>NW_026294458.1:28647501-29030001 GCF_007827085.1 Peromyscus californicus insignis
CATGAGCACTCAACACATTCAGAGCTGTGGCTGCTGCGGAGGCAAAACTGGTTTCTCCAGGAAAAACAGAGCAGTGAGAAAAGAGGCTTGGATGAGATCCTTGGTCACAGTTCAATTTGGATGAGGCAGAGGACAAACTGTGGATGGAAGGGCTCCCAAGGGCAGCTTCCCTTCCTGTCTTTTAAAGGAATTTTCATGAGGACCAAAAGCTCTCACCAGCTATTCTTCCTCTGTGCCCTGGCTCACCGCCTGACAGGAAGGAGGCATTTCATAGCCATATCTCTTAAACTGTGCCCCTGAACATAAAGAATGAACACTTCACTCTCAGTGCCCAGCTTTGGAATTAGGCTTTAAGGCAGACCCCCCCCCCCTTCTATTTTATTTTTGTTTTATATGTATGAGTGTTTTGCCTGCATGTATGTCTGTGCACTGTATGTATTCCTGGTGCCTGCAGAAGGCAGAGAAGAGCTTTAGATCTCTTGGAAATGGAGTTATAGATGGTTGTGAGCCACCACGTGGATGCTGGGAATCCAGCCCTGGTCCTCTGGCAGAGCAGCCTGTGACATAAACCACTGAACTCATCTCTCCAGCTCCCAGGCTTTCACTCTTGATTAACTTTGAGACGTTTCCAGTCACCAGAACAACTATATTTCTAGATTAAACCACATTGAGTATTTATGATTTAGTACTCAAAATAATGAATTTTCACAACATTTCTTGTTAAGGATGCAGATAGATAGCTATAGCACACAATATATATTTTTATTATATATAGCAAAAGTGTTATTTGCTATGGGGCACATTTCAGGAAGGAAAAGTTAGGGAGATGATTTACAATCTACAGTTTGTTTTGTTTTTTAAACTGCATCCTGGGTACTTCCCTAAGAAGTCAGAGCACCTCTTTCTTTAAAGTTCTGAATCTATGAACTACTCAAGTCTGGGAAATTGCTTGAGTGGCCACATAAGCCTGTTGCACAGATTCAACTCAGTTTGGTTGAACAAACCAGGAAACCCTTCTGATTACAATTTAAGACTCCAGCAGATTGTCCATCTCTTAAGCTTCACTGTAGTTGTGACTAATACAGTCACCAAAGTGAACTACCTGACACTACGAGATTCTTAAGTTCCAATAATTATGCTTACTGCCTTGGCCCCATTGCCCATGAGTATCCCCTCTGTTTTGGGTGATTAATTCTGCCTCTCTAAGATACAATCATTCACACTGAATTCATAAAGAATTAACATTTAGCCCCACTCATTGCCTTACTTTGGAATTATTTGGATCAGTTAGATGGTATATAAGAAGAGATGTTTCATAGGAACACCTCTTAGGAATGTGTTTCTTGGAGAAAGGGTAACATGAATGTCCTCTGAACCTTCTTGGGCAGTGGTCCTCAACCTCCCTAATCGTGCAAGCCTTAATTTCTTCATGTTGTAGTGACCCCCCAACCATAAATTTATTTTGTTGGTACTTCATAACTGTAATCTTGCTACTGTTAGGAATTACAATGTAAATAACTGATATGCAGGATGTCTGATATATGACTCCCCCAAAGGGATTCCCACCCACATGTTGGGAATCGTTGCCCTTTGGGGACATGCTAGGAGGGAACAGGATTACGTGATAAATCTACTTTTGCATTCAGATTTCATAAGACCTTTATATAGCTTCGTCTTTAGTATTCTAACTCAAATATTTTAGTCTCAGACCCCTTTGCATTCTTAAAAATTACAGAGAACTTTAGAGTTTAGAGCTTTTATTTGGGTAATAGCTATAATTACCTTACAGCCTCTCTAAAATTTAGCGCGGAGAAGTTTAACAAGCATTCCCTTGATACATACAATACCAAAACTTAGTAACAGTTTTTGAAAGGTTTATTACAACATGAAAAGGACGCTATATCAATTTTTCATTCTGTTGAAGTCCATTGATTAGTCTTGAACTTTGATAGGCTGTTTCATTGCTTTGTAATACCATGTAGTGGCCATTTGCAAAATACTAGTTCCCTGACTTATTGCAGCTATCTGAACTGTTGACTTCTTTCATTGTTAAAAATGATGCATTTCATTCAAGGTTAAAAGTCACATCACATCTGCAAATATCACAAATCATAATGGTGTCAAAGCTTATAACGGTGGACACATGTCTTCCAAATCTCATTTTTACTCTGCTCTTCCAGAGGACTCTGCTTCAATTTCCAGCACCCACACGGTAGCTCAACTGTCTGTTACTCCAGTTCCAGGGGATCTGGCAGCCTTTTCTGGCCTCTGAGGATACCAGGCATGCACATGGGCACAGACATACATGCAGGAAAAAATACCCATACATATAAGATAAAATAAAATAATAATAATATAATGATAAAAAAAAGATGTGCTTCCATCATCAAGACCCTTCCAGCCACTCTTGGATGTTCAGGTGTATGGCTTGGCTCCAGAGTCAGTCTCTGTATGGTGCACCTATAGGAGCCTACCCTGCGTTCTCTGTCTTCCATCCTGCTCTCTCATCTTCAGTACACATTCTTGTGTATTTCCCCAGAAGTCTGTCTATAAAAATGGGCAAATTTGTCAGATTCTTTTTTTATACATTGTATCTTCTCATAGGCCATCAACTCTGCATGATATTCTCTGAGCCCCCAGGGACTTGGGTCTTGTGATTGTTTTAGAATTGTGGTGATTTGAAAGAAAATGGCCCCCAAAGGGAGTGTCACTATTAGGAGGTGTGGCTTTGTTGATGTAGGTATGGCCTTGTTGGAGGAAGAGTGTCACTGTGAAGGCAGGCTTTGAGATCTTTGCTTAAGCTTCACTCAGTGTCTCAGTCAACTTCCGGTTGCCTGCAAGATGTAGAACTCTCAGCTATTCCTCCAGCACCACATCTGCCTGCATGCTGCTGTGTTCCCGCCATGATGATAATGGACTGAACCTCTGAAACTGTAAGTGAGCCCCCTCAATTAGATGATTTCCTTATGAGAATTGTCATGGTCATGGTGTCTTTTCACAGTAATAGAAACCCTAACGAAGACAAGAATCAACCAAGAAGTTTTTTGAGAATGAAAGAGAACACTCAATGGTTCAACAAGAAAACAAAACGTGAACCAGGATGGGAAAACTGGAATGCACACTTTCCCTATTCATGACCTAGTCTTTACAGTCCTGAAGGAATTTAGGAAATCTTTCTGACCCGAGGGTTCAGAGCTGTTTCCTTCTTTCCTTCAGTGCTGAGGACTACAAAGAAACAGCTGCATGTCTACCATGATCACATCTTTCTCTGTCAGTACATGAGATGGCATTATAAATCATTGAGATGGTTGATCTTCTTTATCACTCTGACTAGATTTTGAATCACCTAGGAGATATCATTTGACTATATCGCTATATCTCAGGGGGGGAGGGGGCATTCCAGAGAAGTTAAACTGAGGAAGGAAAATGTTCCTTGACTATGGGTAGTACAATCCCACAGACTAGGGCTCTGGGCTGAGTAGAAGGGAAAAGGAAGGAAGTCAGCTGAGTACTCGCAATTATCTCTGCTTAATTCTCGACTATAGATGATGCAACGTGACAGCTGCCCCCTGTTCTCACCACCACGCCGTTGCTGCCATGAAGGACTTTGTCCCATAAAATCATGAACCAAGACAAACTCCTTTTCCTTTAAGTTGCTTTTGTCATGTGCTTTGTCCCAGCAGTGAGAAAAGTAATTAATATAGTCACTAAAAGTGACGTCTTACCCCTGAAGTCAGGCTAGAGAACAAATTCAAATTCTGCTGACATATAGCATGTAATTTTGAGTAATTTCTTAATTTAGTGGGTTTTGAGTTTCTTAGTAAGTTGGGATGCAGAGGGCACTCAGGTTCAGTCAATTCCATTCTGATTTTAAAACTAAAATTATGGGCTGAGCATGGTGGCTCATGCCTTTAATCCCAGTACTCGGGAGGCAGAGGCAGGCGGATCACTGAGTTCCAAGACAGCCTGGTCAACAGAGCGAGTTCCAGGACAGCCAGGACCACACAGAGACCCTGTCTTGCAAAACCAAAAACAGCAACAGCCCCAACAAAAAAACCCAAAATCTCTCAGTCCCGGGCAGCCGGAGTAGTTGGCCATGCTCTAACCGAGCAAAGTTATGAAACTTGCTTATCATTGAGAAAAGGGGACTAGTGAGTATGTGGTTGCAGGGTAACTGTATAGGAAATGTTTTCTGCTTTCATTTCTTCTAGGTTCCTACAGTTCCTGTCATTTTCCCAAGTGTGGGAAGAGCACCATCTGGACACATCTACTGATGATGAACTGGCCCATGAAATCTGTTTTGTAATCAGTAGACACAAAATAAGATCTTGAAAACTGATCTGCAGTGATACACCCTCTCCATACCACTAGCCCTCCACAATGTCCCTTTAAAGGAAAGTCCTGCCATTCTGTGGCCAAGAAAGGACCTCGTTGATCAGGTAGACTCGCTGTTCCCCTGTGACTCCTGCTGCAATCAGAGAGGCAAGAGGACAATCAACTATACATTCCAGCCATACCTCAGGGGACCAGCACGGAGTTGTTCTCTCACCAAGGATTTATTTACTCTGGCTTAATAAGAATCTCTCATCTTAAAATACAATGTGAGTTTAATGTTGATGACAAGGCTTGGATGGCCGGCATGAAACCGACTCTTCTAGTCCCTGAGAAGACCCAGCTGCTGTAGCCACAGCACCAGTTTCTCTTCTCAGTGTGAGAGGTGCAACCCTGACATGGAGGAAATAGCTCCAGAGGGGCCTGTTTGGTCTCAGGGACTCATTCCAACTCTGACACCTCCGTCTAGGCTGCTGCCCCTTTATACGAGGCAGAATAAAACAACTCTCGCAGAGGCAGGGCTCAGGATGACATCAACATTTTTTCCATCTGGAAGGAATTGAAATCATCAGTTAATTTCGTTGGTAGTCTCCTAGGGAGGAAAGGTTGTGAGTGAAAAAAATCATAGCTTGGAACTCAACTTAGGACAAATAGCACTTTCCCCTCAATGTGCTGGATGGGAGAGGGGGATTAATCAGCTTCAGTTCTTCCCTGCTTCCTGTCTTTGTAATCACATTGGAGACAGCGCAGAGGGAATGGCCAGGATCAAGAAAAACACAGCATGTGCCATACTGGAGGGGGAATGGGCCAGACACTGGCCAAGTTACACAGCCTGTGTAACTTCGGCGCCATCATACCGGTTGGGAAGTAAGGGGGTAGGTGGTGTTGCCTAATCTTCCAAACCTTTCCGTCCCAGGAAGCCAGACTTCTGGGTCAGCAGCCTTTCTGTCTTCCTCCTTTCCTTTGCCTCTCACTTGAAAGTGAACAGGGTGATGGCATTGCCTTGGCTGGGGAGAAGGGGCATGGAGGCCAAAGCTGGCTAGATGAGATGCAAATGCTCTTTTTCTTCCCTTTTCTCAAGTGCCCCTCTCAGCAGGAGCCTCCTCACGACACCAAATGGCCTTGCTCTCTTCCAGAGTCTGGCCTGGAGCCAACCTGTTGTCTTTTCTTATGTCATTCATTACATTCCTTCTAAGCCCATCATCCCCTCTTCGAGGAGAAGAGTGTTTCTGTATATTGGAAGTAGGATGTTGGTGAACTAGGGATCTGAAAACAAGGTTCCAGTTTGTAGTATTTGTCTATTTTCATGGCCTCAATACTCCCTTCACACTCAGTCTCAAGATGACTGCCGTTTAGCAGCCTGCTTAAGAATTTTCTGAACATTTAACAGTCTGTTCTCATGGACCAGTGTGAACCAATTCTAGCACACTGCTGTCTTGGCATCATTTATAAGTGATGTTTTCATGAGACCAAGGTGTCAATACAACGCAGGGCCAAAGTTTATACCCACACCTAAGTGGAGCCTTTTATTGAGTTTCTTCATCCCTTGACTAGTATAATCTTTGTGCTTTTATAATCTTTCTTAATGTGATTCTAATACATTGCCAGGCCAGTCTTAGTTCCAGAACTTGGAGGGTGGGAGATCTCAAAGGCCAGCCTTTTGTCACTAACAAACTAAATACTGACCAGATCTTCTGCGGAACCTTTTCAAAACTTAAATGGCTTAAAATTCTCCAGTTCTCAGTGTGTAGCCTTCAGCTTTCCTTTATTGTCTGAGTTTGCTCTGCAGGGCCGGACCAGTCATGGCTCTGGAACAAAGTACTCCTTTTCCAGGCAGAGAGATGTTTCATCTGGAGCCAGCCTCGACTTTCCTTTTGGCTTTAATGTAAGCATGAAAATATGAAAATGAATAGCACAAACAAGGTCTTATGGCCTTCTCCAAGCAACACAGGGAGCCAGGAAAGGCAATAACAGAATTCAATCATCCTCTCTCCTTTCCTATTAGCTTGATTTTAATTTTGCTTCCAGAATAAATATTTCACAGGTTTCTTTATTCATGAGGAGCTGAAGGAAATGTAATAACTTTGGCTCAGGTGGATGGCTGTGGCTCTACCTGCTAGTTCTGGTCTGTGGACTTTAGTGTTGGATTTATGGTTCTTACCTAGCCATGCGGTAAAGACTAAATAAAGACAGTCATGAGGCTACGGAGTAGGGGTCCAAGAGCAGACGATGGGCCAAGGTTGGGATGAGACAAAACTGAATCTGCTGGGTGTGTTCACTCCCTGGAATGCAGTTCGTTCTCCAAAATGGAAAAGTACAAGAATATCATTAGATTTTGAGGGAAGCTTTCAATAAAGTCGTAAATTAGTTGTGTTCTTCATAGACTAGGAGTCAAATAAATTTGACTGTGGGTTAGCTTGGGGAGCAGTAACTCACACACATACTCTAAAGAGGCACATAAGACTTGAGAAGGCATGGCTAGGGCCAGCCCGAAGCAAAATGATGAAGTTTCTATCAGCAGCTTTTGTTTCTGCTCTTTTGTCATTTACTGTGGAATGATTGTTTGTGTCCTTAAATTTGTCTGTTGGAATTTTAAGCCCTCATTTGATGGTATAGGAAGTGAAGTCTTGGGAAAGTCATATGGTCATGAGTGTGGGCTCTTACGAATGAGATTAGTGCCCTATGAGAAAAGATTCCATGTGTTTTCTCTCTAATCATCTCCCTCTCTCCCTCTTCTCCCTCTCTCTAATCTTCATCACGTGAGGAAGCAACATGAAGACGATCTCGCACATGCTTCAGTGGCAGGACACAGGGAAGTCAAGCCAGAACCTTCTTCCTATCGCTAGCTCTGGGAGAGAAATGTTTTACTAAGTTGTGGATCATGTATGCAACAAAACCTTCTGGTCAGGCAAGGTGTATTCACTGGTACACTAGTAAGACTATTCAGGGGACCAACTGCTTTCTGATTGGATCTGGCACCTGATGCACAGGAGGGAATTTGTATCTGTTATTGTAAATCTGGTTATGTAATAAGCCCTAGTTGGGAAAATATTTCTGTTGTATTGCTAAATGGTGATAGTATTGGCCTGTCAATCTGACTTCTAAATATTTATTTATTTTGTTTTTTTTTTTCGAAACAGGGTTTCTCTGTGTAACAACCCTAGCTGTCCTGGAACTCTCTTTGTAAACCAGGCCGGCCTCAAACTCACAGAAACCCACCTGCCTCTGTGTCCCCAGTGCTGGGATTAAAGGCATGCATCACCATGCCCAGCTAAATATTTATTTTTATGCCCATGGATTAGTGGTGCTATTGGCTTTAGACAGAGAAACTTCTTTTTTTTCCACTGGGCAGTGATTTATAACTGATCAAAACTCTGAGAATAAGTGACTGTTGAATGCTCAGTCATAAATGAGGACCCACATCATCCCCTCTAAGGCTCAAGAAACATTGCAGAAGGAGGGGTGGAAAGAATGTAAGTGTTGGAGGGAGGGGGAGAGTGTTGCGGAATAGTCTTCCAGGCACATGACAGTTGTTTAACCCTGGAGCTGTGGCTACTAGTGCTACACCTGCACAGAGGCATCGGTGTTGTCACAGAATGCGAGTGACTCACGAGGTCTTGTCCCTTTCTAAGTGTTTTAGGCAGTTGATAGATGATGCAGGAGGGAGAGACATTTTCTTCAGTGGTGTAACCACTGGTAAGTTGTGACCACATTCCTGTAATAGCCTCCTATCAAGTTCCTATAAACTCTCGAGGTCACCAACCAACCAACCAACAAATAAATAAACACACACACACACAGACAAGAAAGCCAAAGGGGATATATATTGTGAAAATGTCATGATCAAACCCATTATTATGTATAATCAGTATAGGATAATAAAGACTTAATATACAAAAAAGACAATCTTCTGCAAAGCAGGAAGCTAGTCCTTAGCAGACACTGGATCTGCTCTCACCTTGTTCTGTGCTTTCTACTCTTGGAAATTGTGAAAAATAAAGATGTGTCTTTTAAACATCCCATTACACAGTAATTTATTGTGACAATATAAACATGTTTTTTACTGAAATGTATGACTTTCTACCATTTCCAGGAATCTTTCAACCACAGGATCCCTGAAACAACAACACAAGATGCTTCAAGAGAATGTCATATAGTGAGTTGGATAGTTTAGACTTCAGGCTTACCTGCAAATATTGTCTAGTCCAGGGACAAGCAAATTTACTCACATACATGGAACCACTTGGAGAAAGTTACCAAACAGAGTTCCTTTCCTTTCCCTTCTCCTTTCACGCATGGAAGCAGGGCTGTGTGGAATGGAGAGTGTTGTGATGATGATGGGTGAGTGGCAGGAACATGGAGAAGATACAGAGGCATCAGGGAGAAGAAGCAACTGGAGGTCGGAATTGGTTGTATTTGGAAAATAAGTCAGTCAATTAAGAAAATCGGTAGATGTACTGGAGACCGGAAGGTCAATGTTTTTCACCATCTGAAATGGTATTTACAAAGATGGAAGGAAGAAAAGCTGGGAAGTTTGGGGTGAGGCTGAGGATGTTAAAGCATGAGCAATGATGGACACAGAGATAGTTACAGATCCACACAGCACTAAACATGTTCAGCCCTCAGAGGCTGGCTTTCCATTTATCCTTCATTAAAAGGAGCCAGGGTTCCCTTCTCACTGGTGCGGGACAAGGGTGAGGAAAGATCAAGCTAGACCATCTTGTGACAGAAAATAAAGTGTTCAGAGAATAATAGGTCCACATTCAAAGGAAATAGAAACTCAGTTCAAAAGAGCCCCCACTGGCCAAATTTAGGGCCAAGAACAATCATCAAAAGAATGAAAATACTTGATGAAAGTTCAGGAGACTGCCTGTGATGTCTATGATAGTCACATAATAAAAATCACTGAGGACGCATTTCTTAGGATGTGTCCCTACAGCTAAGCAATGTATGACTGTTCTGAAATATTTATTTTTGTAAATTAAAACAATTTTGACGTTTATTTTGTGTCTGGGGGGGGGGGGGAGTCGAACATGTGCCACGGCACTCCTACAGAGTTCAGAGGACAACTTGGGATGGCTGATTCTCTCCTTCCGCCATCTGGGTCCTGGAGATCCACCCTAGCTTGTCAGGGTTAGTGGCAAGCACCTTTACCACTGAGCCATCTCTTAGGCACCGACATATTTTCAATTAACATAAATGCGTTATTTACTAATCAAAGGGATGATACTAGCTAAGCCAGTTCTTTGAATCAGTGGCACACAGTGTTTGATGCTAAGGAAATTGAAAACCAGCAGCAGCAATCTGGAGGTTTGACCCGAGCTTGTTCATGTGCACCAATAATTACTGCACAAAAAGACTGGTGAGGTGAGGTGGGTCAGTAGGGAAACATACTGGTGGTCCAGCATGACACCCTGAGTCCATCCCCAGGAACCACATGGTAGAAGGAAAACATGCACCCTGTGAGTTGTCCTCTGTTTTCTACAGTGTACCATCACACACACACACACACACACACACACACACACACACACACACACACACACGCACACGCACACGCACACGCACACGCACACTGATGGTGGAAGTTTTATTTTACTTTTGTATAGACAGGTCACAGTGTTCATGAGGGCTATTGCTGATTTCCCACCTCTCAGCCTTTTTCGTTAGCATGCGTCCTTCCCATCCACTCCTAATACTGAACCAATACACCGTCTAGAAGGGTGCAGACTGTCTGTTTCTGTCATCAGCTGTAATTTCTTCAAACTTCTTTCTCCAGAGCCCACAGAGCTGTTGATTTCAAAGTCCCTTCACTTTTGACAGTGTGGCTTTTCTTATCACAGGTGATTATACAGTCCGGGCTGGTTGTTGAATTCATTTTTTCCAGGAGTCAATCTCACTCCTACTTACTTCCTCTAGTCACCAAAGTCTTTGCTGTCCACAGCTGCCCTCTTCCTTTTGATGGCTGAATGGAGCCCACTGTTGTGAGTACAAGCAGACAGTGGAGTTCCATGAGGGAAGGCGGGTGTGGTCTGAGTGACAGGTCATGGTTTCAGCAATAAAGAGTACATATACATTTCATCCACTTCTCTTTTACTCATCTTACATGAAAATATACCTACACACATATGTATGTGAGTAGATAACATATATATATATGTATATATATATATATAAAACAAATGTTTGTATATGAGTATACATATACCTGGCAACATATACACGTATATGTACATATATGTGTATATACACTCATACACATATACATATATATCCATCTCTCTCTAAAAGTTAATACTTGGTAAGTGGAGAATCTGGCCTAAGGAAACACATTTTGTCATCTTCTGTTGGTTTAAAACCACAGTATCCTTAGGAAGAACCAACACTACTTCAAATTATGTGTACCACTCATCCTCCCAGGAAGTATTAACTGAGCACTCACTACCAAACGCTGTTCGTGTACTTGGGTCATATCCGGGAACAGCAGAGGTCAAGCTCCCCACCTTTGTGGTACTTTATGCTGTGTGTGGTCATCCCATGTTGCCAAGCTTAAAATGGAAGCTGTTCTTACTGTTTCTAGAGAACAAAACTTTCTCTAACCCCAGGAGACCTGAGAAGCTCTTTAAAGGTACAGCCGGGTTTTCCTTGGTCACATGTCCTTGTCAACCATATCTCCTTAAGCCTGTGGTAGTCACAGGTGATCTTTAAAAACCATCTAACACGTCTTATTTCTGGCTATAAGGTGTATCTGAGGCCAATGTGTATTAGTATTGTTTAGTATCGCTCATATGTATATGTTTTTAGGGCTGACGCTTAGTATTTGATAATCAGTGAGGAGAGCTCATCCTAAAGAAGATGGATTCTCCCCATCAGTTAATTTCCTGTCGTTCTTCATCTAATGGTGGGACCTTGTGAAGCTTCCACCATCCGTGTTAACATGTCAGTTGGTGTTGTCATTGTTCAGGTCTTGGTTAGGCAGCTGTATTGTTCACATTTCACAGGTGTGGCTTCCCTGACCTATCTAGAAGAAACAATCTCACAGCAGACGGCTCTTACAGTATTTCCACCGTCTCTTCCACGATGTTCCCTGAGCCTTAGGTATAGGGTTTGTGTTGTATATGTATCAGTTGGAGTTGGGAATCCCATAGTCAGAGGTTCTCTGTGTTTGACCAGGTATGTTCTTCTGTAATGGTCTCCATCTGCTACAAAAAGGAACTTGTTTGAGGAAGGCCGAGAGGTATACTGATCTATGGGTAAAATGTGTATTCTCTAGCCTGGAAACCTTCATGACTGCAACTTCCGTATATTTAGTTTCAAAAGAGGTGAGCATAAACTTTTATAAATGTTTGGTTACCCGTTTTAGCCTCTGGAGATGGAGCTAAGGGGACTTGTGAAGAGACTTGATGGGGTAGCAGTTTAGTAGACATGGAGTAGCTACGCTTCTTCTGTCTGGGTCAGCTTTGGTAGCAGTCAGCTTTGAGCCTGACCTCCCCATGGCTACCCTGGTAATGACTCCCTGCCTGACTCTGGATGAGCCAACCTT
Organism: Peromyscus californicus insignis; assembly: GCF_007827085.1. NCBI lineage: Eukaryota > Metazoa > Chordata > Mammalia > Rodentia > Cricetidae > Peromyscus > Peromyscus californicus. The sequence goes on from NW_026294458.1 coordinate 28,659,377, forward strand.
GCCCAGGGTAAGAAATGCATGTTGGGAGGTTTATGGAGGAAAGAGGCAATCGATAATACACTCAGCTAAAGGTCTTATTCACCACAAAGAAGACATTGTGGTTTTTCTGGAATCATATTCAGGTCAATGTGTACTTGTTTTATTAAAATCTAGGGCCATTTGCCTTGACATAAAGTGAGTTGGCTTAGCTTGCCACAACTGATATTTTGCCTAGAGATAAGTAAGCTCCTACAGTTAAGGGGAAAATTCCCTCCAACTGTCAAGGCTCTTGAGAAGATGGAGTGGGAAGTAAAGAAAAGTCCAGGGGCACTGGCTTCCACGGATGCTCAGCTGTTAGTGAGCTGTGTGATGAAAGGTCCCACCTTCCTTCCCTGTGACTCACTTTCCTCGTTTGTAGGATGGATGGGGTAGAATGGATGGCCTTTTAAAGGTTTTCCAACTCAGTATTGCCATGCAATATTACCTATTTTGCAAGGACCTAGTGTCAGATGAAAATTCAAGACCCTTTGTTAAATTATCAAGAATTCCAGGGCCTGGAGAGATGGCTCAGTGGTTAAGAGCACTGGTTGATTTTCTGGAGGACCCAGGCCTGAGACTTCCCATGGCAAAACACTAATGCACATTTAAAAAAAAAAAATTCTAAGACATAGCTGGGCGGTGGTGGCACACGCCTTTAATTCCAGCACTTGGGAGGCAGAGGCAGGAGGTTCTCTGTGAGTTCAAGGCCAGCCTGGTCGACAGAGTGAGTTCCAGGACAGCTAAGGCTATACAGAGAAACCCAGTCACAAAAAAAAAAAAAAAAAGAAAAAAGAAAAAGAAAAAGAAAGAAAGAAGGGTAGCACAAAGTAGGGGTCTAGCAGACTGGATCCATGGTGTTGCTGGGTATTATTTGTTTATAGTAAGTTCACTGAGTTCCACCTGAAACAGGATTTTACTGAGTTGTGGCTTTTCAAGGCAAGATTATACTGGAGAGACAGATTCAGAACAGACATTCTTTAAAAAAAAAAAAAAAAAAAAAAGTCATGAGGGTTCTTTTACCGTAAGTGCGTCTGCAGGGCTCTGCCTTCTGGACCACACACTCTCTGGTTTAGGAAGTCAGTGTAGTCCCAGTTTAAAATCGTCTTTGGGCCTGTTACTTTTTTTCACCCACCCCTGGCCTCCCACTCTTCCTGCCCTTCAGAACTGCAGACAGCTCTGGAGGAAGGCTTTTGTGTCACACACTCGATGCCTGCCGGGCTGTGCTTGCTCTCATGTGCATGTCGAGTGCGCCCGCCCGTACAGCTTTTCTCGGTTTAGTGTTGCCAGAGAAGAGGCCCAGCCTCTCTTCGGGATGCTCTACTCTAGTGAATGGCACCACAAGCAGAAAGCAGCGTCTACCAGCAGGAAAACAACATTCACCTGTGTGTTTATTCTTTCGTTCATTCACTCACTACTTGAGCCGTGACTCACACGTGTTAGCTGTGGAGCCAGATACTGAGAATTTGGAGAGACTCAAGGAACAATGGGAGAGTAAGTAGACAGAAAGCAAAGTAAACTTTTAAAAAAGATTATAAAGATGTGAGTGCAGGTGGTCATGGGAATGACTCTCATGGTGTGTGCAGGTGGTGATGGGAATGACTCTCACGGTGTGTGCAGGTGGGGATGGGGAATGACTCTCATAGCTCGCTTTCTGTCTGGAGAGTAAGAGGAAGGAATATTTGAGTCTGGTGCTAAAGGATGATCAGGTGTTTTTGTAATCGGAAGTTTCCTGTCCCAACTGTCCTGTCCCAAATAAACACACAGAAGCTTATGTGATTTATAAAAGCTCGGGCAGTAGCTCAGGCTTATTACTAACTAGCTCTTACAACTTAAGCTAACCCATATTCCTTATTTACGGTCTGCCACATGGCAGTACCTTTATTAACATGGCATGCTCATCTCCTGCTCCTCTGGCTGGCTGGCGACTCCTGACTCCACTTTTCTCCTTCCTGTCATCATCATCCTTAGTTTGGTCTCCCCACCTTTACTTCCTGCCCGGCCAACCAGCATTTTATTAAACCAGTTTGAGTGTCAAAATCTTTCCAGTGTACAAGAGGATTATTCCATAGCAGTTTTTTGTTTTGTTTATTCTTTGTTGTTTTCACGAAAAATTGAGTCACCTGAAGAAATCCTAAAGTCTCATGGTTGTTTTGGGGTCCTTTAAATCATCTCTGAATAATTCCCTGAGACATTTGCTTCGGGATTAGCCTGGTGGAGAGTCAGCTTTACCAACACTGTGGCTTCAGCACACACACAGAAACAAACCTTAACCTCTAGTTCAAGGGTACGATCACATAGGAGGTGAGGTACTCCATCTTAGTATTAGTTCCATCATTCCTCACTCCCAACCCTTTCTTCCCTTCTCTCACAGAGGAAGATGCCCTTACTCCTTCTAAAAGCAGCCCTTCTTCAGGGATCCTGGTCCCACCTCACCTTCTAGAAGCTTTGCTTATTACATTTTCTATCTCACAGCTTCAAACTCTTCGGCTTTCCATCTCCTTTCCTTCTGTCAACAAACATCTTCCAGTCTTGCACAAACTCAAAACAAACATAAGCTTCCCACCCCTGCTCTCCCTTGAAGCTACGGAGGTGCCCACAGCCTTCTCACTCACACACTAAGGAAATGGGCTCTGCTGTTGCAGCTATTGTAATGTCCTTGATCCTTCTTCACTCCGTATCTTCTAACACGTTGGCCTCCAGCCCCTCCCCCTCGTGGAATCTCAACTCCCCAGAGAACCTCCAGACCAACAGGTCTACTGACCTACCTCCAGCTTTCATTCCCATCAATGTCATTTAAATCTTTACAATGCACAGTTCTTGAACTGCGCGTATCCCATGTCTTCCACAGCACTGTGGACCCAGCTCCCCATGCCTCTTCTGCTCCTACTCTTTTCAGGTCAACCCTACCCCAAGGGTGTCCTGTAGGTCTCTTGACCTAAGCTCTGGACTCTCAAGCCAGGCCTCTCTCCTTCAGCCTCTCTGAGCACTGCGCTCTAAAACAAGTCTTCCCTGTCCCACCGTCCAGTCCCCAAATCACGACACAGACTTACAGTACTTATGAAAGCTTGGCCAACAGGCCTGTTTCTAACTGGCTTTTTTTCTTTTGAGACAGGGTTTCTCTGTGTAGTTTTGGTGCCTGTCCTGGATCTTGCTCTGTAGATCAGGCTGACCTTGAACTCATAGAGATCCCCCTGACTCTGCCTTCTGAGTGCTGGGATTAAAGGTGTGTGCCACTGCCACCCAGATCTAACTAGCTCTTATAACTCAAATTAAGCCGTATCTTTTAATCTACGTTCTTTTTTTTTTTTTGGTTTTTCGAGACAGGGTTTCTCTGTGTAGCTTTGCGCCTTTCCTAGAACTCACTTGGTAGCCCAGGCTGGCCTCGAACTCACAGAGATCCGCCTGCCTCTGCCTCCCGAGTACTGGGATTAAAGGCGTGCGCCACCACCGCCCGGCAATCTACGTTCTTTTTAAGTGGCTTGATTACCTATACTTGGTGTTGCCCATGCTTTGTCCTCTGGTGTCTCCTCTTCTTCCCAGCATCCTCTCTGCCCCCAAAATCCTGCCTAGCTATTGGCTGTTTGGCTTTTTATTAAACCAATTTTAGTGACACATTTTCACAGTGTACGAAAAGACTATTCCACAACACCACTCCAGCAGGGTCTGTGATCGTCCACTGAGGTAGCTCTGGGCATCTCAAATGCAGAACTCAGTATGTTCTGCCGTAGACTCTTTTTGTTTGTTTGTTTGTTTTGTTGTTTTTTCGAGACAGGGTTTCTCTGTGTAGCTTTGGAGCCTGTCCTGGATCTCACTCTGTAGACTAGGCTGGCCTCAAACTCACAGAGATCCACCTGCCTCTACCTCCCGAGTGCTGGGATTAAAGGCGTGCGCCACCACCGCCCAGCCTGCCTTAGACTCTTACACTTTGGTGGGTGATAAGCTTCATCCCGGCACTCAGACTCAGGATCTGATGGCATTCTTTATTCCTTGCTTCTCTCTATCTCCTTTGGCCTTTTTCCAATTGAGTCCCAAACCCTGTTTTGCATAACTGAATGGTTCCTGCTTTGTTGGTATTATAAAAACAAGGGTTTCTTCGGCCTGTTGGCTACTGAGAATGCCTGATGGTAAGTACATCTTCATTTTTCCTAGTTTATGTGAGTTAACAGAACTTTCCAATGCTTTACCCTGTGAGTCACAATCAGGGCCTTTCTGTATTTACTTATACTTGCCCTAAGTATTAACTGAGTATTTTTAAAGCAACATCTGATCTTTCTATGGCTTGGCCAGTTCTCACCCTTAAATCAAGAGCTGCAAGATCTAGAAAAGGAAGAGCAGGTTTTTGAGGCAAGGAGTAGAACTGAAATTGAAGATAAAAACAATAAGGACTTGGCAAAGATAAAATGAAAAAAACCAATATGCTTCCAAGAGAAAGAGATCCCATTTGTGTGTGTGTTTGGGGGGGGGGGGTGGGTGTTTGAACTGGATCCGAATAGAGATAAACTATTTCCACAATGGTATCAAGATGGGCTATACCAGGCATGTTTGGGAAAATAGGAAAGAATCTAGATTTGCTGGAGAAAAAGAGAGCAGACTAAACTAGGTAAAATTGGCTTACTTGAGGAGTTCTAAAATTCACATATTTCTTAGAAAGCACAGTCAGTGCAGAACGCAAGGCTTTGGCTTATGCTTCAACAAAAACATTTACTTCAGATCTGAGTACTGTGTATATTTGTTAGGACGTACACACAGACACAAATACACACACAAATATAGACAGACAGAGACACAAACACACACACACACACACACGAGAGAACATGCTGGGGACTGTTGGAATGCACAGGCTCTGTGGGAGTAAGTGTGAATCCATTCTCAATTGCAAAGTCACGAGCGAGCGCTACTAACGCAAGTGAAGACACACACCGTGCCTGTGGCAGCTTGAGGAGGGCAGAGGAACTGAGTTGGCATGAATGCAAGGAAAGATACAGGTCAGCACTTGATTTAGGATGTACAGTGTGAAGCATGAGTGTGTCAGTGGAAGGGGGAAAAGCACTGCGCTTCCGATGAGGGAGCCGAAGGAAATATGAGTACATGTATCAGAAGGGGAGGGCACAGGCAGATGTGCTCAGAGCAGAAGCTGCTGCGTAGACCCCGTGGCAGTCATCAATGGAGGTAGCTTTGCATGGCTGTGGCTTCATGGCGAGGTCAACTTTGTCCCTTGTGGGACTTTTGACAGTGTCTCTGGGTGTTTTTAAACGGTCACAGCTGGGGTAAAAGCCAGAAAGGCTGTTATATGTCCTTCCATGAACAGGACAACCCCTCAAAACAAAGAATCATCCCATTAAAATATGAGTGGCACCAGGGTTTGGAAACTCTTCACAGAAATAGAGAAACAAGAAGAAGAAGAAAAGAAAAAGAAGGTTGGAAAGATAGGTGTTAATTCAAAAACAAACAGAAAACAAAAATTAAAAAACCATATATAAGGGAACTTTCTGGAAAGGTTAAAAAATTAATTAATTTAATTGGTTTCATTATTTTATTAAAAGTAATAATTCTAGCAAGTGACAAAAGAGCATGTCAGCATTTCTTTATAAGGTTCTTACAGCTTAAGCACTGGTTAAGAGAGCTTCAGCTCCTATAAAAGACCTGGATTCAGTTCCTAGCACCCATGCTGGGCAGCTCACAACCTACTGTAACTGTAGCTTTGGAGGATATGACGCTCTCTTCTGGCCTCTATGAGGACCTGTATAAACATGCTACACACATACACAAATAAAATAAATCTTTTAAAATTTCTTTTTATTCATTTTACATATCAACTACAGATTCTCCTCTCATCCCCCCCCCCCCCCCCCCCCCCCCCCGCTTGCCCCATCCCCCACCCCTCATCCCCTCCTCCAACAGGGTAAGTTCTCCCATGGGGGGACAGCGAAGCCTGGTACATTCGGTTGAGGTATGACCAAGCCCCTCCCCAATGCATCAAGGGTGAGCAAGGTGTCCTGCCATAGGTAACGGGATCCAGAAAGCCAGCTCATGCACCAGGGATAGATCCTGATCACACTGCCAGGGGCCCCTCAAATAGACCCAGCTACACAATTGTCTCCTTGCAGGTGGCCTAGTCTGGTACCATGCAGATTCCACAGCTGTCAGTCTGAAGTTAGTGAGTTCCTTTGAGCTTGGTGCAGTTGTCTCTGAAGATTTCCCTATCATGATCTTGAACCCCCCTTGCTCATAGAATCCCTCTTCCCTCTCTTCAACTAGACTCCTGGAGCTCGGCCTGGTGCTTGGCTGTGGATCTCTGCATCTGCTTCCATCAGTCATCTATGATGACAGTTAGGGTATTCACCAATCTGATTACCAGGGTAAGCCAGTTCAGGCACCCTTACCACTGTTGCTAGTTGTCTAAGCTGGGGTCATCCTTATGGATTCCTGGGGAATTTCTCTAGCTCCAAGTTTCTCCCTTATCCCATAATGTCTCCTTCTATCAAGATATCTAACGCCTGTTAGTTCCCTTATTTCTCTGTTAAGTTTCTGTCTGGCAGACCTGTCCATCGGTGAGAGTGAGAAGTTGAAGTCTCCCACTATTAGTGTGTGGGGTTTGATGTGCGATATAAGCTTTAGTAATGTTTCTTTTACATATGTGTGTGCCCTTGTATTTGGGACATAAATGTTCAGAATTGAAACTTCATCTTGAAGGATTTTTCCTGTGATGAATATGTAATGTCCTTCTTGATCTCTTTTCATTAATTTTAGTTTGCAATCTATTTAGTTAGATATTAGAATAGCTACACCAGCTTGTTTCTTAAGTCCATCTGACTGGAAAGACTTTTCCTAGCCCTTTACTCTAAGGTAATGTCTGCCTTTGAAGTTGAATGTGTTTCTTGTATGCAGCAGAAGGATGGATCCTGTTTTCATATCCATTCTGTTAGCCTGTATCTTTTTATAGGCAAATTGAGTCCATTGATATCAAGGGATTCCTGTTATTTTTTGGTGGTAGTGTTGTATCTTTCCCTTCTTTGGGATTTGTTGGTGTGAGATTATCTATTGCCTGTGTTTTCATGGGTGCATCTAACTTCCTTGGGTTGGATTTTTCCTTCGAGTGCTTTCTGTAGGGCTGGATTTGTGGATAGGTATTGTTTAAATCTGGTTTTATTAGGGAATATTTTGTTTACTCCATCTACGGTGATTGAGAGTTTTGCTGGGTATAATAGTCTGGTTTGGCATCCACGGTCTCTTAGTGTTTATATAACGTCTGGACCCCAAAAAGAAGTCCCTTCACCGCATAACAATCAAACCACTAAACCTACAGAATAAAAAAAAAAAAAAAGTATTAAGAGCTGCAAAGGAAAAAGACCAAATAACATATAAAGGCAGACTCATCAGAATAACACCTAACTTCTCAATGGAGACTCTGAAAGCCAGAAGATCCTGGACAGATGTTACGCAAACAATAAAATAAATCTTAACCAAAAAAATTTTAAGTGTTGAGGTCACTGGAACAAAAATTCTCCAATAGAGCCGGACGTGGTGGTGCATGCCTTTAATCCCAGCACTCAGGAGGCAGAGGCAGGTGGATCTCTGTGAGTTCAAGGCCAGCCTGGTCTACAGAGTGAGTTCCAGGACTCTGTAGAGAGAGACTGTCTTGAAAAAGGAAAAAAAAATCTCCAATAGAAAGGTGACATCCTCTCCTGGTCCTAGCTAGCTCTCTTTGCCTTAGAACTCCATCCTTACCTCCTCCTGAGGCACAGGATGTCTGTCCACAGCTTCTGGCAAAGCTGACTGGGGGAAACAGGGCTGAGCTCAACATGGAGCGAGTGTAATCAGGATCACATGTGTTAAGCTGTAGCCTTCTGGGCCTAGGAAGGACTGGCTCTGGATATGTGTGAGCAGAAGGCTGTGGATCAGTATTCCTGAGTCACATTGATGTAGGAAAAAGTGAGTCCTCACCATCTTGTCCATTATAAACCATAGCTGCCTTCCCTCACCGTGTTAAAGCCACTCTGTGATAAAGATGGTAAATTTAAATTAGTTGGAAGTGACCTAGGAAACACAAGGCCTCCTAAGCCCATTTTTAACCTTCTAAACAAAGGTATCTACTCAACAAGTATTTCCTAAAGTGTAGGAGAGGGTTACCAGATACATACTTGGTTCAGATTTAAAAACAAGAACAACAAACTACTAAAGTGGCCTCAAAAATGTGAACTCGGACTGGGCAGTGGTGGCGCACGCCTTTAATCCCAGCACTCGGGAGGTAGAGGCAGGTGGATCTCTATGAGTTTGAGGCCAGCCTGGTCTATAGAGTGAGACCCAGGACAGGCACCAAAACTACACAGAGAAACCCTGTCTTGAAAAAACAAAAACATAATACAAACACAAAAAAAATGAACTCGGGGTGACACCTAACCCAGAAATGGTCCAGAATCAATCTACCAATGCTGTCCAGAGGAGCCAGAGGGGATGGGAAAGAGAATAAATTCTTGGCCAGGGTCCCCAGGAGCTGGGTCTGGTAGATCATGTCTCACAGACAAGATTAGAAGGTCCCTGTGTCCCTGGAAAAGAATTAGGAGCTCACAGATTTTGAAGAGGTTCCCAGCCCCTGCCCAGCCCAGTGGGTCTGGATCCACAGCCCCTCTGCTCTGGTAGCACCAACAGCATTATATCCTGGCCCTTTGGGGTTCATCCTCAATAGTTCTGCTGCCTCCTCTGCTTCTAGAAAGCCACCATGTGCAAAGTCCAGGAAATACCTTATAAGCAGTCCAGACAGGGCACCCCCAAGCAGAAAGCCAGCACGGCAGATGAGCTGGCTACACTCTGGATTTGGGTAACTACAACTCCACCCAACCCTAAAAACCAGTCTCTGACCCAGTGTTCCTAGAGTGGGCATCCCTTTTGTGAATTTCCTAGTCAAAGGCAGGTAGTGATGCCTGCACAAGCAGAGAAAGAGGAGTCAGCTTTGAGCACAACTGATGCACCCAATGCCTTGGGAGAAAGGTATCAGGGCATGCGACACAGATGGCTGCCCCTTCAGCCAGGAGCCCTGGGCTCAGCCTGCTCTGGAAAGACTGAGTACCACTGGCCATTTGAAACATCAGGACCTGCTGTTAGCATCAGTTGAGCTTTTAAAGCAAATATATCAAGCTGGGTGTGACGGCAAATGCCTGTAATGCCAGCCCTTGGGCTGATACAGAGTCTTTGTGAACTGGTGCCTCAACACAGCAAAACAAATCAACAAAATAAACACATCAGTTGTTTTCAACACACACTCTTGGAAAGGAAAACCAAATCAAAATCTTGAACTTGGGGAGTATTAGAGTTCTTTGTGGCATAATTAAAGGGACACAATGTAATTGACTCTTACTTACACTACAATGCCATGGAGACTATGAAATTGAAATGATGCAGCCTCAGAACCACAGAGAAAGAGAGACTGCCATTAAAAAGTCAGAAAATCCTCCCCGCGTCTGCTTAGAAAGTGTATATTCCAGACCGAGGGTGCCAGTTAAAATACAGGATGCAGTTCAGTTTTGAATTTCAGAAACATAATATTTTAGCAGTGTAAGTTTATCTCAGGCTACCTCCAATTATTTGAAATTCAAATTTAACTGAATACCCCATAGTTTCGGGGTTTTTGCTGTTGCTGTTGAATCTGGCAGCCTTACCCCAGACAGGATTAGACCGATATTTTGTGGATTTCCAGTCAGTACTGGTGCCCAGATGCACTGCTAGCATTAGCATCTTGCTCCTCCTGCTATGATGGCTGTGGAGTTATATACAATGTGACTCCCATATTCAAGATGACTGATTCAGCTAGAGTGGATCTGAAGAATCCATTGTCTAGTGCAAGTCTGGGAGAGGAGAGAGAGAAAATCAGAAAGTGGGCATGCTAAGAGTCTCTGATAAGATACATTTTTTAAAAAGGGTTTGCTTACATTTTATGTGTATGAGTGCGTATGTATGTGTATGTATGTGCATCACAAGTATACAGTACCTGTGGCGGCCAGAAGAGGGCATCCAATCCTTTGAAACTAGTGTGATCCACTGACATGGGTACTGGGAACTGAACCCAAGTTCTCTTGCAAGAGCAAAACATGCTCTTTTTTTGTTGTTGTCATCTTTCTTTTTTTGTTTTTTGTTTTTTGTTTTTTGAGACAGGGTTTCTCTTTGTAGCCCTGGCTCTCCTATGTAGACCAGGCTGACCTAAACTTACAGAGATCCACCTGCCTCTGCCTGCCTAGTGCTAGGTAGGATTGAAGGTGTGCACCACCAGCGCCTGGCACATGCTTTTAACCACTGAGCCATTTCTCCAGTTCCTGTGGTACATTTCTTAACTATTTTCTTCATTTGGCAGACATTAACTGACCAGTGACATGTTCTAGCTATTAGGGAATAAAACAAGAAATGAAGCATTCTTTTCTCATAGTTCCTGCATGACTAAAGCAGATTTTCAATCTAAGTATAACAACTCTGTGTTGGCTTTATCATATGATAGCACTTTGCTATTATTTGAATATGTATGCCTACTGCGCTGATCCTGTTTTTTAATTACTCCCAAGGCAAAATTTTCACTAAGGTGATTTTTCCATAATAGATTTTATGAGAATTATTAGCCATAAATACTGACATAACAGAGAAAGCTTTTAGGAACATGACTCTGCTGAAATCTGTTTCCTCAATGCATGTGTGTGTGTGTGTGTGTGTGTGTGTGTGTGTGTGTGTACAGACAGTGGTCTCTTGGAAACGAGACTACAGGGTCATGTCTCTCTTGGTCATTTTGAGTCCCCAGAGCAAGCACTTTAAAGATTCTAGTCACAGCTTCTTGGGTAGAAAAGATGGCTCCCTGGTTCAGCAAATGTGGCTTGGCTCTGTCCCTGGCTTAGTTCTAGGGTGTTATGTTCCATTAGAGGCCCTGGTGAGAGGAAGTTCTGAGTACCTTTCAGAAACCTGCCAAATCAGGCACAGACTTGCTGGCAGCCTTAGCGGAGGGATTTTACTGATCCATGCCCAGCTCTCAGGAGGTAACTGGCAACGGAGAAGAAAGCAGAACAAGCCACCCAATGCCTTTGCACCTTGGAAATTTGACTCGGAAATTCTGCCTCAAGGCTGTGAAAGAGTGGAAATAATGATTCCATTTTCTCTGGGTCCAATTTCTGGGCATTTAGACTTTAATGTTGAGAAAATACATCCAATTATCTGATTATTAACCCCACCCACAGGGTTTCTCTATGTAACAGTCCTGGCTGTCCTGGAACTCACTCTGTAGACCAGGTTGGCCCCATACTCAAAAGATTCGCCTGCCTCTGTCTCCTGAGTTCTGGGATAAAAGTTGTGTGCCACCACCGGCCGGCCAGGTCAGGAGATTCTGCTCCTTGAGAACACATTAAGATTAAGGCACTCCTATCTAAAACTAGATCATTGGTCTCAAGACCTCTTCCTCTTCCAGGTCAAGTCTTGAAATCTATTTTACTTGTGGGACACTCTTTTGACTACCAGCATCTTCTCTGGTAGAGGTAAATGGACTTGTCTTCATCCTGTCTTAGGTCTCAGAGTGAGGATTAGTAAATTCTTCTTTATGGCTTCTGAGGCCACAGTGACCCAGTTAGACGGTGATCCAGTCACAGCCTTATGCTGCCCTCTAGAGGAAAAGGTAGTTACTTTGCAAGCTGGAACTGAGGACTTATTTCTTAAGTAAATTTAAGGTGTTAAAAAAGACCCACATGGAATAATGGCCCTTAAAGCTATTCTGTTACGCTAAAACTCGAATCTAAATATTATGAAAGAAATCCATATTAAACTAATGGAGTTTGAACAGTTGATTATGCTATGGGAGTCTAATGTCTCAGCATTGCAGGGATCTCATTTCAGTTTCTTTTCTTTCACTCTCTGCTTCTCTGCCTCCCTTTCTTTTTTTAAAAATTGTGTGTGTGTGTGTGTGTGTGTGTGTGTGTGTGTGTGTGTGTGTGTGTGTGTGTGTGTGTGTGTACACCATGCCTTGTGCCTGGACAGGCCTGGGGCACCCGACCTTTTGGAGCTAAAGTTGCAGGTGGTTGTGAGCCACAGGAGTGGGTGCTGGGAACTGAACCTTGGTCCTCACCAAGAGTGGTACAAACTCTTAGCTGTTGAATTCCCTTTCTAGCCCCTGCATTCTTAACTTCAGCTATTAGTTCATGTATCTTGGGATAATTATCAAGATTCTTGTAAGATTGTCTTTCCATAGTTTCAAAAAGAGAAATTCATTCTACTCAGTCCAGGCCTCCCAGCCATCGTTGGCTTTAATCCAGACACTTGGGCATGTTAGGCAAGCACCCTAGCTAGCATCGGGCTACATACATCCTTAGTTCTGTACTTTGGGTCAAACTGTAAACTAAAATCCACTTCAGGAATTCAATGAAACAAATGTTCATATCATACATTTAGGAGTTCCTCCATTCAAGCAAGATGCTGTCTCCTTGGCACTTCTGAATGTAAATTAACATTTGAAAAGAAATGTTATCTTTTTAAAAGAAGTCTGAAAATGATAAGATTCTCAAAAACTACATCCAGACAGAAACAAGCATTTTCAATTAATGTCTACTTGAGGATACATTTTATGATTTATACAATAATTTTTATGATGATGGAATTTTTGGAGGCTACAGTATGAGGCATTGACACACTGGATCAGTTTGCTGGCCCTTCAAATGCTTTCCGATCACTTCTAAAAGTATCTTTTTTATTATGAAACTTCTAAGGTGAGGCTAGTTGTTGGAAGGCTTTTTATCATGACTCAATCCAGTATGGATTCGATGAGTACTTGCAAAGGAGCCACACACCTCGAGGTGGGAGAGAACCTCACCTGCATGTAGGTACTTACACTCAGAGCAGTGGAATCTTAGGGACAAGGCAGAAAGGACAGGATAGAGTGAGGTGGAGGCAGAGGGAGGTGGGAGTTCAGACAGTTTTCACTCTGGGGCAGAACAAGGAACACCTGAACTAGAGTTTACAGACCAGAAAGAATCAAGAAAGAAAGTCTGTGCATGGCAGCAATTTGGAAACTTCATTCTAGGGAGGATGTCCCCTCAGGAAAATAAATTATAGTCAGGCCTAATGCCATATGAATAATTGTCTCCTGTTGAGATATATTTTGAAATGTGAGAAATAAGGACAGTTCAGATACCATTGTCCCCCCTCCCAATTAAAATTAGTTTTACAGGGGCAGGAGGACAGCTCAGTGGTTAAGAGCACTTAACTTCCTTTGCAGAAGACCTGGGTTTGGTTCCCAGCACCCACATGGTGACTCACAACTGCCCTTGACCCCAGTTCTAGGGTATCAGATGGCTCTCTTCTGACCTATGTGGGCACCAGGCATGGTCATGCTGCATATATATACATGTAGAGAAAACATTCAATTTTACATAAAATAAACCTTGAAAAAAAGTTTTACTAATTTATTGATATTTAGCAATGTTGAAAATACAGGTAGATACACTACTACAGGCTATCAAATGACTAAAGAATTTTATATAATTATATAATTAATATATTACACAGACCTAAAGGGTTTATTGAATGAATATCAGGCTCAGAAATTAACTCTGGAAAATTAAATCCAGTATCAGCACCTGCAACATGTCCAAAAGGGCAACTTATAAGTGTATTTTAATAGCCTGGCATAGTGGCACATGCCTTTAATCCCAGCACTTGGGAGGCAGAGGCCAGCAGATCTCAGTGAGTTCCAGGACAGCCTGGCTTACATAGTGAGTTCCAGAACAGCCAGAGCTACACAGTGAGACCTTGCCTTGAAACTTCCCCCAGAGTATTTTATTTTTAAGTGTGTGTGTGTGTGTGTGTGTGTGTGTGTGTGTGTGTGTGTGTGCCTTTAGAGGTCCTGGATCTGGAGTTACATGCAGTTGTGAGTCACCTGCCATGGGTGCTGGAAACTGAACATGGGTTCTCTGAAAGAGGAGTACATATTCTTATCCACTGAGCCATCTCTCTAGTCACCCCAAAGTGCAACTTTTAACGTCTTTATTCTCTCCTAATATGTTTATTAGCCTTTTCCCAAAAACAATGATCTCACCCCTTCCCTCTCCCCTGCAAGAAGGACTTTAGAAACTATAATATTAAGAACATACAGACAAAAGATCTAGGACTTATCTCAGACTTGATAAGATGTAAGATTTTTTTTAAAAAACAGGTGTCCATGCCCTTATCCCAGCACTCAGGAGGCAAAGGCAGGCAGATCTCCAAGTTCAAGGCCAACCTGGTCTACTAGGTGAGATCCAGGACAGCCAAGGCTACAGAAACGCTGTGGCATTCGAGCTTGAGCACAGCATGGTGGATTCCTGCTGTGGTACACAGAGGTGTCTCCAAGCTGTGCAGCACTCTGCATGGTGGATTTAGTTTTTGTTAGTACAGAGGAAAAGAAAAAGAAAAAGAAAAAGGTTTCTGGGCTACACGCTGCTTGATGGAGGCATAGACCCACTGCTTCTCAGAGTCGGCGGTGAGCCTGGCTCCTAGAGCAGGTGGTAAACATACCTCTGCCATGTTGGGAATCGGACAGGGGCAGAGTCAGCAGCCAGGACTGCTGCTTTCATCCTAGCCACACACTTTAACAGTTTAAAATCTCTTCTGGTCAGAAAAGGATTGCAGACACACAATAGGACAGATTCAGATAGAAAAAAAACTTCTAAATGGTACAATACGTGTTTAAAACTATATGTAGGCTTGGGAGAGTAAAGAGAAGGTATAGACAGTCATAAAAAAGAAATACAGTTTTAAAATAATAAAATAAAGCCATCAGAAAGGGAAATAAGATATAGAATATATATAATATAATATAAAGAAAATGAGACGTGATGGAAAATGCACAGAAAATCTGGATTATATGTATTATTGTATCTTTAAAATTTTTGACTGCTATGAGACATTTGATTGTAAAGGCTGCTAAGTTAAACATATATATATTTAAAGGTATCTTGACTTCCAAATTTGGGTCTAAGGATATGTTGCTTTGGAAAAGAGGTTCTGCTTTTGTTTCTACAGAAGATGAGAACCTGTGGATTGCTTCCAGGCTAATATGGTTTTATCAACCAAGACCCCCTGAAAGGTCTCTGATGACAGCCATGGCCCAGACATCCAAAACAGCTTCAAGGCAACTAGCTAAGATGATACAGCCTCACAGACTACTACAGCCAAGATTTAACTGTAATTCTTAATTTTCTCAGGATCCCCATAAGATTGCCAGTGTCCCTAGTCAGCAGGAAGTAGTATGGGAAGCTACACTCAAATTCCCAAAATATTGTTTATGAATGTTTATTTTTATTTAAAGCAGGTTGATTATAAATGCAATCTCTTTCTAAAGAAGAAAAGGGGATAGAGATATGATAGAATGAAAGGGTAGGTTATTGAATCTACTTTTAAAGAGCAACAACTTTTTTCAAATGTTTTACATAGCTATGGATTTTAGTTTATTAGTACAAACTTAAAGTTAATTTTGTTATACTGTATATATTACTGTATATATATTTCTACTCTTGTTTAAGGTATTATGTTTATGCAACTCATTTAAAATTGTAATATATAATTAAGAAATAAAGATTAACAATTAATTATCTATGATAATCAAACTTATAGTCATGTTAGTTAAGTTTTCTAGGTATATGTAGATATACTTCAATTAGGTAAGTAATCTCAAACACTTCAAAGACCTACAGAATATGGCATTTAAAATGTTTTAAGAACTTAGACTTTTCTGGACAATGAGACATGTCTGCTCCTGGCAGCACCAATTTACTTCAAAGAGGAAGATGGGCATTGAAGACACTCCATATGGAGTTTATCTTTTTGGCAGAACTGGCCATTTGGGCAAGAAACTGCTTTCGCCTGGACTGCTTAACAGTATGTTATATAAACTGGACATACAGTATCCATAGAAAAATGACCACTAAACTTTGTCTAAATGGCGAGATGGTCCTTCAGGTTCCTGCTTCACAGAAGAAACTGCCAGACATTCTGCAGGACACAGAGGAAAGCAACTGATGAACTTTGCCAATAGGTGAGACAATTCTTCAAATTTCCTGCTTCACTAAAATGTCTGCCAGAGACTCTAGGCCTGTAGGCTGAAGATGGATGCCCCAATGTTGCAGAGGAACTTGGGGTGACTTGTCCAGTTAGCCAGCTGTGTGTTATTTCTAGAATTTTGAAAGTTGCTTACAATGTACTTCCTGTTTACTTAGGTAATATGTACTTTTGGGGTCTTTGATGGAGTTGAAGACTAGATAGTTATAATCATAGTCTTCCTTAGTTATGATGAAAGGTAAATTAGATATAAAACTTTAGACTCATAAATATAGGATGATAGAATATTTTCTTTAATTTTGCCAAATACAAATAGACTAGATATTAAAATTGTAATTCCTGCTTGATAACTGTTTTGTTATGTATATAATTTTACTATGTTAAAATTAAAACCTTCCTTTTTGATTAGACAGAAAAGGGAAAGTGCTGTGGGATGTCTTTCTGTATGTTGTGAATATATGTTGCTCTCATTGGCTAATAAATAGCTACTTTGGCCTATGGCAAGGCAGCTTAGAAGCAGGCAGGAAATCTAAGCAGAGATACAGCGAGGGAGAAGAAAGGCTGGGTCAGGGGAAACACTAACCCACCACCCAAGGAGCAACAAGATGCCTGCAGACTAGTAACACCATGGCCATGTGGCAACACACAGATTAATAGGAATGGGTTGAGTTAAGTTATAAGAGCTAGCTAGCAAGAAGTCTGAGACATAGGCCATACAGTTTATAATTAATATAAGCCTCTGTGTGTTTACTTGGGACCAAGCAGCTGCAGGTGGAACACAGGAAAACTTCTCTCTATATATGTCTCTGTGTGGGTAATTGCATTGGAGTGCAGTTCTGAAGCTGGAGTTACAGGAAGCTGTGACCCTGATATGGCTGCAGAGAATTGAACTCAGGTCCTCTGCAAGCACAGTATGCATTCTTAGTTGTTAAGCTGTCTCTACAGTTCCCTATAGTTGCTTGTTAAGAAGTCTGTCTTGAAATGTCATTTTTGTGGTTTGGCACATTTAATCCAAGACAGGCTGGAGAAGGCAGCACAACTTTGTGCCCAGGAATGAGAGAACAGGGGTCAGGTTTATAAAGGATACCTTAAGAAAATATGAAGGTATTGTCAGAGACAAATATGTTAGATTAAAGACTTCAGAGTCATTTCTGCTATGACCTTTCAGTTTTTGAGATGGAAGTGGGTTAGGATAGATGAGTTGAACTGGAGAAGAACTATGATAGAGAAAGCAATTGAAATAATCACCTCTTCATTATCATCTTCTATATTACCCCAACATTTCATCAATATCTCCCTTAGGATCCTGGGAAAACCATGTGATCAGGACCTATGGGGACTCATGCCTCAGACCTAGACCCTAGACTTCTCTTCCATCTTTTTCCTCTGAGACAAAGTTGTTACCTACAAGGTTCACACTTGAGACCCACACAATCAAGTTAAACATAAATACAATAAAAAATAAAATTCACGAAAATATCTCACAATGTTTTAAGCAAGTTTACAGTTTTGTGTTGGACCATATTTATTGTTATCCTGAAGTGCATGTGGCATATGGGCCCTAGGTTTATGTCTAACATGAAAAGTCTTCTACCAGACTATATAGTAATTTGTTAAAAATGGCCTCCAATAAATGGATCATATCACCCTGTGCACATGCTGCTTAGCAATGTGTCTACTTCTTTCACCAACAAGAGAGGGAATCTATTCCTCATTCCTGGAAATATGACAGTAGAGTATGATGGAAGCTCCATCCATGGCTGAGCCTCAAGAGGACTTGCAGCATAAGCTTTGGCTGAGAATGGATTCCAGCTTCCATGGAAAAGAGTCCAAGTGATCCCACTGGAGAGACTGTGTGGAAAGACAGGTCCCAAAGAGACTGCTTCCCTGTTTTTTCAACTACCATGGTACCACATGGTACCAGATACCAACAACATTTATACATGCTCAATTTTTCATTACTGTACATGACAGTGATGAACAGCATTATCCCATGCTCACTGTTCATCAAAGACTCTATCTTGTTCAACTTAAGTCTGGAAATTAAGTAAGATGCACTATCTCTCTACCTTGGTGCCAAAACCGGTTCCCTGGCTCCTATAACATAGACAAAATAATGCATTAATAAGCGGTGATCTATTTAATTCCTCCAGACACTTTGATCAATCAGCTAATCAAAACAATTCAACAACCTTGTTTCTTATAGTCAATTACTGCCAATTGACCTTTGTCTATGTGGGATACTATTATTCCCACTGAAACCTGGGAACTCAGTTCAGTGGCAGTATCGCTTACTATCAATTGACCTTCAGAAGATGGCCATCACAGAAGACACTGTGAACCTCTCATTAACTCATTTCTAGGTGCCTCAGCATGGGGAGTTATGTCTGAACTCTCCGAGAGGCTACACCATTGGGGTTGAGGTGGGTAGGTAGACCACAAATTACATATCCACTCCAATATTTCAATTCCTCTAAGCCTTTGGATCTTACCCTCTGCATTATCCCCAGACAATTCTGGCACTTAGCCTGACTGAATACTGGTTCCAATTGGTTCACTTCAATCAGCAGAGAAAATTTCTAGCTTTAAGATTCTCCCATATCAGTCCATTTTGTCTAGTCCATTGTTTTATATCTATCATCTCTGGTCTGATGACCTTAAACTCAATGTTACTGGAGTGTCTGTCACTAAAAATGAGCAAGATTCTGTAATTACTGTGGAGTATAAACTCCTTCCTTCTCTGCCAGACTTTGTACTTGGTCCCTCAGAACAAACCCAGACCTGCATCTAGATATAGTTCCAGGGATGATGAGAAGCAGCTGGGGTCTTCATGTCAGTCCCTTCAGTCCCGAGAGCTCAGCTTTTCCTGAGTCCCAGTGGAAGCTCCCCATACCATGGTTCAAAGTCTTTCTTGTAACTAATCACATTTACATGTGAGGCTTATTAGCACACGGATGCTATTTAGATTGTAATTCTGCAAGCCACAAAATTGTATACTGAGTCCAGGTCTGCTCAAAATTCTGATAAGCGAGTGAAGCACTTGAAGTTACCACAGAAGCTCTGGCTCTTCACTGGAGCTGAGAGTAAGTGACCCAGTCCTGCCATTTCTGTAGGCTCTCTGGTTCATTCAGAAGCATCACTGCTACTTGTTTCTGGTCCCCAGTGGGCTTCAGAAAGTTCTTCATTCCAGCCAATCTCGTGTGATTAAGCATGGCTACACAGCATAGCACAGACTTATCACATCCTATTGCCTTAATTAAAAAGATGGTTATTGTGTTCAAAATGTATGATATAATCATATCAACCGGTGAATCCCATATTGAGGGGTTATTACCTGGGACCACCTCTGGTTCCAAATAGCTCATCAGTTAGGACCCTTGAGTAAAAAGGGGTGAATGTCACACACTTTACCTTCAAGAATTGAACATCTGTAGGTTAACTGGACATTTGAGAGCTGGAATGCTAAACTACAACAGTGCATTAGCAAAGTAACTTTCAGTTAACCATTCTAGGAGCTGGCGAAACAAGAAAGACCAGGGACTTGGGCTATCGAAGGTAGGTTTTTAGAGGAAGATACCTGCAGAATTGGGGCACAGGTCACTGAGAAGGCACTGCTGGCCCTACTGGGGGTGCTTCTAGGATCTGTTACAAAAGTCAGAGACCAACTGCCACTACCTGGGCTGAAGAGGGAGGGCACCGTCTCTCCTCTTGTGGTGGTCCTCCCTCTAGTGGCCCACAGTGGTTTAACAGCGACCTGGCAGAAGCATGAATCACCAAGTCCCAAGTGTGGGATCAGAGCTGAAAGGCCAATGAATGAGTCATAAAGTATGTGCCTCTGAATTATACTGGCTCATGTTTACATCTCCTCTCTCTCCCGCCCCCTTTCACCCTCACACTCTGTCTTTGGTGTATTTTAGCACAAAACATTATTTTTCTCAACACAACGATTTCTATGTTAAAATAAAAAATACAAAGTCAGAGGAAAAAAGTCTGCCCTACTGATGAAAACTGATCACTGTTAATACCTTTTTAGAATTTTTTCAGAGCATTCCATCATGTATAATTTCAACAGATCAGCTTTCTAATCTGCTTTTTAAAATGCCTGAGGAGACTGGAGAGATGGCTCAATGGGCAGGAAGACTTGCTGCTCTGCAGAGGGACTGGGTTCAGTTTCCAGCACCCACATGGTGGCTCACGACCATCTGTAACTCCAGTTCCAGAGGATCTGACAGCCTCTTCTGACATTCATGGGCATCAGGAATCATATATATATATATATATATCTCTATATATATCTATATATATCTATATATAGATATATACAGATATATACACACACACACACAAAACCAGGCAAAACACTCATAGACAGTGGATAGAATAAAAAAAACAAAAAGCCACACCTTAATGTAGCATAAAAATTGCTCACATCAGTCTATGTTTATTTACGCCAGAGGATTTCAAACCATTCCTAAGTATGGGCTTGTGAACAACCCACAGGAGTGAGAGTAGAAGGCCGTATTAATGGGAGGGCCTATCATCACCCTTAGCCACTACAATTCTGTTTTACATATTTGCTTTACACATTTGACACCAATGTTAAGATTTTTTTGGGGGGTAGGGAAGAAAATTATACTGTCGGAACTATTAGAAAACAACAGATTTCTTGTGAGGATATAGTGTTAACAGTATTTCCTATTTTCTGTTTTAAATTTGGGGCAGGGTCTTGCTATGCAGGCCAGTTTTTAACTCAAGGAGAGCCACCAGTCCCAGTCTCCTGAATGCTAGGATTACACGTGCTCAACCAAGCACATTTCAGTGTGCACTTCTTGGGTTACTGAGGTGTGTAAGGTTTTACATATTTGCTGACTGACCTGTGTCTGTTAGTCTTTCTCTGGAGTCTAAAATTTTTCCAAGCATGACTTGAAAACCTGCACTGGGATTCTTCCACACGCCTAGTTCCTAGAAGCTCTGCTTTCAATGTGCATTGCTCATAAAACACCATCTCCTTGTCTCCACTCCTCATTACGACCTCAGAAATTCCTTCATGAGAACAGACCTCTCATTCTTAGGCTCCCTCATGTCTTCCTACCCCTGCCTCATAAACATGCCCATATCTATAGCTACCTTAACTTTTCTTTCGGGCTCAGATAGTAAGGCTTTTTAACCTTCAAGTGGACTCTTTCACTTAGGTCCTTGACTCCATCTCTCCTTGTCTCCTCTAAACAGGGGAAGATATTGCAAGATGCTATGGTACTGACTTTGAACATGGAAGAGGTAGGTGGGCATGAGCCAGAGAACGAGGCAACCACTAAAAGTTGGAAAAAACGTGCCGGGCGGTGGTGGCGCACGCCTTTAATCCTAGCACTCGGGAGGCAGAGCCAGGCGGATCTCTGTGAGTTCGAGGCCAGCCTGGTCTCCAAAGCGAGTTCCAGGAAAGGCGCAAAGCTACACAGAGAAACCCTGTCTCAAAAAACCAAAAAAAAAAAAAAAAAAAAAAAAAAAAGTTGGAAAAAACAAGGAAACACATTCTTTAGAGTCTTCAGAAGGAAACAGCACTTTAAACAGCCAACTTTATTTCAGTAAGACTGAAGAGAGGCTGGGGAGATGTCTCAGTGGGTAAAGAGCTTGATGTGCAAACATAAGAACCTCAGTTCAGAGGTTCCTCATTACCCTAGGAAAAGCTGGGCATGGTGGTTCATACCTGTAGCTGGTGCTGATGGGGATGGAGGGATGCTTCTGGGGGCTGGCAGCCAAATATTGAGTTCCAGGATCAGTGGGAGAACCTGACTCAAAAACAAAGGTGGACAGCTATAGAGGAAGACCTAACCCAGTCGTTCTCAGCCTTCCTAATGCTTCAATCCTTTAATACAGTTCCTCGTGTTGTGGTGACCCCAACCACGAAATTATGTTCATTGCTACTTCATAACTGCAATTTTGCTGTTAGCCTCCACATAGGCACGTGCACACGTGCATGCACCATACAACCCCGATTAAAAAAAGAACATTTCCTATCTTCCATAAATCCAGTAGCTTTGTGTTGCTTCAATCTGTTAAATCTGTGGCAATTTGTTAAGAGTCAAAATAGGCCATCAAAAGGGCACGATGGCAGTGCATTAAATGGGCATCTAAGTAGTTACAGAGTGAGGCTAGGCGTTTAGGAAGAATTATCAAAGATAATGGTCCCAGAGCTGACTGAGGAAGTGAGGCTGTTTCAGGGAGATGGTCCAGATGGAAGAGCAATTATCTGCAAGGTACACAGAGGACAGAAATGTTTCAGTAGGGCAAGATTACTAGCATTATATACAAGTCTGGTAAGAGCAAATATTTGTATAGTAGGTACACTTCTAATGTATTCCATAACCTATGAAGGCCTTTATTTTACTCATAAGCATACTGAAGTCTGGAGAAGTAGCTTTTTGGGATCACAGAGCTAGCAAAGACAGAATGAATGCTAACAGTCTCTAACGCTCACTAACTGCTCCTCTCCACATTGTGAAAGGAACCCTAAGCACATAAGACGATATCAACGGCCGAGAATAAACAACCATCAGGATATCATCGTGATGAGAACCAGCAGAGCTTGGAATATTTTGTCCGAGACAACGACGGTGGTAATCCAGACAACCTCTGGGTCTCTCTGTTATTATCAAAGTGGGGTTGACAGCCAAGGTATGTCAGTCTTCCTTGACTACTCAAAATAAATCGTTACGAACTCCACATTTAATACAATCCGAGTTTTTTTTTCAAAATACCTGAGGCGGAGTTGAAGGCTGGGCCTCACTCGGACTCATCTGTAAAAAAAACCTAGCTTCCAAATTGTTCCACACTTCTGTGTGCCTCAGAATACTCTGGAAGGAACTTAAGACTACCTGTCTCCTTTCCCGGAGGGCCTAACCGGGCGTAACTCCGCCCCCCCGGGCCGGGCCACACCCCTCGGGCCCGCCCCCCACTTCCTCCCTCCCTCCCTCCCTCTCCCGCCTAGGCCGCTCCAGCCGGCCTCGCCCAGCTCAGTGGTCCCAGGCCCTCCGGCGGCGCGCAGGATGGCCGCTGCGGTGCGGCGGGGCGCGGAGCCGTGGAACCGCGTGAGGATCCCGCAGGCGGGCAGCAGCAGCACAGTGACGGTGCAGGACCGCAGCGCCACCCTCGGTGAGCGAGGCGCGCGTGGAGCTCCGGCACGTCTCCCGGAGCCAGCGGGCCGGCTCACGTGGGATGGGGGTGGGACTTCCTGAGCGCGGGGCACGCCGGGAAGGGGCGCCCCGGGCGGAAGGTCCCCGGGCTGCAAGTGTGCGTCCGGGACTGTGAAGCCGCTGGGCTCCTGCGGGTCTTAGCTGGAACGTGAAAGCAAGGCTAGCCCCGGCGTGGCGCGTGCAAAACGCTGCCTGGGATCCTGTGCTGTCCCTCCAGGATCGGGGCTGTCCCCCAAGTACCCTGCTTTTCTCTTAAAATGGAGCTCATTTTTCCCTTACCGGGCGAGGGAGTACTCGGGTCCCTCGGTTCTTCTCGATGGAAACAATTTCAGTTCCGAGACAGTTTTAGCAGTTTATTTAGAAAACAAGAACTCCCAAGGAGATGTCGGGGGTCGGGGGAGGGTGGCAGCTCAGTGGGGTCTGTGTTGTGAGTTATAATTAATATATATGATGTGGAAGGGTGCGTATTCATGGAATCAGGTGATTGTATCTACCCTGTCCCAAGTCATGGGCTGGATCTCTTCTAGGACTTTATTCACAGGACTCTTTTAGAAAATTCTATTGGGTGGGCGGGGCGAAAAGGTAGTTTCCTGCTTATCGATCCCCGGGATTCATGTGGGAGAAGGCGAGAACAAACTTCCGCAATTAGTACGTTCTCTAGACTCAGTGCTGTGTGTGGTACTCCCTCACACTCAATAAAGAAATGTAATAAAATATCAAAACATAATGCAAATACTGTAATGAGGTGAGGGGGTCTTTTGAAGTGTGAGGTGATACCTGAGTGCTTACCTGCAGCCTGAAGGAATTTAACCACAAATGGACGTTCAGACCAGGAGACCTAGCTACCAAGATAAGCTGTAATTTTCTTGGTTACCTCATATCTCTTTTTTTTTTTTTAAAGCTGCCAACGGTCCTGTGACTGTCAGCTAAGAAATTTTGTTATTTCTAAAACTGGGGTTTTAGCCCACTCTAAAATGGAAATTAAAAATAGTACCAGTTCCTTGAGGTTGTACTGGGGAATGAAAGAGTTGATACCATGAAGCATTTGTAACCCTGTCTGGTATGGCAGTCGAATGATAGCAGCTGTCGTTAATATTAAATAGACACATTTGCTCATAATTGTTAAGTACAACCTATCACGTCATCTCACCTCTCTTCCCTTCTATCTTTCCTATGCTGTTTAAAACTCTAATTCCTCTCTAGTCACATTAAAAACAAAACAAAACAACCAAACAAAAAAACAATGCTATGGAAAATTCACCAACTCGTAGCTAATTTAAATTCTCCAGATAGGGCCGGGTGGTGGTGGTGCACGCCTTTAATCCCAGCACTCGGGAGGCAGAGGCAGGCATATCTCTGTGAGTTCGAGGCCAGCCTGGGCTACAGAGTGAGTTCCAGGAAAGGCGCAAAGCTATACAGAGAAACCCTGTCTCGAAAAACAAAACAAAACAAAACAAAATCCAGATAGTTGGGAGGGACAGAGAACATTCTTCCACTTAGAATGTTTGTGTTTCCTTTTTGAGCCACCAGGTGGCACATTATACCTGCTTCACAGCTGCTCATGTTAAGATTAAGAAACCGGTATTACTCTTTCAGTTACGTAATACAACTTCCAGTGGCCCTGGTGGTTTCTCTTTTCTGAATGTAGATTCCCACTGATATTCATGGGGGATTGGTTCCAGGAATCCTTTTATTTAAAATTGGGCACATGCTGAAGTCTCTGACATGGTCGATAGTACTTTCAGTATGATCTACTCATATCTTTCTGTATGCATTCACTCTATCTATAGGTTGCTTATGATATTGTATACAGTGTGACTGCTACTGAAATATGTTACAGATGGAATGTGGGGGACTATATTCAGTGTGAGGTTGGTTGAATGCACAGAGGGCACTCATGGGTAGATGGCTAAGTGTATTATATATTCTTATCAGAAAGTGGTATCCAAATACAGTTCCTTTGACTTTGAAGGTTGTGACTCCATCCATTCTGTCTTGCTTACCTGCAGAGCAAAGTGAGGGTTTTAGAGACATGCAGCATGTGCCCGGCTTTTGTGTATTTGGGGTATAAGTGATGTAAGTAAGTGATCACCACCAAATGATGACTATAGAGTAGTCATAGCACTCAACAGTCATGGCAAAAAGTGATGTAAAGACATATACACACATTCATGTTTAACAGATGTTCTCTTGTTGATCACCTGACACCATTTTCCAATTTCTTACATACTTGGAATCCTTTATTACATTTTTTTATAGTTGAGGCTAATTTGTGTTTTGATTTCTTTAAGGCAGATACAGCGGAATGTTTCTTTCAGCATTTGATGCAGTAAATGTAGAAATGCATACCGAGTCTTGTTTGAACTGTTTCTGCTTTAGACATTTGCATTGCAGCTGTCGTGAAAGGGTGCCATCTTGTCACACGGTCACTCAGGAGCCGGACCTTAGATGCGGAAGTTGACGTGTTATGCTCCGTCCTCTACAGCAATCAAAACAGATTGGGCCACCACAAGCCCCATTTGGCTCTCCGACAGGTAAGGGGAAGCTCTGTGCTCTACACGTAGCCCAGTACTGATGAACATGAGGATCACAACTGCCACTTATATTTTGTTACTTATGGAAAGTTCATAAATTATTTTGATTCATAAATTTATAAGACACAATTACATGTTGGATATTTTGGCCTTTTATTTTCTCAAGATATTTTCAAAAGGTAATTTATGATCAGGAAGCATATTTCAAAGCTGGTGTGTGCCTTTAATCCTAGCACTTGGGAGATAGAGTCAGGTGGATCCCTGTTAGTTTGAGGCCTTCCTGGTCTATGTAGTGAGTTCCAGGAGAACCAGGGCTATGTAGAAACACCCTGTCTAAAAACAAAACAAAACAAACAAAAAAACAAAACAAAACAAAACCCCAAAAAGAAGTATGTTTTGATTCTTTCCAATTTTTCAGTAGGCACAGTCTTTAACAGTGCCTTTGCCTAGTTCAAGAGTAAACTAATTTGAGCCCTAAAATCTTAAAAAAGAAAAGTTGTGGTTTAGTGCTGTGGTTTATGTCTTGTGGGACCATAATCTAGTCAGCAGTCTGCTGGTGTGAGTGAGTTTATGGTAAGTTGTGGTGTAAAGTGGTTTCATGCAAGTTTTGGAAATAAAGTATTGTGACCTTCAACTCCAGGACTCCATGGCCGAGAGCTGCTGGAGCTGGGTTCTGTATGTGCCTTCTACATACTCTCTTTGCTAATTCTGCAAGTCCCCTTTCAAAGCTCAGTGTGCTGCCCATGTGTGTCAGAGCCATCTTTCCAGTATTTATTTATTTTTTCACAAAGTTCTCTGTTGACACTGTGCTTGCTGTTGGATCTGCAGCAATAACAAAGACATAGTCTCTCACTGCGCACTCTTTCTGGCTAGCTATACTCACTCCCATTGCTTAAGGCCCGAGGGATGAGGATGCTCTCAAAGAGGATCATGGTCTTTTCCTACATTGTCTTTTTGGGGCGGCTTTTACCCAGGTCTTCTAACCCAAGAGCAAACTTGTGTACTAACTTCTCTGCTGAAGTTCTTAACTGTTTTTACCTTTCTCTTCCTCCCTTACCCCAAACCATATTTCACTCACTGTACTTTCCAAGCGCATTGCCATCTTGGACTGTCAATACCTGTCTTCAAAGATGGTATCCAGACTTAGAAATTAAAAGAGATAGGAGCCAGCCCCAGAGAATTGAAGGATTTGAACTATGCTGAAGTAGATTTGGTTTTTAGTAGTGTATAAGTAGCTCTGGTAAGATATGCCACTTACCAATACCAGTTCCCATCAGGAACTTTACATCCTTCAAAGTGCAGAGAGTTTATACAGCATTTTGTATGCTACATGGCTTGTTTTTCCCTGAGAGCCTACTAACCCCTGTTCTAAGAACTGGATTACATGGGTGAGCAGACTGGACAAGGTATATAGTCCGCGGGGAGCTTACAGTATAGTTTGGAGAACAGGGCAGTCTGGCAGCCAGTCAATGACTGGCTGTGCCAGCCGGTAAGAAGCGCTACAGGGAAAAGCAGAGGGGGAGATTGCGATTTTCAATAAAGCATACCTGTTTTTGCATTAAGTTAGTACTTTCTATGTTATCTGTCCTCATTACTCGAAATTGGGATGTATTGTATACCATGTTATCTCCCAACATGCCTTGCGTGTGGTTAAGGAGTTCAGTATAGATTTCTTCTGTGACTAAGTCACTTTCCTCGTTTCTGGTGTTTACAGACTGTTGAAACTGAGTGAAGAAGTTGCTATCTTGTTTTACTAGATTCACTACTGTAAATATGTTCCCTCAACAAATTATAATATTGAGACATATTTATAAGCATGCTTGAATACTTGGCACATAGGAATTTTTTGAATTGAGAAAGTTGTTGGTGGCACACGCCTTTAATCCCAGTACTCAGGAGGCAGAGGCAGGCGGATCTCTGTGAGTTCAAGGCCAGCCTGGTCTCCAAAGTGAGTTCTAGGAAAGGCGCAAAGCTACACAGAGAAACCCTGTCTCAAAAAAAAAAAAAATCTATATTCGTGAGCAGAAGCCATTGCTTTGGGATTTGGGTTTCCTTGTCCTTAAATGAGAAGGTCTTCTGTGATATATTCCCACCTGGGAAGTTTGCTTTCTTTGAGTTCTTGGTCATATCTGCGACACTGTTGTATTACACACAGTCTAATCTAAGCCGATCTTCCTCCTTCAGGTAGAACAGTGCTTAAAGCGTTTGAAAAACATGAATTTGGAGGGCTCAATTGAAGACTTGTCACAGTTGTTGTCTGCCAAGTAAGTGGCCCATTGCTTTGTCAGGATGCCTTTGGTAGTCTCTGCTTGGTGTTGAGATATCATCAGCTAGGCCAAGACACATACATTGTGTTTTACTGAGGGGCACCGGTTGACTGATGGGAGAGGCTGGTGGGACTCTGAAATGTGGCTCACAGTAGGTTACAGTGAAAGAACCGTGGGTTGCTAGTGGGCATGACCACCTCAGGCTGAGCCTAAAGCAAGTCCTCACTTGCATACTACTCTAGAAATGTTGTGCTTAAAAACGAAAGTCGTGTCTTTTTCTGTTTATGTTAAGTGAAACTCAGCCTGGAGTTACCGAAAGCCATGCTGTCCCCAGCCAGCCGGTGGTGGAGGTGGTGCTGATGAAGGTTTTGGGAGGCTGCAAGTTGTTACTGCGCTTGTTGGACTGCTGCTGCAAGGCATTCCGGTATCCTTGACTACGGGAACACCTTCTTTGGAATGGGGCTGTTTGGGTATATTTAGCTTCTGTTCGAAAGCTGTGCTGTAAGGTGGTGTAACCTATGGGAATTCTGAAAGCTTTGCCTTTTGTCTTGGGGCTTTAATACCTTCAAAGTCTTCTGTACTTCCAACTTATTTCTTTCATAATTTTAACTTCTAAGTCTCAAGTTCCTTTGGTTTTGTTTTGCCAACTTAAACTGATTCTTCAGGTTGACCGTGAAGCACTTGGTACTGCAGGAATTCATTATTTTGAACCTGGTGATGATTGGGCTGGTGAGCAGGTTATGGTATGTTTACGTTTCTACTTTTGTGTTTCATCTCTTATTAGTGTTCCCACAGTTTCGTTTCACACTGTTGGCCATGGGAGCTGAAGGTGTGGGTTTCCCTGTCTTCCCAGGACAGTTTATCTGCAGATTGTAAGCTGAGTGCTGGTGGTTATGCCAGAGGAGTGGGCTTTGCTTCTGTAACCACACGATCAGTGAATTCCTAGGACCTAGGAACTGTAGTAATAGTAACAGTAGTAATAATACTAATAATGGTAATAGTAATAATAATAATGATGGCTATAGTAATATTGCGGTAGGCTTTTGAAAAAGCTGTTGTTCCTGTGGTGGTCATATCTTGATCCTTTCTGACAACTGGTTTCTAATTTTAATAGCAATTAGAAATATAATCCCAGCATTTGGGAGCAGAGCCAGGCAGATCTCTGTGAGTTCAAGGCCAGCCTGGGCTACCAAGTGAGTTCTAGGAAAGGCACAAAGCTACACAGAGAAACCCTGTCTCGAAAAACCAAAAAAAAAAAAAAAGAAATACAATTTGACCTTCCTTGTATGCTCTGGACTTTTCTTTTGCCTAACACACAGCTGCTTTTGAAACCTATTTGGATGATGTAAATAACATTAGTAATACTAAATAGTAATACCCACTAAAAAAAGTCATTTTCCTTTTTTAAGATTTATTTATTTTATGTGTATGTGTGCTCTATCTGCATGTATGCCATTATGCCACAAGAGGGCATCAGATTCCCACTATAGATATTTGTGAGCCATCATGTGGTTGCTGGGAATTGAACTCAGGATCTCTGGAAGAGCAGCCAGTGCTCTTAACTGCTGTCCTGTCTCTCCAGCTCCCTCCCCCCAAAGGCATTTTCTTGTGTGTTTATGCAGCATAAAAAGGTTTGCTGGATAACGACACAGAGTTGGATCATTAGCTCTTATTTGAATGTAGCAAAACTATCAAAACAACACAAATCCAGAAGATTCTTTCTACCTTCAAACATAAACCTTGCTTTGATGTCGTAACCCAGATATCTCATTTGTATTTTAATCATCTTTTTATTCTGCTTATTCTTAATCAGAAATAACAGCATTTGAATTACTAATATTACTTTGTTAATAAAAAAATTAAGAGAGGCTCTTACTGTGTAGCCCAGGCTGACTGAATTCATGTTCTCTTACCTTAGCCTCCAAGTATTGTAGGTGTATACCACCAAGCTAGGCTTGCTAATCATATTGTTTTAAAATGTTTAACTTTTGCTATTTTCTGAAATGAAACAAGATTTACATTTTACTGATTAAAACAATGGTTTATACTTAGAAATCCAAAAACACAAAAACGTGAAGAACTTGAAATGCACCTGAAATCTCATCTCCATAAAATACCCGTAGGGTTTTTATGTACACATCTTTGACACACGTCTCTAGGAAGTTCTCTTTGTGTAGCGTCAAATACTTGGAGTTTTGTGTTTGGGGTGGATTAACCTGGCAGTTTGCAAATACACACCATAGGCGCTTTGTTTGGTTTTGTTCAATGTATAGTGGCAGAGCTTGTAGCTGTGTATTTTCAGTTTGGAATCTTGTGTTTCTTGAATATCTGCAGACGATATTACTAGCTAATTCCTGAGCTTCTGTTTCTTTCCAGGGTTCTCCATAAGGGACTTTTAAGGAGGCTGATTTCCTTATATGAGCCACTGTTTGGATTGCTTCAGGAGGTCTCCAGGATTCAGCCCATGCCTTACTTCAAAGACTTTGCCTTTCCCTCTGATATTACCGACTTTCTGGGGCCACCTTACACTGAACTCTTTAAGGGAAAAACGCAGGCACCTGTTGCCACTAAAGGAGTAACTAAGTTGCTAAATAAACTGTTTTTAATGAAAGAACAACTACCAAAGATCAATGAAGACACTTTAGATAGAATTTCCAAAACATCTGAACAAATAAAGAGCAATCTACAGGGAAGTGTGGACCTGGGACAGCCAGTGAAAAAAAAGACCAAGAACGGTGAGTTGCTTGGATAAGCACAAACTCGTCCTCATTTCATTTAAAATTTTACTTATTTGTTTTTATTCTTTTCTTTTTAAAATACGTACTTTTAAAACAAACCTTTGAAAGCACGATACAGTCATGCATTGCGTAGAAAGAAGTTCAGAATCTCACTGAAGTCACTGATTATATTTAGGGAGGTATGAATGTCACCCCTTTTCAAGGCTTCGCTTCTAGTTCCTTCCTGGGTCTTTGCTTTATTTTCTTGGTTTCTTTGCAGTAACTAGGCAGGAAATGTCACAAAGTTAAGAATTTGTTGGCGGTTTGAAAGTCCTATGGCTGAGTTTTTCTTTTCCTTTTTTTAATTCCACAGAAAAGCCATCGGGATTTGACGTGCGGGCTTTGTGCACAAGGCTGCGAAACAAGGCTGCTCAGGTCTGTCTGGTTTAACTAACACAGCTCTTCATTTCTATACGTTTAGAGGAAGCTCCTCACTACGGACGGCAGGACTTCCCTCTAATAAGCTTGGCTGAGTTCTTAGTTCTCAGTGTGTTCTTTTGAATGAACAGGACAGGATTTTTTAATATCCTGGTTACTCCAGTTCATAGGATGTGTTCAGAAGGGCTTCAATAGGCATTTTAAATTTCAATAGGAATTTTAAAGTAACCATATGGCATGGCCCATCTGAAGTACGGATGGTGAGCAGTTTAAGAGCATGGACTTTGTAGTTGCTGGAACCTTGGCCCCACCCAGCTGTGTGATCCCTAAGTTCTCTGACCTTGGTATACCTCCCTTCTCTCCACGCTCCTAACTTTGGGCTAGCTTCAGTACATGTGAAGTGTTCGATGGACTCTTGAGCATGGTCAAGCATTTAGCTGATGGCAGATGTTGTTAGTAACAGTCATTTTGTCTTCCTCCTCCTTTGTCCTGAGGTGCCAGCCATTCTTTTGGGGTTCAAGCTTTAACTTGGTACCTTTTAATAATGTTGGAAAATTGTTCTGGACTTCCTGACTGATAAGTATGTCAGTGTCAGCCTTTACCCGGTAACTCCTTGACTTTTATTACCCTTTGTCTGGTTTCCTTTTGGGGTTATTTCCCCCATTTTATTTAAGAACTCTTAATCATTTCGAAGAACCTGTAGTGCGAATCCTAATTGGTCTTAATAATAAAAATCCAGAGCCAGATTTCAGGGTAAATGCTGAAAGATCAGAGAGACAAAGGAGCAACTCCTCAGCCTGAAAGGGGCCAAGCTCCTGTCTCCTCCCGCCTTATATTCCTCTCTCCACCCAGCATATCAGTTCCTGTTTCCTCCTCCCTAGTGCTGGGATTAAAGGCATGAGATCTCAAGTGCTGGGATTAAAAGTGTGTACCATCACTGCCTGGACTCTATGGTTAACTAGTGGCTAGCTCCATACTCTGATCTCCGGGCAAGCTTTGTTTGTTAGAGCACAAACAAAATATCACACAAGAACCCTTTTTTTTTTTTTAAAAGATTTATTTATTTATTTATTTTATGTATATGAGTGCTCTGTCTGCATGTATAACTTTATTACAGAAGAGGGCATCAGATCCCATTATAGATGGTAGTGAGCCACCATGTGGTTGCTGGGAATTGAACTCAGGACCTCTAGAAGAGCAGCCAGTGCTCTTAACTGCTGAGCCATCTCTCCAGCCCTGAACCCATAGTTCTTTTTTGAACTTTTCAACACAGATGGCAGCTTGCATTTTGATCTTGCCTAATTGATGAGTTCAGAAGGAGGAAACATAATAGCAGGTCCTTTGAGCACCTGACACTATCTTAAATGCTTTATGTGTATTAACTCCCATCATCCTTAGAAAAGCCCTGTGAGGTAGATGCTTGCATTACTGCTTTCCTATTTCCTTTTTTTAAAATGTATTTATTATGTATATAGTGTTCTGCCTGCATGTCAGAAGAAGGCACAAGATCAAATTATAGATGGTTGTGAGCCACCATATGGTTGCTGGGAATTGAACTCTGGACCTCTGAAAGAGCAGCCAGTGCTCTTAACCTCTGAACCATCTCTCTAGCCCCCAGCTTTTATATTTCAACAGAGGAAAATGAGGCATAGAAAGTCTCAAGAGTTCTTTAGGCCATATAGTTAAGTGACAGGGATCAGGTTTGAATACAGGCCCCGTGATTCCTTATTACAGCTATCCTGGGGAGAATCTTTGAATTCTGGTCTCAAGAACTGTGGTGTCTGTGGGCCTTTCCACCTCTGCAGCCTGAGAGCCAGTTTACAGGGCAGCTGGGCTTGATATGGTTGATTAACATCCTCCTTATTCAAGACTAATTGCTCCCATATTGTAATTGGCATTCATAGGCTCAGCTTGTTTTTAGAGCAAGTTATTGATCACAAAACAATACTAGAGGGTCTTTAATTTCATAATTATTTCTTTAGGTTCCTGTTGAATGTGGGAATTTATTTACTTATTTATTTGACAGAATCTCACTATGCAGCCCTGACTGGCCTGGAACTCACATGTAGACCAGCAGGTTGACCTCATAGAGACCCTTCTGTCTCTGCTCTTTGAGTACTGGAATTAAAAGTGTGTGCCACCACAAATTTGGAAAGCAAGCAAACTTTGAATGGAAGATAGGTAGACTTGGTAGGTGGTATAGTTTTCATAAAGTAGAAAAAGCTAGTAAAATCCAAAGTTGACTTGCTATAAAGAGACTGAATAAAGATGCTTTGGTAAGAGTGGTGCAAGCCTGGGAGGGTTGCACACTTGATCATTTCATCTTGTTTACCAACTGACAGGCCTGTCATGCTGGGCGCTTTCCAGGGCTCCCCATCTTTATGTTTTCTGTAACATTTATGACCCATCTTGAGGACTGTTCCTGGGGGGGATAGAAATTAGTGGTAAACAACTGTAGTTTGAGGCAGTCATGCTGGCACAGGTTTGTTATCCCGCTACTCGGGAGGCTGAGGCAGGAGGATGGCAAGTTCAAAGCCTCTCTGAACTAGAGTGAGTTTAAATCAGCCTGGGTAACTTGTTGAAGCCTGTCTCAGAATACAGGGCAATTGCCAAGTATGCACACGGTCCTAAGTTAGGTCTTCAATAAAAGAAATAAAGTCAAAAAATAAAACAACCCCCCAAATAAACAAACAAAGTAGTCCAGTGATGTCCGTGAAAGACTTGTGATTTTTTTTTCCCTTCATCATTAGGCTTTGACTGGTATCAGAGTTTTATTGTGTATATTACATATACGTGTGAGAGTATCTTGGGTTTTCTTTCTTTTCTTTTTGGTTTTTCAAGACAGGGTTTCTCTTGTATAGCCCTGGCTGTCCGGGAACTCCTTGAACTCAAAGAGATCCGCCTGCCTCTGCCTCTGCTAGGATTAAAGGTGTGCTACCATGCTGCCTGGCTTTATTTTGGGTTTTCTGTGTACATTTAATTAAAAGGCAGATAGGACCTGCCTTGGTAAAAAGTAGTGTTAAGAGACTGGATAAAAAGGACAGGTCAATGTATTAAGAGTTTCTTTACCACCTCCCCCCCCCCCAAAAAAAAAAGAAAGAAAAAGAAAGAAAAGACTAATTATTTGAATTTTTTTTTAATGAATTAGCTTTCTAAAACTCTTGTTCTTTATTTACAAGTCAGTATCATTTTCAATTTATCTTTCTCACCTTTTTATATTTCAGGAGACCAGCCTTGAGTTGAAATGCTCTCAATCCAGATTTAAGACAAGCAAACTTTCCTCTCAAAAGCTGACAAGAACTTCCCGGGCTGCTCACAATATTGTGCAGAGAATCCGGGTGACCAAGACTTTCACCCAGCTTTCTGAAGAAATCCAAATGGCAGTCGTGTGGTGCCGGAGCAAAAAGCTCAAGGCTCAGGCCACCTATCTGGGCAGCAAACTTCTTAAGAGTAACAGGCTTAGACATGTGGAAGCTCAGGGTTATAGGTAATTATGTTAGAAAAGTTCTTTCTCTTTTCGGTAAGAACGTGTACAGATGTGCATTACCTCCTTTGTTTAAAATGGGATGGCTAGCAGCCCTCAGGGTGCTAACATAGGACCTACTCAATACAGTTTCATGTGTTGCTCATGGTGTCTGGGCAGTTAGGAGGAAGAAAGTGAACGAACAGTTCACTGGACTTACTGATTTATACCTCATCATTCCAGCTGGTTCATTCAGAAAGCATTAAGATTGCCTGTGGCCTTCAAAGCATGCAACAGTCTTAGTCCTCAGGAGCTCATGTTCTAGAGGGAGGCACCCTTCTGTGGACAGCATCAACACAGCTGGGTGAGGATGTCAGAGAAGTGACTGCTTCTGCCTCTGAGGCCCACAAGGCTGCAGGAGTTAGGGTCAGGTTTGATGCTTACAGCAGCTGGATGTTCACACATTGGTGTGTTCAATTTATCATGGTTCTTACATCAAAGAACAGTTTAGAATAGTGAAGAAACAAATCATAATGGTGAATGGTTAGCAAGAGGGGTAGCAAACTCAGGTTTATTGGTTAAACTGTTAGCCTCTACTTCCCAAAATATAGTGACCATGTTGCCCTGTTGCTGTTTCATTAGTACATTTTTTTTCTGTAGTACGTTTTGTAAAACATTTAGTGTCCACAGTACTCTGGAAGGTGGCATTCTCATTCCCATTTCATACATAAAGAGATGGTTTTGCTCAGGTACTGGAACTGGACATCTAGAACTCAGCTTGGTTCCTGATTTTTTTTTTTTTTTTTTTTTTTGTTTCAATTCAGAAATGCACCCACTTTCTACACAGTGAAAAGCCACTGCTTATGGTCATGAATTGCTTATTACACAGGGTTTCCTCAAATGATGATTATTATTTTTTTTTAAGAATGAAGGGAATTGGGTAAGAGCTATGTTAGTCTTTACCAACAGCGAGTAGTTTACCAAGGCCAGAATAAGCCATAAGGTAGTGAAGCAATTGCCTAGACTCATCAGCTGAGTTCTGCTGCAGACTTGAAGGGGGTACAGTACAACTCAGACTTCGGGTTATCTCACAGCTGTCAGTTTGTCTCTGCCAGAAGCCCCCTCTTCACTTCTATTCCTTTCCTCTGTTCATTTCCTGCCACAACATGAACTTAGCTAGGAACGGATTCTGACTGCAGCACTTTCCATTTGTGATATTTTGCAATTTCCACCTGTTTACCCTGGGAACAGATTATCAGCATGAGGGAAAGGCCGCGGCTCTCAAGTGTGGAGGTGTCTCACCATTTGTGACCTTGCTGGGCAGTTATGGGAGTTACTTTGAGGGCAAAATGGAGGCACATTTGCCTGCATCCTGAATCAGGGAATAGGGCTCTGAAAAACACACTCTTAGGTTGGATCTCCCATTTCCTTACTTTGTATGTTTGAGGTTATACATACACACAGGCACAGGACTTATAACAAACTCTATTTTTTATAACTGTACTGTACTTCTGTTGGAAACTAGTGGAGAAGTTAAAAGTGCTTAAGAACTTTGTAGAATCATAGTAAGTTGAGCTTTTTCTCTTCTGTCCTTTAGTTTACCAAAGAAGCTACAGTGCATGAAAACATCTCTTTGCAACTGCCTTCTTCGAGGCTCCATTGTCAGCACTTCAAAGTGTTCTTCCAGACAAAGATCAAAGCATAAAGTTTTATCGAGACAAAGGAAACCACAGAGAAAGTTGCAGTCAACTCTTTTAAAGGAAACCCAGCAGGTCCCTGAAGGGACTCTGAAGAGCACGAGGGGCATCAGTGCTAAGTGGAGCTGCTCAGATGGGACAGTTCCGAGGACAGATGTCTGTCCTAACAGAAAGCAGGTCTTGAGAAGACTTTCAAAGCCTGTCCTAAAAATAAAGGAGACAGGGATCCACAGGAATCTCACAGCAGGCGGTGGAAATGAAACTGGTTTGCGGACAAAGAGACAAACACACACACACAGTGTACCACCAGAAGCTGCTAAAGAGGCAGATGACATTGATGATATTTTTGCTTTGATGGGAGTGTAGATGTGCGTGTGTGAAACTGAGCAGTTAACAAGCTGGTTCGGGGTTCTGCTGTTTTAAGTGGCACTGCTGAGAGCTGGAAACACTGCTTGGGCCAGGAGCTGCTTCTGTGTAACATTCCACAGGAGTACACACCAGTTCAATAAACGTTTACAGCAGCAGCTCTGTCAGTTCCTCAGTTACTATTTGGCTTTGACTGTGGAGGGTGTGAAATATGATGAAAAGTGTCACTGTCTGCCCGAGTAACACCTACCTTCTTGACTGAAGCAAGTAGGTTTCAGGTTTCTGAAAATTAGATGTTTATGATTTACTAGGGAGTTAAGATCCCAAGTTCACAAAATCTTAGGTATCTGAGGGTAAACAGAGCAAGTTTGGAGAGTAGCAAGGAAGCACCATAAAGGTGTGTGTGTGTGCATGCACACTCGTGCGTACACGTGCGTTGACATCAGAGGATGACTAGTGAGAGTTGGTTCTCTCCTTCCATCTGTAGGTCCCAGGCAGATTGTCAGGCTTAGCAGCATGTGTGTTTACTTGCTGGGCCATCTCACCTGCCCATCTCACCTGCCCAGGTTCTTCTCTTGAATACAATGTGTATGTAAGCCAGTGTATGCTGTTACTAAGATGAATTATCAAAAGATTTGCCATTACTGGAATGGTTAAAACTACTGAATCTTCATTTTATCACTGTAACTCTTAAGAGGCTATATTACAAGGCTTTTGGAGTTTTCTTCTTTCTTGTTTCTATGGAATGCAGCTAAGAAGTAGGTGAGTGTATGCAAGGAATTTCATAAATTTGTAACCTGGGGTCAATGCCATCACCTGACTTGACATACCTGTACAACTGCTCCCAGAAATGGTGGTTATGGAGAATCCGCTTGGCCCTCAGGCCAGAAAGAGGGAGCTTCTTAGGAAACAAGGAGTCTTCCCCTTGTCCTCTGTAGTGACCAGCTGTCCAGTGACAGCACAAGCCTAAAGCCTGCAAGCCTGGGCACAGCTGGACACTTGCCTCGAAGGCCTGAGGGTGGGAATGGTGGGCTGTGTATCTGGACTTTCCATACTCACTTCGCCTAGAGTACAACTGCTTTCTGCTCTCCAACACTTGACCACAAACACGAGGCTCAAAAAAGTTACAAGTCTGGAATAGTTCTGATTTTGGACTCTTGGATATGGGACACTCTACTATTAAAGTCTGCAAATAGTCATAAATTCTGTAATCTGAACTTGCAGTTCTTAGCATCTCAGATATGGGCTGAAAGGAGCATTAGGCGTTCCAGTCATTTTTAAGTGCAAATCCTCTGACACTACTGTGTCAACCAGTGTTGAGTAGGGCTGCACCTTGCCTTCTGCTCTGGGGACCTGTCCCGGCTTCTCGGCTTTTTATGATATGTGGTCAGTGTATGTGGCGTATGTGTATATATGTGTGAGTGTGAACCTCTGGGCTTATACAAGCTACAGGAACTG
The DNA here is from genome assembly GCF_007827085.1 of Peromyscus californicus insignis. Classification (NCBI taxonomy): domain Eukaryota; kingdom Metazoa; phylum Chordata; class Mammalia; order Rodentia; family Cricetidae; genus Peromyscus; species Peromyscus californicus. The sequence continues at coordinate 28,697,581 of NW_026294458.1, forward strand.
CTTGGCACTTAGGTATGTGCACCTGGGAAGAGTATACCTGCTTCACTCTCTGGTCTCAGAAAACCCAAGGTTTCGTGTTTGGGTGGGAATGGAACCTAGTGTGTCATCTATGCTAGATCATGGCTTTACCACTCAACTACATTCTCTTGCACTACAGGTCCATGTCTTGAGGCTGCTCAAAGTCCCTCAACACAAGCACTGGTGTCCTGGTGGCTGGGCCTGCTGGGCAAGCTTTCCTTCTACTTCTGCTTCTCCACCACTTCTGTCTCTTCATCACCTCACAAGAATGCTACCATGGGAAGCTTTGATAGCGCTGCTTCTGGCAGAAGGACGCCACTGAATGTAATTCTTCTGACACCTATGTTTTGCTTTGTGAAATTTTTTTATTTAATATTTTTATTTTAAAATTAACTTAATTTCACATATCAGCCACAGATTCCCTGTCCTCCCTCCTCCTACCCCCCAGCCCTTCCCCCCAATCCACCTCCCATTCCTACCTCCTCCAAGGCAAGGTCTCCCCTGGGGAGTCAGCCCAGACTGGTAGACTCAGCCAAAGCAGGTCGAGTCTCCTCCCTACACCAAGGCTGAGCAAAGTGTCCCAGCAAAGGTCCCAGGCTTCAAAGAGCCAGCCCATGCACCAAGGACAGGTCCCAGCTCTACTGCCTGGGGGCCTCCCAAACAACTCAAGCTAATCAATCAACTGTCCCACTTATCCAGAGGGCCTGCTCCAGTTCCATGGGGGCTCCTCAGTCATTTTTAAATTTTTTTCGGCTTTAAATACTGCTAATTAGGATAAAATAGACTAACTTTATCAATTATAAAGCAACTGAAAACATTTACCATTGAGTTTTTAAAAAGTCACAAAGTTGTACAGCCTTACCGCAACTCTGACCTCTTGACAGCAGCCTCACTTTGAAACACCAAGATACTGCATGAAGAGTTGATCTTTATAAGAAGTCTGCTCCTGTGAGCTGGAGGTCAAAGCCAGTCTTCCTGGTCTAACTCTGCAGTACAGTGATTCTAAACTGTCCACCGACTGTGAATCCATTTCCTCACTTAAAACTAGGTCCTCTTACCTCTGCTACTTGTTTCAGGGTGGGAGGCTTTTTGTGAAAAAGCCTATGAGTTGTGCTGTGTCCTTTGGCTGGTATGGGCTTGCAAACGTACAGCTGTCATCCATATAACTTGTTAGCTTTCAAAGCTAAAGTGCTGATAGCCACCAACACCAACAAGGTAGCAAACACCAGATGATTTTCCCAAGGACCAAGTAATAACACACACCAGGAGGAGAACCTGAATCCTGAATCCTGGATTCTGATCATCAATCCTGTGTTCACCCAAAGGGCAGTGAACAATTAATTCCACAAGACTGGTGTTTCCATAAACTGGCAAATTTTGAGAATTTTTTTCATATTCAAATAAAGACTAGAGGAAGAATTATAAGCATACATGAGGTCCTTTACTTTTCTACTTACCTATGCATGCTTTACAGAAAGGCACCCCCACCTTACCTAGTTCACATTTACAACATTAAAAACTATAGACACTTTTTATAAGACAAAAAATTAATAATATAACAAACCTCTCCACATAGTAGTAACAGAGTCTCACTTCATGTATTTCTATATGCTCTTGGACTTGTCAGTTTGTTAAAATAGAAAAAGCAGCTAGCATCTGTCCTAATTAACATTATGATTTAATTATAACCCTCACCCCCAACAAATTCATTTTTGCTTCAGGATGATGCAGGTTTTAAAGCTTGCTGATTCTCTTGCAAGTTGAGATGCACAATATTTAAAACAATATTGGAATTCTTCGAGATGTTTAACTCCAGTTGACATGAAGAACGTTGAACCTTCATCTACCCTGGGAGCGTTTACTTAAGACTTCCTGTCACATCTGCTATAAAGCATTTCAACAGATGGACTCCAGAATAGGTCACTGCACTGGGAAAAGAGAAGAAAATGGAATGTTTCCCCTTACAACAGAGCTGAATTCATGCTATGCAAAGTTGTTTTTTCTCTAAACCAACTCTTATGGTGCCATGTTAGTGCAATGCCTTTTCGTCTGTCCTATCTCCCTTCTCTCGTCAGTTTCAGGCAGCATTCTGCACTATCTAAAACAGACCCACTCATCTGTGCTGATGATCCACAGCATCCGATCCAGGTCTTTCAGGATTCTCAACATTTTACCACACCTTCCATCTTGCTTTCTCTTCTCCAGAGTAAGTCCTGATATAGTTTGGTCTTTTTGTGATAAAAATTCAAACATCTTGAAGTATTCTGAGGTTAAAAATAATCATCACCACACACTTACTTTTATGTGTCTGTCTCCCACACACAAGTGGACAACTGTGGTCTCTCAGGCCGGAACATCCTCTGGTTTATTAAAGGTGGAATCTTCCCTGTGGTGCTGCCAGTTCTGTTAATGTGGACAGCGGTTTGGATTTTCTGGCTAAAACTACCAGGCCAAATACAGCCTTCTGATGGCTTTTACAACTGAACTAAGCATGTATAATTTAAAGGAGAGAGATAAGTTGGATGGTTCACACACTAACTGGCACTCTGCATTAATGTGCAATGTTTCTGGTAACTCACAATTCTGTTCCCAGAGTCAGTTCTCATCTGCTTGGAATTTTACTACACCAAAGTACAGAAGCAATTAGACTCTGCCTACTCACCTATTTTTCCTGTATCATTTATAAAATATACCATTCGTAATATTAATCTATATGGACATTTCACATTTATACTTTTATATCGTGCTGGGGCAGAGTTCATGCATAAAGATTATCACTTAATTTTTGTCTATAGGTTCAAAGCCAAATCTTTCCAGACTAAGTGTCTTTACCTTTCTCTTAAGACAGCAGTTTTCAACCTGTGGATCTTGACCCCTTTGACAAACCTGTATCTCCAAAAATATTTACATTATAATTTACAACAGAAGCAAAATTACAGTTATGAAGTAGCAATGAAAATAATTTTATGGTTGGGGGTCACCACAACACGAACTGCATTAAAGGGCCGCAGCATTAGGAAGGTTGAGAGCCACTGTCTTAAGAGAATAGAGGAAGAAAATAAAATAAAACCTGACTTATTTACAGTACTCAATTGTGAATAGGCCACATTCCCTCTGAAGGAATGTCTGGAGCTTTAACAAGCAAGTGAGCAGGTATATACAAGTCTACCAAGGTTTGAGAGCCATGAGCACATTGCTATGAATGACTGCTGGGTTAAGGGATGGCGAATTTCTTTCAGGACAATAGGCTTCCATGTCTCAATTCTGAGTGCTGGGTGGCTTTCTGCAGGGCTTTGGTTACATGTGGTAACTATGTGTGTCAGGGTCATGCAGCAGAGAAAGCTGTCATGTCTAAAAAAGCAAATGCCTTTATAAAACACCAGGAATCCAATAATGTGGCTCTTAAGCCTAACCCTGCCACTGATGACTGGCAAGAAATGAAATTATGTATTTAAAGTGTATATATCAATCACAACACATGATCCTTCTAGTGACATTTACCAGTGAGAAAATGGACTCAGAGAAAAATGAAACAAGTTGCTTTAAAATCGGTAGCCTCTAACAGAAACCCACATGTTATCTGACCCTAAGGCCCATGCCCTTCCACTTCAGCAGATCCTCTCTGTAACCCCATTTCTCACTTTAACCTTCTATGTGAAACAGGCATGTTTACTCTGGAGATCAATGCAGCGTGCTGTATGTGCAGCACCTCCCCGCAACTCATCTGTTTTTATATAGCTTTAGTTAATGTCAAGCCACAATCTGACAGGACACGTTTTTGGGATATAGTATATGTATACAAAGTGTGGGGTTATTGCCTCATCAGTCCCTTTTTGGAACTCCATAAATCCATTGATGTAGCTCAATTATTAATTTTCCCTGTAACATCATGCTGTTAATTCAAACTCAGCTTATAGTAACTAAAATTGACATTTTTTTCCAATATAGGTATATATTAGCCATGATTTGCTAGTTTAACTTTGTGTGCTTTTTAAACCCATTTTATTTCTTCCTAAACAGTTAAAGTCAAGGGCTCTGGAGGAATTAGGACATTAGTCCCACCTCCAGGATTTCCATTGCACTTGTAGGATGAAGGCAAAGGAACAGGACAGAGCTGAACGTAGGTGAACGAGAAGAGCATTTTGGAGGTGAATCCTGAAAGGCACATTCATAATCTCAATTTCCATTTGCTCTAGACTGATACGACTAATATAGCTAAGGGGACAGTTCCACCTCCATCAAACTGTTACAAGGTATTTTATCTTCTCACAAATTACCATGGTGCCTCCCACAAACAAGTCAGGGCAAGGAAACCAGAGACTGATGCTCCATCTACCTCAGTACACATTACTTACTACTCCCAAGATACCCAATAGAAGTAAAAACCCAAGTTTTTCATGAAACCCTATCACAGTGTCTCAAAATTGACCAGCTTAGAAAATACCTATTCTGTCTACTTTAATTCAAACTTGAAATATTTTTTCTTCTTTATATAGGCCTATTTTATATTAAATTTTTAAATTATTTTTTGAGGGAGAGGGTCCTACTATGTAGTCCAGGCAGGTCTTGAACTCAGCTCTACAGAGCCTGTCAATTTTTAGGCAAACTGATCTGTCAGGGCCTGAATGAGCTTTTTACCACAAGGTAAGTGGTGCTCACTGAAATTAAGGAGCCGGGCTGGTGAGACAGCTTATCAGGTAGACGGGCTTGACTGAAAGCCTGAGGACCAGTGTTCAAGTGGCAGATCCACCAGGTGGCAGACGGGAAAGAAGTGACTCCAAACGGTGCCCTCTGCCCTCCACAGGCCCACCACTGCATGAATGTGCCCGCACACACAATAGATACATCAACAAGTAAAAGCTGCTTTGTCAAGTTCTCATTTCGGTCATGGCCTAGGGCTGAGCCAGGCTGAAGCAGAAAGAGAAGGAAGTACCTAAAAGAAGAGCCAGCATGAGAAAAAGAGACGGAATAAAGCTAACAGACTGTACTGAGAACGCACAGCTAAATTCAGTTTCCCAAGTGGCACCTCCATCAAGGAACACTGATTTCATAGTGAAGGCTTTTTTCCTCTTTCTTTTTTTTTTGTTTTTGTCTTTTTGAGATAGGGTTTTTCTGTGTAACAGTTCTGGCTGTCCTGGAACTTGCTTTGTAGACTAGGCTGGCCTTGAACTCAACAGAGATCTGCCTAGTAAAGCCTTTTAGTATGCAATGTTATTAGAGCAATTTAATTTGACTCTTACCTTATAGGAAATAACTGAGGAAAACAGCCTTGTGTTTGTGTGTTGACGTACTTCTGGATCTGAAGCACTTGTTTTAAAAGATAGCCCTTGGAAGATCTGTCAATTTTTGTTAATATCATCTATAGGAAAATAGTTTAAGTATTAGAAATAAAATTGATCAATATAGTTTTACACATTTTAACTGTAATTTTTCAGTTCAGTTGAGTTGGTTCATGTAAATTTCTTAATCTCTATCTACATTCTCATCTATAGAATAAAAACAAGCCATAAGTAATTTGCTGTGATGATGAGATGAGCTAAAATATGTCACATATGAAGTGTGCACTGTGTGTCCGCTACTTAACAGTGCTTTTAGTACATGACCATAATGCCTTGGACTTTATTTAAAGATCAGTGAGAACCACTGAGCCACATTTGTAATTGACGTCAGCTATTTTATGCGATTAAAATGTATTTTATAGTCTAAGATATTTAAGTGAATATAACTTGGTTGAACCACATAAAGCTGCCAATATGTAACAATTTTGGAACCAAAAGTTCAATTTTACATGTAGTATTCTAAAGGAAAAATTAGAAATTGGGTTATTGGTTGGCTATATCTACTATAGTTGTATTCTTGGTAAATCTAGAATGTTACTTATCCAACTACAAAGTAGTGGAGGAAGGTCAAATTATGGGTGATTACAAATCAAGGAAAAAGTGAAATTTCAATCTATCAGGTTTTCTCAGGGAACATTAAACACTCAAACACACATACACTCTTACTTGAAGCTGCTGGTGGTGGGGCTCATCCGTGCCAGGCAAGTGGTATTTCACTGAACTATAACTCCCCTAGGCTAAAATTTAAAGTCATCTTTTTGTTTGCCTTTTTTCCCCCTTCTTGGGTACTTGGATTATTGCTGATATCCTAATTCCTTTTCCAAAGAAGAAAGTACTCCCTTCAGCTAGAACTGACGGAAATATATGATTCACAAAGTGGTACCTGGGATACTTAATCAGGACTACGAGGACTTCACAGCCAGTTTGATAATACTGAGTCATTTTTATACTAATTCCTTGATGATAACAGTGTCCCTAATACTTCCTAGGACTTCTGCAAATCCCAAGAACTTCACAATTCCAAGAATACAACAAAAGTGGCTGCCGAGTTGCATGGCTTTATTCACATGCAACTTCACTGCTTCAGTTTAGTGGTTTCTGACATTCTTTGAAAAGTAAATTACAGTCATTGAGTTCTTCACTTCCCTTAAAAAGAAACTTTAAAAGTCTATCTGGAAATATTACAAAGTAAAATTAATGTGGACACTGACCTACTGACCTGCATTTTGGTGTAGGTCAATTTTATGCTAGTAGAGAAAAAATAAATCTAATGAGATATTCCTAAAATAAATTTTTAGTTATCTTTTTTATTTCATGTGCCTGCATGTATGTCTGTGTGAGGGTGTCAGATCCTCTGGAACTGGAGTTACAGATAGTTGTGAGCTGTCAAGTGGGTGCTGGGAAATGAACCCGAAGTCCCCTGGAAGAACAGCAGGTCTCCCAACAGCTGAGCCATCTCTCCAGCTCAGAAAATAATTTTTTAAAGAATATAAAAATCTACTTGTGTGTAGAATTTTTATATTCTTAAAAAAAATGTTGGAATCATCTCAGTTTCTGGTGCAGTTTTAGTTACATCTTCGTAAGTACTAGACCATGAGCTGCTGTTCAAGAGCTAGTAACGTGTTTGGGACAAATGTTTGTATTCCCATAAAAAAACACCTTGGGAAGGGAAGCATTTCAGAACACTAGATGGACAGTTTAAGAAACTGACTGTAAAGGTAAAGCTTGTATAGCTCCAATATGTTAAGAGCACACACTGTTCTTTAAGAGGGCCTGAGTTCAGTTTCCAGCACTCCCAGTGGGTGGCTCACAACCTCCTCTAACTCCAGCTTCAGACAAATCTGCTGCCCTCTTCTGGCCTTCACAGGCATCTGCATACAGGTGACACAGGCATGTGTATGTGTACACACATGTGTTCTCTCTCTCTCTCTCACACACACACACACACACACACACACACACACACACACCCCTTCCTCCCTCTCCATAAATTTAAAAAATTAAGGCTTAAAGAAGGAAAAAAAAATAAGAAAGTGTCACAGAACTTAAAGGAACTTTTGATTTTTTTTTTTTTTTGGTGTATATGTGATGTATACATGTGTTATGTGTATGTGTGTGTGTACACATGTGCACATGGGTCTGCCTGCAGAGGCCAGAGGAGGACATGTGTCTATTCCATCACTCTTGCCTTTTTCCTTTGAGCCAAGGTCTCTCCCTGAATCTGGACCTGGGCTGGTAGCCAGCAATCATGCGATCCTCTGGTCTTCAACCTCTACAGCACTAGGGTTATGGGCATGCATGTGACCACACAGCTTCCCATGTGGGTGCTAAAGACTAGAACTTAGGTCCCCAAGCTTGTGTAGCAAGCATTCTTCCCCACGGACCCTCTCCCCAGGGACTCCTCTATCTTCTGAGGAAACACTTGCTCACTACTAACAAGTACATGTGCATATGTATCCCAATTGTGATTTCTAATTGCCACCGTAAGGCTAAGGAAACACTTACCACGTAAGGCAATGCAAATTCTTCACACATTTCTACGGCAATATTGTCTAACTTTGTAATTCCAACAACACTATCCACTAACAAAAATGTTCTCTTCAAGCTGTAAGAATAGAAAGAAAATAATGGCAATATAAGATAAACTCATTCATCTGTCTCTCTCCTAGGAACTTCATCCTGTGGTCCAATAGGACTCAATGCAGTTTATTGTACTTTCAATAACTAAATTTACTAAATACCAATTTATTTCAATAAGAACATATTAACCTGACTGAGTCATGACAGAAAGATAAACGAGACCCCTCCTGTAAGACCTTAAAGTCTAGTGGAAAAACAGACAAAAATCAAATTTATTATAATTTTATTACTTTAATTTTGCACCTTTTATATGTAAAGCTACAAATGTATACAATGTATATGTATACACACACATTTAATTTGTGATGCTGAGATCAAATCTGAAGCCTTTAGCAAGTTAGGCAAGTACTCTATTACTGAGATACATCCCTAGTCTATTTTTTTTAATGAATATTTTTTCCTTTTCTTTCTTTTTGATTTCTTTCAAGGCAGGCTTTTACTGTGTGGCCCTGGCTATCCTGGAAGTCTCTTTGTAGACCAGGCTAGCCTCAAACTCAGAGATCTGCCTGCCTCTGCCTCTGCTACGATTAAAGAAATGCACCACCACCGCCTGCTATAAATATTTTTTATATACTTCAGAAGCCTAACATTATTTTCCTCTAGATTGTGTGATTCTTCAAACACACTATTGCTTGATTACTTATGGAGATCAAAAAAATAAAGACAACATTTTTAGAGTTTGTGATGAGTGAGCTACTTGAAGACAGAGTTTACTGGATTTTATTTAAATCAATTAGCTAACAATTTTATTTTTCAAAATTAGCCAGCTGAGAGTTTGGTTCCGTAAAAAAAATGAATGAACTAACTGTTGAATACTCTTTATAGTTTCACCTTGAGAAAATAAATGAAGTTAAGATTTTCTTGAACTATAGGCAGAAGCTAAACAGGCGGTGTATACCCTGGGCCTCAATATTGTACTGCAGAATAATATGAGGATAAAATGCACCTACAAATAAGTCATTTGATAAATCTGAAGTATCTGCCATGTGTAGAATACCCTTGATTTTAAAAAGGCTTTGGGACTAAATGTGTAACTACTGTAAGAAAGAAATTTCCTTACTTCGTCCGTTCTTTTAGATAGGTCTCTACCATGTCAACAAAGTCTTCCGGGGCTCTATAGCCATAACCTGGCATGTCCACCAATGTAAAATATTTTCCAACTTTGAAAAAATTCATTTTCTTTGTGTGGCCCTGATAAAGTAAATGGAAAAAAAAGCTGGCTTAAAATATGTCCTTTATTTCATGACTAGAAATGTTTCTATTCAATCAGCAAATATTTATTAAAAGTTGAAGTATAATTATGAATGCAAAGGGAAAAAAGTGAAGATTAGTGGCCACCAATAATTAAAATCTCTTCAATTTTTTTTTTTTTTTTTTTTCCGAGACAGGGTTTCTCTGTGTAGCTTTGCGCCTCTCCTGGAACTCACTTGGTAGCCCAGGCTGGCCTTGAACTCACAGAGATCCGCCTGGCTCTGCCTCCCGAGTGCTGGGATTAAAGGCGTGTGCCACCACCGCCCGGCTAGTTTTTTTTTTTTTTTTTAATAAAATATGTTTAGCTTAAAAGCTTTACATTTCATATTAAAAAGACATAGACAAACTATTTCAGAATCTTTCCTATCTTGCCGACTGAACGTCACCCAGACTGAAGTTGTATGTCTGCCATTAGCCAGTTCTCTGATGAACAAATACACAGAGTAATGAGCTGGGTACTGATCAAATGTTTATCTTATCACACAGGTTCTTAAAACACCATATCCAAGGTTGGATAGTTCTTATCTGAAAACTAGTGTTTCACTAAACCAAGATGCTTTGCATGTGGGTTTTAGTGTCCTCATAGACCTTTCTTTAAAAGAATGTGCAACACCACAATTATTAAATAAAGTGCAATTAAAATTGGTGCAAAGATAAAATACGGCTACTATGCTTTTGTGTTCATGAAACACTTAGGAATCAGGAAAGGAAAGACAAACAATGTAAAGCCAACTGTTTGGATCTTAGAAAAGACCCTATCAATGGAGAGGGTTTTATAAATGATGATTAAGTTCCTGGTTACTTATTTGTCCATCTGTTAGAAAGTGTGTTTAGAACTCTATATTCTAGAACGAAAAGAACCAACCTCATCCACTGTCCTCTTATACAAGACTGGAATCCATCCTATCTAGAAGTCCTGGTTTAGCTGGCTTATTTGGTGAGGAAGAAGAGGAGTGAAGATGAAGTGTAAGGAATGGAATCATTAGTGATGAAGCCAGAGAATCTACTACATAGAGTGGGGAGCAAACACCTCGTGGTTTCATGCAAGGGCTTCAACTTAATGAAAGGGGTAGGGAACATGGAGCATTGCAACAGATGCTAAGGTAAGGGGAGCCAGGGGTGAGTTTTGCGAAAAGGCTACTTTAGATTCCAGCTGAGTCTGCAGAATTGCAAAGGAAGTAGATGGGGGAAATGACAGAAGCCTGTAGAGCAGAGTGTCCATGAAAACAAGAATAGAGTGGCCTTGGGTAAAAGAATAAGCAAGACTGGTATATATGCAAGAATGTATGAGAGTGTGTGAGTAGAGAAAGTGTAAGATTATAGAGAATAACGCAACTTTAAACCCATTTTTCCTACAACCAATGTAGAACTAGATGCTCATTAACATATACAAAAACAGAAAACAGCAATAAAATACCTAATTTGGCAATTAGAGAAGATTTAGATAAAGGATGCTTTCCTCAAGATATTGGCAAGACCTCTCTACAGTCAATTCAGATATATATATATATATATATATATATATACACACACATATATATATATATATATATATATTTCAGGAAATACATGGGCACTAATGATATGTCTTACCTTATTACTTGTTTAAAAGAAATATCTCTTCTCTAGGAACTTAGCAATTATGATCTCTTGCACCTTCCAATACTTAGGTCTCATTTTAGTAAATTCAAGAGATACCCAGCATACCGGTTTTTTTGAGACTCTGACTTCTACATCAGGGGCCAGCGAAAACAAGGCCTTTATCAAGGAGGATTTTCCAACATTGCTCCGACCTATGAAACACACCTAGTATGAGGGGCAAAAAGGAGAATGGAGAACTTAGAGAACTGAAGAGTGGTTTATTTACTAAATGTTCTATTTGCGGGGTTGGAGAGATGGTTCAGGAGTTAAGTGCACTTGCTGCCAGAGGACTCTGGTTCAATTTCCAGCCCAAAGGGCTGCTTTCAAATGCCAGAAACTCCAGTTCCAGGGGGAAATCTGATGCCCTCTTCTGGCTTCTGAAGGCGACAGCAAGCATGTGGTGCACAGACATGCATGCAGGCAAAACACACATCAGAAATACAAAAGGCACTGGCTGCTGTTCAGAAGACGGAGGTTCGATTCCCAGCACCCACGCTGCGGCTCACTGCGGTCCTCCATGGGCACTGCACACAGGGCTGGTGCAGCCACACCGAGCTTTCTGTTGATTTGATTTTTTTTTTAAAAATCCCTCACGTTGGGTGACAAGCTATGAGCAGGGGCGAACTCAAGCTCTCTCACCTCCGGCTGCTGCAGGCTCGGGGCGTGGTCTAGGCGGACGGCGGAGCTGAGGTACTCGATGCGGTTCCGGGCTGTGGCCGCGAAGACGCTCTCCGCCCTCGCGATGTCCTCCAGGCTGGGGTCGAAGAGCCTCTGTTCGATCAGGCCTGGCCCGGTGTCCGAGACGAGGTGCTGCTCCAGTTCCCGCAGCGGGTACAGAACTTTCGTTAGCTGTTTCTGCGGCAGCCTTAGCACTTCGGCGAAGGCCGGGGACGTGCTGTAAAGCCGGGGCCAAGGCCCCAGTGCCGGCGCCATCTCAAAGAGCCTTCCCACCCTAGGCCACAGCCCAGCAGCCGCCATTTTCCTCTCCCAGAATCCTCGCGACGATTTCATTCATAGGGTCTGGAACGCGCAAGGGAGACTCTCACTGCCGCGGCGCCTGCTGGGAATTGTAGTTTTTCTAGGGCCTTCTCGCCTGCTCGAGGTTTTCACCGCCAAAGACTGCGAGGATGTTGGGGACCGGCAGTGGAAAACCTGCTGACTTTCTTTAACACCTTGGCCTTACCAACTGTGCATCAGATTGGTGTGTTCTGTGGGAAAGTCTTCAGCGGTTTCCAGAGGCGAAAAACCTACCTCGTCCTGTGGTTTTTGAGTCTCAAGGGAAGGAGCCATAGAGCGTAGCTTTAGAGGATTCCAAGCCCGATTTGTCATCTATTTCCGATCGTCTTACCGATAATTGACATTTAATCATAAGTTCACATCACTGAGAAAAACACATTTGCAAAGTTAAATGATCTGGTGAGAAATGTGGTTGGAATAGCACCTCGTTTTCACGGAAGGGACTGTAACTCTCCGGCAGACATGCCATTGAAGCTGCAGCTGAGAGCTCACATCCAGATCCATAAACCAGAAAGCAGAGGGAACTGGGAAACAGACCTGGGAATAACAGGAGGCCATGGAAGCCTCAAAATGCAACCCCACCTCCAACAAGGCCACACCTTCTAATCCTTTCCAAACATTTCCACAAACTGGGGACCAAGTATTCAAACATACGAATGAGCCCTTTCTCATTCAAACCACCACAAACATTTAATCATTATTTCCCCCTTTATCACTCCATTACTTTTAATAAATTTTAGAGAGATGAGTTAGAGTCCGCATATGCTATGCTTTCTCTGGACATAGGTGATCAAACTCTTCCCAGTGTAGACAGAAGATCTATGTGAGACATGCACATAGCAGTTAGATCTACTAGTGAGAGGGTGGAAAACCAGAATTGGATTTAAGGGAACTAACACGGTTAAAGTTGCCATGGGAATCATAAAGAATACAGAGAATTGTGTAAGTTCAGGAAAATCAAACCAAAATCAGTATAGGAGAAGATCCCATCTGGTAAATGGGATTGTGCAATCGCTTGCAGTAATAATCTGAACCTGGTTGTTGACAGTATCTTGGTTTCTGGTGTTTTGTCTATATGAAGCAGGTATTAGTCTATGGCCGTATATTAGGATTCGGGATCTAGCTTTCTACACCAGAGGTTTGTCTGGGCTAGGATTGAGAATAGAATTTAGCCCTAGTGAGGTAAAGCCATATAGATCAGAAAAACACATGGTCTGTGCACAACATACACTGTCCAAAATGGAGTTCCTAATATTCTCTCTTCCCCTGTTCTGTGGGTTTTGCATTCATTCCTATCACAGTACCCCTTCAACCAGACTTCTTGAGGGAAAGTCTTGATTTATTTCCTTATATCCTACACTTAATCCATCAGCAATCTTGCTGATTTAATCTTTGACACATCCTGAATGTGAGTCTTTAGCATATCCACTGTTAGTATCGTGTTTCCAGTCCCCATTACTTCTTACCTAGATAATTGGCTATAGCTTCCAAAAAACTGGCTGTCTACCACTGCTTTTTACTCTTTTAGGTGCATTCCCAACATAACAGCAAAGATGATTCTGTTAAAATGAAAGTGAAAATCTCCAGCATCTTCCTGTTTCAAAGACAAGCCAGTTTTCCCTGTAACTTAAGAAGCATAGGTAGCCCTGCCTCTCTGTATATGCCTGCCTGGAATGTTTCCTTCCAGATGTTATGACATGGTTTGCTTCTTTACCATTTGGAGTGTTTGTGGTGCTCCTTCTGAAGAAGTGACTTTGATTTTGAGAACTGAAGAAGTAGTTCACCACAGAGTTAACACTTAAAAAAATTAATATGATATAGACAGGTATTGTATACTTTACACACAGTCCTTAGAGTGGTTTTATTTTTTGGGGGGCGGGGGATCGTTTTTGAGACAGAGTCTGTTCCATAAGTCAGACTGGCCTCAAATTCGTGATCCTTCTGTCTCAGCCTTCTGACTGATGTACCACCCCACCCAGATTGAGAGCTAAGATTTTTCACTAAAATTCATGTGACTGAAATGCTGTAGCTATATTCTGCCAGGCTTAGATTTTAAGGACAGGAAGAAGGTTGGTAGATCAGTGACGAGATCTTGCCACTCTTACAGATCATCACACTTGTTTTTCCACTGTTGTCTGTCTCTGAAATGAACAGCTTTTTGGTTCCAACTGATCACGAGCTATGTCGATCCAGTAGGTATCAAGTCTAGGGATTCTATCTAATTCAAGAAGAAGGTAAGCAGTGTAGGCCTAGACCAGTAGACAGAATCATGGACGTCAGAGTCAGCAAATACAGAGCTCACACAGGTCAACTCTTATCCTAGTTTAGACACACCACACTTTGAATGTCTGGATAGACATAAGAGTAGAGATGCTGAGAAAGCTTGCTTTTGGATATAGGGAGAGGTAATGGATTAGCAGTCAATGTTTGTTTTAACAAAGGTTCTTTCTTACCTTCACATTCCCCTTCTTAACAACAGTAATTACAATTTACCTGTTAAAATACCATGCCTAGTGGTGGTACCTGTGATGCTAGCACTTGGGAGGTAGAGGAAGGAGGACCAGAAGTTAAAGGCCATTTTCATCTACATGCCAAATTTGAGGCCAGCCTGGACTACATAGAGCCTGTCTCAAAAATGTTGTTGAATGCTTTCCATAAGAGGAGTTGATTTGAGTATCAGGGATCAATTATGGAAAAGGCCTGGTCATATTCAAATTCAGGGCTTGCAATGGGAAGGAAATAGTGAGGGAAAAGGAGATGTATTATATAGAGAGTGACACGGAGAAACTCCAACACATAAATTGTCTGAATTATAATAACTCCTGTTGGGATGAATTATTTAAGATTAAAATTCATTTTAAAAGTATTTATTTTCGTGTGTGTGTGTGTGTGTGTGTGTGTGTGTGTGTGTGTGTGTGTGTGTATGTGTACATACCAGCAGAGGTCAGAAGAGAGTGTTGGGTCCTCTGGAACTGAAGTTATAGGAGGTCGTGAATGTCTCAACATGGGTGCTGGCAGCCAAATCCAGACCCTTTGAATGAGCAGCAAGTTCTCTTAAACACTGAGATATCTCTCTAGGGAAACTTTAAAATTTCTTTAATTATATTTTAACTTTTCTGTGAAACTTTCTCTTTAAACAATTATATTAGCTATAACTCAGCACATTGACACAGGTTTGTGATCCCCACACATGCAACATGATGCGTGACTTTTCTACCTAATTTATTTTGGGGGGTGCAGGTTATTACATGTGAGAGTCACTATATTATCATCTTGAGAAATAATAAATGTATTTCTTATGAACATCTTGGTAGTTTATCAAATCATTAAATTTCATTTATATCTCATTAATGTTCCTTTAAAGAATGTCTCCAACAACTTCAATAATTGTGTTGTTGTTTTTCTTTTTTTCTCTATGAAGTCTTCTTGGACTTCTTTTACGATTGTATCTGCCATGCTGACAAATTTCTCTAAAGAGATCTGGAGATTAAATATCAAATGGTAGTTATGTAGGAGGTGAGTTCTTAGAATAATTTGAGTTCTGAGAGGAAAATAAAAAATTGTTTCCATCAAGTTTTTTTTTTTCAATCAATAGAAAGCAAGTTGCTTTAAACAATATTTTCCATTGTTAATTTGGTATTTCATCCTAATCATACTGATGTTACTGTTTTGCAACTCTTTGCCATATATAGTTTGTGCTTTTGTATCAGTTAAAAGCTCGTGTGTGTGTGTGTGTGTGTGTGTGTGTGTGTGTGTGTGTGTGTGCGTGTGCATACTAGTGGTTGAAAAAAGCATGGGTTTTTCTGTTCCAAGTGATGAATTCATTAATATCTTAATCTTTACAACATATTAGGTAAAAATTTTTTTTGGTGGGCAATGCATGATTGTAGTATTGCTATCAATACTATATGCAATTGCTATATTCAAACCTGTAGAGGTTTGAAGGAGAAAGGCCCCCACAGGCTCAGATATTTGAATACTTGGTCCCCAGTTGGTGGAAATATTTGGGAACAATTAGGAGGTATGACCTGTTGGAGGAGGTATGGCACTTGGGTCAGGCTTTGAGGTTTCAAAAGCCCAGTTAGTTGTCTCTGCCTCATGCTTGTAGGTCAAGACATAAGTTCTCATCCACTGCCATGCCTGTCTGCCTGCTGTGATGCTCTCTGCCATAATGGTCATAGATTCCAACTTCTGAAACTGTAAGCTCCCAAAAAATTCTTCCTTCTATAAGTTGCTTTGGCCGTGGTGTCTTAGCACAGCAACAGAAAAGTAACTAAGACAATCTCTGAACCACATCTCTTTGCTTTAGTGATAGGAACAGCATACTCTTTGGCACCTTGAAGAAACAGAGCAACATCCCACAGGTAGATACACTCATATATGTTCCAGTTTTAAATTCATTCACAGATAGGTTTTTGTCAGGTATCTCCCAAGTCTAGCTTTCAAATTTGCTGATAGAAGAGGAAGATTCATGAAATTCAGTATATGGTTGTCTCTGTGGCTAGAATTTGTCACAGCAAAAGGATTCAAATTAGAGGAACAGACTCAAGTTGAAGACTTGAAAAAAAAAAACAGGTTCAAGTGTGTCAGAATTCTCTCTCATAGCACAGGCTGCTTTTACATCTGCCAGCAATGAGTTGTAATGTGGGAATGCTGTTCACATGGAGAGCTCTCTGGAACCCACGAGTCTAAGGTTTATATCAAAGGCTGACCATGTAACTATTTTGTGGTTGTGTAACTGATTATACTTTCTGAAATTTCAGATCCTCAGAAGGTAATCATGCATTCACTATTGTTATAGTTTTCATTTTGTTTTTGAGACAGGGTATTACTATGTGGTCCCAGCTGTCCTGGAACTCACTATGTAAAGCATGCTGGCCTCAAACTCACGGAAATCTGTTTGTCTCTGCCTCCCAAATGCTAGGACTTAAGGCATGCACCACCACATCTGGCTTACTGTTGCTATAGTCTTTATCTTAATGGCCCCCCAAAGGTTCAGATGATAAAGGCTTGGGCAGTTTCTTAAGAGGTACTATCAGGAGGTCTTGAAAACTTGAAGAGGTGGGGCCTGGTGGGGAATCTATAGATCAGTAATTCTCAACCTGTGGGTTATCACCCTTTGGGGAGTTGAAGGACCCTTTCCCAGGGGTCACATAAGACCATTGGACAAACACAGAGATTTACATTACGATTTATAACAGTAGCAAAATTACAGTTATGAAGTAGCAATGAAAATAATTTTATGTTGGGGGTCCCCACAACATGAGGAACTATATTGAAAAGTCGTAGCATTAGGAAGGTTGAGAACCACTGCTCTCGACCATTGGGTATATACTCCCAGGGGGATGTTGGAACTCCAACCTTATCCCCTCTCTCTTTAGTTTCCCATGAGGTAAGCAATTTTCCCCCAGCAACCCCTCCTGCCAGAGAGCTGCTATATCATCACAAGCCCAAACACAATAGGACAGACTGAAGGCTCCGAAACTGTCAGTCAAAACACTGGGTCTACGTTAATCATTTCTAGTATTTGCTATGGCTATAGTAAGCTTCCTAACACAACCCTCAGCAGCCTTGTCCAGACAGAGCAAGCACGGAAAGCCATTCATAAGTGGGGGAAGCGTTCACTTAGTCAAGCACTCAGAAGCAGCTCGGGGCCAGTCTTATAGGTAAACTGGACTCTGGCCACTGGCCAACTATATTATTCACTCCTTTCCATGCACAGATTTAAAAGGAAAACATTGAAAAGTGAGAAATTTCTCATTTGGATTTATTGCAAGATATATATATATATGTATATATATACACATATATATGCATATATACACACACATATATAATGTATACAAAGTATTTATATATTATATGCTTATACTATAGGTTCTGCTTTAAATACAAATAATTTCTCTGAAAATGTTTAAGAAAAATGAGACAGACTTGCTCTATCATTTTAATAAAACGTGCAAAACCCAGAATTCTACGTGTTTAGGAAATTCTAATCAAAGCCACCATCTCAGGCTAGGAAGCAGTACAGTGGCAGAGTGGTTACCTAACAACTCAAGAGGTCCTGGGTTCTGTCCCCAGGACACCCCCACTCCCCCCCCCCCACTACAGTTCCGGCATAGCAGATCTTTGGCTGACTAAATGGGGCTGAAGTATTGAGTTGGAATTGGGGCCTGCTATGGAGCATTTCCTTCCACTTCCTTACCCTCTTCCATGAGCTGGACCGCCAGTTACTAAAGGGAGAGGGGGAGGGGGAGGGGAAGGGGAGAAAGAAAGAGAGAGAATATTTACTCTCTAGAAAGGCATAATGTCTATGGTATGGATCCTGGGGATTTCCTGGTAATAGGATGGCATATCCAACCATGATGGTAAGGTTTTCTTCATACAGCCTCTCAACTCTTGTACTAACCAGTTCCAGAAATACTCTCACATGCAAACCCATAAGTAATGCTTTTACTGTCAATGAGATATCCACAGCCCAGTCAAACTGACACTTAAAATCAGCCAACACATACACAACCGTTAGAGACAAGCTTAGGCAAAACCAGTAGTCAAGATAACGGAAGTATAAAGAATCCAAATTTTATAGCATAATCATGTGTGAAGACTTATGAATTGTATGCTTTAGGACTCTTCCAAACATAGAGGAGCCATCAAGACAACACCCAGACATCTACTAGCAACATTTTGATATTTTTCCTAACACGTAAGATTTCCATAAAAAATGAAAGTTATACATGATAGGGGGGGGGTAGGACACATTTAAACATTTTGAATTACTTTATTTGTTTATCATGTGTGTTTGGTGTGTGCACGCGCATGCACTCGTGCACCTTGACCCACCTGTGGAGGCCTGAGGACAACTTCTACCATGAGGATTGAGAGGATCGAACTTAGGTCGTCAGCCTTAGCAGAAAGCACCTTCAACCTCTGAGACATCTCACTCGCCCAAAACAAACTTTATTGAACAAATTATTATTCTTATTTGTAACTTTTAAATACCTAGACATGTTATATGTGGGCTTCCATCGATGCTCTCACTAGAGTCTCAACAGTATGAAGCCTGGGCCTGGTAAAGACAGAAAGATAATAAAAAGAATACAATCCAAGATATACACATTAGTATGTAAATGTAGTGAAGCATTAATCTCCTCTTGTTGCTTTAGCAACATACCACAGACTTAGTATCTTGTAACTTCACAAGACATTTTGTCTCCTCAGCCATTATTTGCTTCTGTTTGTAGAAAAGAAAATCTAAATTATGCACCTCTTCGACTTCTAGAAGCAGTTTTTTGGATTCATTATGTTTAAATAAACTTCTTTAGTAGAGACAAAGAATAGAGTATACAGAACATAGCTGAATTATATAATATTTGTTCTTGACTAGAGGAAATAATTGTAGCAAGAAGAATGGTAAATACTGTAAATAAAGCAAAGCAAAGCAAAACAAAAACAAAAAGCCCATATTTAAAAAGTATTTCAGTATGTCATTTTCTCATAGCCAGTTCCAGTCTCTGTGTCTTATTAATACTGGTGTCCCAGTGCCGAGGAGTTACTCCCTGCTTCCAAATGGACCCAAGACAGACATTAGACCAAAGACCCACTGGCATATTCCGGGAAGCTTCCCTATTTCCCCAGTAGCAATATTTTATATCTCTCTTTCCTCAATGCTACCACGTGGAAAACTGAAATTTTAGCAATCATAAAGCGTTTTATTGCAGTGTGCTTATTTAATACATGTTGCTGTGATCTGCATACGGTTTGTTACACTAAATTCATGGGCTGCCTGGTTGGCCCCCAGTGTGGCATTCTTGAGAAGTGGTGGCACCTGTAAGGGGTAGGGTCTCGTGAGAGGTAGTTAGAGTGACTCTTGGAAAAAGTTAAGAGGTCAGAGAGGTAAGTTAGGTTCTGTGGTACTAGACTGGTTACCACAGAGTGAGCTGTTCTGAATTAAGTTCAGCTTTTCAACTGTTCTCTTCCTTTTCTCCTTTCTGGCCACATGACCTCTCTGTCTTGTTTAGTACTGTCTCTGAGGCTCTCAAAACAACCTAATGCCTGTGCCATGTTTTGGGGCCTTCAGAACTGTAAGCTAAACCAATATCTCTTCTTCCTAAGGATATTTACCAAGACATTCTTACGCACAGGATGGATGCACCAGGAGACATTTAGTATTAAGAAAGTGACTTCCCAATGATAACCAAGCTCCATTCTAAAGAACTGCAGTGGTTAGATATAGAGTAAGAGACTGGGAGGGGGCAGCTCTCTCTAGGAAATGGAAATAGGATAGTTATGGATGGATGTAGGAAGCTGGAACTGGAGGATCAAGTGGGAAGGAGGAGGGAAGAGGAAGTGAAGGGGGAATAGAGAGAGACTATTTCAGAGCTAGTATGGAAGCCTAATACAATTGAAGCTTCCTAAAATACGTACATATATGAAGGTGATCTCAATGAAATTGTCAAATAACAGGTGAGACAGCTCCCATTGGCTATCTCTTGTCACAAATGAAGCTTTCAGTACTGGGATTTGGTCACATCTAATTGAGTTGTTGGTCAAAGAGTCCCCATGGGAACCCCCAAACAAATAGAGCTGTTGTCAGCCTATAGGTTACTCTCCCCAAATTGACAGCCAAGCCCCGTTGCTGAAGACAGCACTTACACAACTCACTGAACATGAAGAAGTCTAGCTGGTGCCTACACAGAGCCTTCACCCTTCGTGCTATCATCTTTGGTACAGGAAGGTACTCAGCACGCTACCAAAGGAGAAACATAAACACAAAGCCAGCCACAAATCTTTTGATCTACAATGGTGTCCTGTTTACAAGATACTCTCATGCAATGGTGGCACAATGCTGTGGGAGTAACCAACCAATATCTAATTTGACTTAAGGCCCTCTCTATGACATGGAACCCATACCCTACATTGCTTGGGTAATCAGGGACCTAGGACAAGATAGCCCAGGGACCTAGGGTAAAGTCAAATACTACTTTTCTAAAAAACAAAACAAAAGAAAAATTAAAAAAAAATAAGAGCAATGACTCTTATACATTTTGCTGTGCTCATAGATCCGTTCCCAGCTATCCTGAAAGCTTCCTCCTGCAGTAGATAGGAACAAAAACAAAGACTCACAGCCAGAAAATATGTAGAGAGTAAGAGATCTTGGAACACTCAGCCCTAAATGGGATGTCTCCATCAAATCCCTACCCCGGAGGCTCAGAGAACCCTGCAAAAGAGGTGGTGGAAAGAAAGTAAGAGCCAGACATAGTGGAAGACACCAAGGAAACAAGGACCTTGAAATCTAAATCAACTGATTGACACATGTATGAACTCACAGAGACTGAGGCAGCATGGGCAGGGCTGGTATGAGGCCCTAGAGCTGAAAAGAGAAATAGACATGTGCCCCCATTCCTAATCCAGGAACTCTCTCCAATTGGTAACCACTTGCAAATGAAAATTTAGTTTCTCCAAGTGAGATACTGGGAAAACAAACTACCCTTAAGGGTAGGGTAGGCTACATGCCCAACAGTAGATGGTCAACGGAAAACAAACTCAATGGCGTATTTGGAGGTTCTTTGTCTCTTAATCTCATGACAAGACTTTTCTTTCATTTCTTTTGAAAAAATTTTATCTTGTTATATATATATATATGTATATATACATACATATATGTGTGTGTGTGTGTGTGTGTGTGTGTGTGTGTGTGTGTGTGTGTGTGTGTGTTATTTCCACTCTTTTTACCCTACAGGTCCTTTGTATATATAATATGGTTCCCAGTTTAGTGTTTTTATGGGATTTCTGAGTGTGTGAATGAGTGTGTCTCTGTGTCTGTATCTGTTTCCTATGCCTTTTCTTTGGCTCTTTTCCTTCGGTTTGCTTAGTTTGTTAGTTTTCATTTGATCTTATACTATATTTTATTATCACCCTTTAGAAACCTGTTTGTTTTCTAATGAGAGCTAGAAGGGGGGTGGATCTGGATGGGAGGGGGTGAGGAGGAACTGAAAGGAGTGGAGTGAGGGGAAACTGTAATTGGAATATATTATGTGAGAAAAAAAATCTATTTTTTTTTTTTTTGGTTTTTTCAAGACAGGGTTTCTCTGTGTAGCTTTGCGCCTTTTCCTGGAACTCACTTGGTAGCCCAGGCTGGCCTCGAACTCACAGAGATCCGCCTGGCTCTGCCTCCCGAGTGCTGGGATTAAAGGCGTGCGCCACCACCGCCCGGCCTATTTTTTAATAAAAAAAAGAAGAAAGTGACTTCTCTGCCTAAACATGGCCTGAATGAGAAAGGGGGAAAACCCAGGAGACCTCAAACTGTGACAAAGAACTACAGGCCACTAAGGAACGCTGACAGTGAGAGACATAGTCTTGTCCAGGGAAGAGCACACCAACTAGTTATCCAGTACCAAATGATCAGCCCTGAGAACATACGTACAAGTACCATTATACAGACTGAGCAGGTTGTGCTTATGTATTTAGGAGTATATATATATATATATATGTATATATTTATGTATATATATAAATGTACACATATACAAATATTTCATATATACAAAGTATTTTCTATGTGTGTACACATAACAAAGAAAAAGTGGCTATGAATTTGAAAGAGAGTAAGGGTGTTTTTGGGAGGGGTTAGAGCAGTGGTTCTCAACCTATGGGCCATGACAGCTTTGGGCGTCAAATGACCCTTTCATAGGGGTCACCTAAGACCATTGGAAGACACAGATATTTACATTATGATTCATAAAAGCAGCAAAATTACAGTTATGAAGTAGCAATAAAAATAATTTTATGGTTGGGGGGTCACTACAACACGAGGAACTGTATTAAAGGTCACAGCATCAGGAAGGTTGGGGACCACTGGGTTAGAGGGAAAACAAGAAGGGGAGAATGATGGAATTACATTATACTCTCAAAAAATAAAAACAATATATAACAAAAAGTGACTTCCGTTTGAAGATGGAGGCATGGCTGCTTGTGGTCCCTCTGCCATTGCTTCAGGCATTCTTAATTCTTCATTCAGGCAGAATCAAGGTTTATATAGGTCAACCATGGTTCTATTTCATCCCATGTTCATTTTCACCATGGTGGCTGCGTCACAATCAGGAGCTCCGTTATAACTGTTTTGTTTATTCTCGGGGCAAAATTGTTAGCAGCAGGACATTATTTCTCGTGGGTTTAGTTGCTGAATTGTGTTCAGCCAAGTAAAATATAGAAACACTAAGTCTGAAAAAGATGTTATCTACTACTTCCTTTTCTTGATAGGGAACATTCAAAATTTAAACATTTTCAACAGTCCCATAATCCTTACTTCTTCTTTTCCCAAGCTGAGATAATCATAACAGTATTTTAATAAAACTCCTCTAGATAAACTTTCAAGTCATATTAAATCAGCCCAAAACTATAATCAACACTGTATGTTAAATTAAAAGTGAATTGAAGCACACAACGAAGATTATTAGTAGAAAAATAGTCACAGAGATGTAACTTAGATGTTAATGTAAAAAACTATTTTAAGGAAAAACCATCTAGGTGTAGAACACCGGGCTCGTAAAGTTCTGATATTTCATGTATGGAATGCTGAACCTTTATGGTTTATTAATATTAACAACTGCTACAAATGACCAAGCCAGATGAATATTGAAACAGACCACACTGAAGAAGGTTGTGATGAAATAGTGCAGCTGAGAAATGCAAGGATTCTTGAGGATCTGTTATCTTTTCTTTTTGTTTGTTTTGGGTCGCTGTGGTCTACAAGAAAAATGACACAGATTTTGTTTTTCAAAACCATGCTTTTGAATGTGTAACTTTATCTCCATTTTTCCAATGTAGCAGAAGGGCCATCTGTGTAATAGCCGATGAAGACCTTTAGACCAGCTCTTCCACTGAAGACAAATAGAAAAGCTGGACATAATAGCAGTAATAAAATCTGTTAGTGGGTAAGAGAGCTAGCCAGGTAATGTTGAATTGCCTGGGTAAGGTACATAAGAAGAAAGAAAGGAAAAGGAAGAAAGGATGAAAGAAGAGAGAGAGAGAGAGAGAGAGAGAGAGAGAGAGAGAGAGAGAGAGAGAGGCTGAGACAGACAGAGACAGAAGAAAAGAAAGATGGATAAGCTGGACATGGTAACGTTTTACCTTGGTGATGTTTGCTGAGCAATCTATAAGAGCTGATTAAAAAATTAAAAAATTAACGGTGTTTCCATCAGCCCCTTGACTGGGGAAGATCCATCAGCCCCTTGACTGGTGAAGATCCATCAGCCCCTTGACTGGGGAAGATCCATCAGCCCCTTGACTGGGGAAGAGTAGGATAAAGTGGGTCTGAGTGGACAATAAAACCTCTTCTCTTCTAGACTTTGTTCTTGCTTTGAGTCACAGGATGTCGCCCTCTACTCCTAGTCATATCTTAGGATGAAGATGTTCTGTTCACAGATTCCTGGAAGAAGAACATGAAAATCATTCCCAGAGGAAGATAAAAATCACATAGGGGCTCAAATTATCTCTACATTTTCTACAATCTAAAAACCAAAACAGTGCCAGACAGTTGAGACCAATCTTTACTGAAAGAATCATAAAAACAAGATTTTTTTTTTTGGACAGGGCTTCTCTGTAGCCCTGGCACTCACTGTGTAGATCAGGCTGGCCTTGAAATCACAGAGATCCTCCTGCCTCTTCCTCTGCCTCTGCCTCCTGAGTGCTAAGATTAAAGGCATGCGCCATCACCAACCAGCATGACACAATATTAAAAAAGAAGAATCAAATAGACATTCTAGAACAGAAAAAAAAGTTAAGTGACAGAGATGACGTTTGCCATTTGCAATACAGTTTTAACAGCTCCCTCAAAAGGGAAACTCGTGATTTTCTTAACTCTGCATGTAACACATTGGATTCTAACCACTGAAAACTCACCTACTCATTAAAAACATCATACAATTATAAAATACAGCGTGGTTAGCTGTATATAATTTGAAGACAATATTATTAACTCCCTGGGAGACTAAAACCATAATAATTCAACAGAACATTTATCATTCCCTTTTAGAAATCTGGAGCCAATGAAATTCGAATGAAATTTCAGGAAAACACAAGCTTTTGTGACTGCTGTGGTTTTCATGTTTTATATTATTTTGCAAGAAGGCCACAAGGAATTTATTTATCAATTGAATACTATCTGAGGCATTTAAGATAATTTCACGTGGAATGTTCTTTTTCAACTTTTCAGTCTTAGTAATTCTTGAAGATCAGATGATCATTATCTGAATCTAGAATATTTTGCCACATTGTTAGTTTTTAGCCAAGATATGTGGCAGTGATTTTCATTTTCTTTTCTTCTTCTTCTTTTTCTTTTCTTTTCTTTTTTTTTGGTGGTAGTGGTTGACTTCTGTATTTTTCTGGAATTCCCAATTACCACCCATAAGTAAAAACTGCTTTAAGTAGGAAATATCTTAAAGCAGAAAATACTTCAAGATAGCATTAAGCAAGCTCTCCCATTTATTCGGCTTCTGGGGGCATAAATACAGTTGGTAGCACAGAAAAGCAC
Organism: Peromyscus californicus insignis; assembly: GCF_007827085.1. NCBI lineage: Eukaryota > Metazoa > Chordata > Mammalia > Rodentia > Cricetidae > Peromyscus > Peromyscus californicus. The sequence goes on from NW_026294458.1 coordinate 28,723,021, forward strand.
TGTGTCTGAACACAGAATTGGATCTGATTACTTTCCAGTATTTATTCTCATAGCAGACACTGCAAGGTGTCACGTGACCCCTTTCAGTAAAGAATTTTGCTATTCCAGTTTTGATGGTGTTGCCCACAGTTCAGAACTTTTCTGGAATGTCACACTCAGGTCTTCCTGTAGCCATCTATTGTGACTGACGAGTGTGAAGCTTTAAACCTGGTCATTTGGGGCCAATAGAGGACAACTCTAAAGAATGATTTACACTCTGGAACCCTGTATGGGATTACCTGAGTCTTGTGTAGTGTTCTCCTCCTGTTCTACCACCTCCCTCTATCCCTTCATTTGTACAAACGATGGCCTAAAGTTTCTCCGCACACCAAATTCCATCTCTGAGTTTCTTTTCCACAGTACCACAAGGATGGCAATCTTCAAGTTTTCCTGAAATGAGGCATGGAATCTCTTACGTTTCATTTTCTTTATACTCTTTGTATTAAAGCTCCTCAGCAATTCAGAAGATTCATTATTACTCTTTTAAATAACATGTCGTCTGGCTAGGACACCCACACTCTCCATTAGGTAATCAGTTGTAATTTTTTTTTTTTTGAGACAAGGTCTCTCTATGTAATCCTGGGTATCCTGGCGCTTGCTATGTAGACCAGGCTGGCTTCAAACTTAGGGAGATTTATTTGCCTCTGCCTGCCTCTGCTTCCTGAATTCTGGAATTAAAATGCCCAACTATGTAATGTTTAATAAATTTATAGATGACATTAATTAAGTGTGCAAGTGCATAACTTATGTTGTGTTCAAAATCTCAAAGTGAAGCTCTTAACTGAATTTATCAAATATAATTTTGAAAGCCTTAATAATTGGTTTCACAAAATTGTCTGTAGTGGGCAGCAGAGAGCAGTATTATTAATAAAAACTAGATTAGAGCAGATGGTTTATTTATTAAATAATCACACACAAAACGACAACAAACCTCAATGTAATAATAAGTGTGTGAAATTGAAGGAGAAAATAAATGACAGATGAATACTTATTGGACGATATATTGAAGACAAGACAGAGCATTAGAAAGGGCTTAGAAAATGAAAGTCTAACTAACCAAGTACCCAACTATGAAGGTAGGTTTCCTGGGTCTTATTCCTGCTTCCATCATGTGTCACATGTGTGTCTTTGGGAAATTTACCTAGTCCTTTTGGCTAAGAAGGGGAAATGTAAAACGGGAATAGTAAAGATACTATTCTGCATAGGGTTGTAGAGAGAATTAAATAGAGTAATATTTGTGAAGTGTTTAGGACTCGGCTTTGGGTGTTAAGTGTAGGGCTTAGTAAGTGTTATTTACATGAATGTGACCAGTGAGATTTAGAATTGATTCCTGGCAACAAATAAAAGGCCACTAATGTTTCTTTATGCATACAAAGTATGCTAACATACTAACCACTGAACATGTAGATCACTTGTTTGATATTGTATGTACTTTGCTTTCAAACACCCATGTCTAATTTTTTGTACAATTGGTAAAATTATAACAAAAATGGTTAGCTCTTACATGATACATATGGTGGTTTTTATGTTGATGACATAATGTAAGTAGAAGTGAAAATTTTCAAGATAAATATCAACATAATGATAGGATGTGAAAGTAGAAACATGCAGTTTACAGGCTGCATCCCCTTTTTCAGTGCTAGGGACTGAGCATGCTGGGCAAGCACTTAACCACTGAACTACACCCCAGCCCTTTGAGACTGAGAAATGCTCCTGAGCAGACGATGTTTACTTGAATAGCCTTTGTAGACAGATACGTAATTTTTGAGTAAGCCTAAGTTACAGGTTTGCGGTTGTCATGGCTTACAGGGGCTCTAACTTACTGAAGCTTGCTAAGCCTTTGGCTTTTGGCTATCACATGATTGGTCTATGCCATCCCATCCTGCTTTCTTTCTTCCTGAAATTCCCTGATTCTTAATAGACAACAGTAAAAGACAGTTGCAGGGTTTGTGTTTCTGCTTGAGCAATTTCTTTCTCTTGATCGTTTCTCATTCTTCTGCTCTGTCTCCTGCGGTCTGGTACCAAAAAGTACATGCAGGAAGAAACTAGGGCCTTGAGATTTTCCAGAGAGAAGCCTTTACAAGATGTACACACACTTCTCTTATGGTGATTCTCACGGCACAGTGGATGATGATAAACTCTTGGAGCCTTAATTTAAATGCTTGTTCTTAAGAAGAGAAGGTGGGAGTTGGGAAAGCTGAGATGTGGGGCTTGAGGGTAGAAGATGGGAGTGTTGAGAGAAAAAGCACACTCTTTCCTCTATTTTGTGAATTCTATGGTGTGGAAGTCATTGAATCGCCTCTTATACAGCTGGTTAAAGCTTGTGGTTTGTTCTCAGTTGAGAGCACAGGGAGCCTATCTGTGAAAATCACACCTGAAGTCTCAGACTGGGGCGTGGGAGCTGAGTCTGAAGAACTGAGGCGGCAATGGTGAAATGCTGTGCTCAGCCCAGCAACCAGGTCTCCCTGAAACTTTGCAGGTCTCTTGAGCTTAGTTTTGATATTAGCATCAAGCAGGCATTAAAATAAATGACTAGTAATTTTTTTTTCAGGCTGGGAGTGTGGCTCAGTTGATGGTATGCTTGCCTAGCATGCAAGAAGCCATGGGTTCAGTAGCCAGTAGCGCTTAAACCAGGTGTGCTGACACAGGTCACAGTATAATCTGAGTACTGGGGAGGGGAAGACAGGAGGGTCAGGAGTTCAAGGTTATTCTCAGATGCACAGAAGGTTTGAGTCCAGGCCATCTCAGAAATGAAGGATAAAGAGAATAAAAATAAAGAAAAGCAAAATTAAACAATGTGTCCGCCCCCTCGTGTGTGTGTATGTGTGTGTGTGTGTGTGTGTGTGTGTGTGTGTGTGTGTGTGTGTGTGTGTGATTTGTGAAGATAGCTGTGGAGTTGGCTCTGTTCTCTCCCTCTCCCTTTACGTAGTTTTTGGGGATTGTGATCAGGTCTTCAGGCTTGCTGGCAAACATCTTTATCCACTAAGCCATTTTGTTCCCCTCATCATCAAGAGTTTTTGATGACATGAAAAAAAAAGCTCATGTCATTATAACATCAAGTGGAAAAAAGAATACAGACATGACTAAGAAAATTAGCCAACATTATTGACATTTGCCTGGCAGAGAATTTAAGCCCCGTTCTGTCTGTCATCAGAACCTACAGTGTTAACAGCTTCGTGTGATGGAAAAACAGTATCACGATTTAAATGACATTTCTTTGATTTTTTTTTTTCAGATATCTGGTGAGTCATCGACAGAAGGGAGGACAGCCACTGTCCACTCATTGTCACGGCCCATGTCTTCAAGCCTTTCTCGCTCTTGAGGATCTTATCTCGTTATCCGAATCAGATTGATTCACTGAGAAAGCTTGAGAGGGGGAGGGGAAATGCACACAGTTTAATGTTTGGTAAGCGGGAAGATGGAACTGCCAACTTTGAAAAAAAAATGCGTGCTGTTTTATCTTTTTTCCTGTTTGCAATATTTTCTTCCCCTTCCTGGAGCATTTGCCCTGGGGTAGGAAATTCTTACCACAGAGGTTGTTTTTTTTTTTTTTCCTTTCTTCCTCTCAGCTATAATCTATGTGCATATGAACTAGTAACATTACATAGAATTTTTCTGGAAAGTCAGAGTCTCAGATGTGTGACAACTGAAATAACCTAACTCTTCAAAAGTCAGAGAGAATGGAAATTCAGTATTGAACCTCCAACAGAGGTCCGTGACTGAATGTCCACTGATCTGGCAAAATGAACTCTGTGGATGTAATTCAATGAAGGGTTTTCAGATGGAGAGATAATGACCAGGACCAGATCGATCACAAAGGATCCTTTTAAGAGAGAGGCGGAGGGGTCATGGTCAGGGAATCAGGTATGACAACGGAGCAAAGGCCAGCATGATGTGTCCACAGACCAGAGAGCAGGGACACCTTCTAGGTGCTGGGAAAGGTTGAGCCTCCAGAAGTAAAACCCTGCCTGGCCATGCCTTGCCCATACAATGCCATTTAACCCCATACAAGGCCATTCAGCCTCTGACTCCCAGGCACTGCATTTGTGTTGTGTTAAGCCACTAATTTTGGGATTGTTAGAGTAATAACAGAAAAGTGGTACACTTATGATGCTCCTAGCATTATGTTTGGACTTCCACACCAGATAGTAATTTCACCCAAGCATTTCCAAGGAGAAACATTTATTCTACCTTTAAAGACTGAAGAAGGCTGGCTATACATTTTCCCCCCAAATTGGAGAACTTTCCAGAACTTAATTGTGATTGGGAAATTTACAAGCATAGACCCCCCCTAGGTAAAAATCCCACTTCTGTTTTGAATGGACAAATCCATCTGTCTTAGGCACGTTCAGAGCCTCACTGTACAGTTTATCTGTGAGCAGCAGGAGAGAAGAACCAATGAGCTGGAAGCTAAGTCACTCAATCTGCTTCCTCTGCAAAGCTGCAGGGCATTGCACAGGAAATCCACTGCTGTGTCAAGTCCCAGAGAAGTTTCTTCTCTTCCAAGTTACTAATCAGACTAAGGAAGGGGCAGAGAGGAAAGGAGCGCTCGCTGCTGATGGGTTAAGAGGTGCTACCACGCAGAAGCCAGCGGGAGAGCGGAGGGAACCTGGCCATGGTCACTGTTGCTCCCCTACCTGTGAGGAGAAAACGTACCGAGTGAGCGGCAGACACCAGAAACCAGAAATGTCCTGCTTTTGGAGAACTTCTGACCTAGCGGTACTCTTGATATGGGGGGTCTTTGTGGCTGGTGAGTCTGAATTTTCCTCGGGAGAATGACTAGGGATGAGAGAGAGAGACCTGCTCTGCGCTGCTTTTGAGCCTTGTCCTTCTCGCCAGGCAAACGCAAGCAAGCCAACTGCTGCCGTAGAGATGGGGTGGTGGGGGTCCTCCAGATGTGAATTGTCTCATCACCCCTGCTTTCTGCTTTGTCGTATTTATTTTGCTTTGTGTCCTACAATATATGCGTTTCTATAATTTCCTCCACTGCTGTGTCCTCGTCTTCCCCTCCCTTTAAGGGCAAAGCAGAATAAATTAAAGGCATATTCATAGCAATCCAAGCGACATCGGTTCTCTGTATTTTCTCCCTCTTCGAAAAAAAATTTAAATGACTGACATTTCCCATAACCCATCTAGGTCTCCCTTGCCAACAGTGTAAGTTAGGAATATTTGTTTCTTTCTCTCACTTTCTGTGACTGTGGGCTTTATGCATACAGTTACGCTGGCACATCTGTGATGTATGTCTGTATTTATCTTGAAGATGTGTGGGCTACAGGAGACACTTTCTGAATCAGAAGGTGCACTCCTCAATGTCTGCATTCCTGTAGGAGTTGAATAGAATCTAGGGCTACTGTGGGGGTGTCCTGGTTTCACTATAGAAGGGAGGTGGGCGTTGATGTGGGAGGGCATTTTCATGTTTCACTTTTAGTCGATGGAGAAGCTGCAGGGAGCAACGTACTTAGCTCTAAATTTTATAGTTTAATGATTTAAAGGAGAAATGGTATTTTTCCCTCTCATCAGAATTTCTTTAATATCATTTTTGCCTATCACTGAGAAAAAGACTATCTCATGATAACCTTGTTGGTGAGCACATGTAAAGTAACTTTGGACTACCTCTGCACTTCTCTGCTGAGAATTTTCACATATCTTTTCTCTTTGATGTGCATAGCAACCCAGTGAGGTAGGCATGGAAGACAGCTCCATTTTACAAAGCTAGACCTTGAAGCTCAGAGAGGTGAAATGATTTGTCCGTGGTGATAAGGAGCATCACAGAACACTTGAGTGAGCAGATTACCGGTACCCTTTTCACTAAAGAGAACCGCCCATTGTAACGCTGCTGAAAAATGCTAAGCTAATATTGGGCTATAGATTGAACGGGAAAAGAACAAGATAGATCTGCATCTTTCAGGAGCTGGGCTTCTCTGGAAAGCTCCTGAAATCTGTGAAGGATGAGTTTGACAGGGAAAGCCAGGCAGGCAAGGAGCTGTTTGTGTCAGGTTGCGTTATGAAGCAGACAGAAAAGCAACAAAGTGAAAACGTAGCAGATAATTTGAATTTTAAAGGCTGAAGGGTGAGTTTTTAAAACTGCATCTGAGCACAGGTTGGAGACGCTAAGTTCATCAAGTCTCTGAAGTCCAGGCTTGTATCATAAAATCATCAAGTGTTTCGAATGCAAACAAGCAAATTACTTTATACCCATGATCTGGCATGATAAGGTCACCAAGAAGTCATTTAGAACGGTGGGCTGAAAATCAACCAGGCTGAAACTTTATGGTTTTGGTACTGGTGCTGCAGACAGGAGTAGCCGGCTCGCTCTATGTAAGATCGGTTCACACAGGAGAGAGGGGAAGGGTATCAGGGTAAAGGATAGGATGTGTTTCTTTTGCTTATTTATTTTAAAAATTTGCTTTAAGCTGTAAACCATGTGGTATTTATCTAATAAAAATCCTCAAAGGGGAAGTTAAAAAGAATGTAAACTCTCCGTCTCATGCGTGGCTGCCTGTCCTCCACTCTCACAGCCCATACAGACCATGCCATTTCTTTCCACTTACTTTTGCCCATTGTCTTCTAAGTTTTCTCATCTTCAAATTATGGTTTCATTCCACCTTTTATTGAAGTTACTGCTTTTGCCAATGTGAGTTGAAGAAGAAGAAGAAGAAGAAAAAAAAAAAAAAAAAAAAAGGAACCAACCCCTCCAGTGTTTTCTTCCTTTTCATATTTTTTGCTCATTTTCCTTATCTTCCACTAGGGGGCAGGTAGTAACCGGAGGAGACACAACCAGCTCTAGCGAGATTAAAAGCAACATCAGAAAAGCAATGAATTGTCCTTACTAACTTCAGCTTTATCTTTCTTTTTTTAATTTTGTGCCAGCTGTAAATTTGACGATTAGCTTGATATATAGGTGTGTTTTTCTCTGGATGTTCATGCTTAATATTCTGGTAAATAAAAATGCTAAGAGCTCTCTCTCTCTCTCTCATGTGTGCATGTGTGGTATATGCAAGAATACTGGCTAAAAGTTTCCAGCAATCTAAATGAGGGAGATGAAAATAAAATTAAATTCTCAAGGAACATTTAAAAATCAGAAAATATGCCAGGCAGTATTGGTGCACACCTTTAATCCCAGCACTCAGGAGGCAAAGCCAGGCAGATCTCTGTGAGTTTGAGGCCAGCCTGGTCTACAGAGTGAGATCCAGGACAGGCACCAAAACTACATGGAGAAGCCCTGTCTCGAAAAACCAAAAAACCAAAAAAAAAAAAAAAAAAAAAAAAAAAAAAAAAAAAAAGAAAACCAAAAACAAAAAACAAAACCCCAGAAAATATTAAAGTAAAAATGAGGAAAGTTGGGTCTCGAGTTGGGCCTTGGCTAACAGCTTTAGGTAGATAAAGTTAGAGAAGAAATTGAGAGGAGGGATGTGTAACAGGAGCAAAGGCCAGGAGGTTCTGTAAGACAATGGGACCTAGCTTGCAGGAACAGTGTGTCATATAATAATAAAAAAATAAGGGTGCATTCCAAGGGACTTTAATGAATAAATAGATCGTCTGGATATTGTACAGTTAACAGTGAGGTCATCTGCTAGCTTGTGAAAAGAAACAATAATCGAAGGCAGTAGTTTTGGAGAATAAAGTGGCGGCAGCATCCTGTTGCTTGGCAGTGGCACTCAGTAAAGTATTCCCCTTGAAGCAGAAACAGAGAGCTTCTTAGCAGGGGGCCTTACAACAGGGTTACGTTGGTGGCTGAGAAGGGAATTGTAGAGGAAGGACATGAATGCTAGCCATTCCTATCTATGCTGGGGAGTATAGAAAAACCCAGCATTTGTGAACCACGTATGGAGCCGATGTTCCCTCTAAGCCAATACAGAGATTCGAATGATAGAGGAAATACCAGAAATGCTGGCATTCAGGTCTGAGGGGCCAAAAGGATCTCTTTTCCTCTCTGTAACAGAGAGCAAGATCTAAGAAGAGATGGGAAAGGAGAAAGTATCGCCAACAGATTATGTCCTTAGCCTTAACTAGGAGGAAAAAAATGCTCTGAGATTGGGAAATGGGTTGAGACAGAAATTAGGTACAGGGAGGCTAGCCAGCTCAGAATGGCTGGAACACGATGGGGGTAAATGAAGGTACTCTCTGTAGGCAAACTGCGCCTCAAAAAGACTAGGGGTATTTCAGCTGATGATGCTCCTGGACAAAACTATCCAGTGGTCATTGGGTTTTATATTGCGTCTGAAGCATTAATCTATGCAGTCATTAAGATGTTACCAGTGACATTTCCATTTTGCCTCTTCTCCCTTGATGTCACTGACTCCCATTTTCCAGCTCCTGACTGGGTCTAGGGAGCCAGACAGCGGGTGTCATGTAGCTTTGGATTGTGTGACACTAAGAAGTAATCACCGTCTAGCACTTTAAGAAATGATAAACATCACAAACACATGTAATTTTTATGAGAGTTGATTATAATCTGCTCATTTCCCCCAAGAACTGACATCATTCATGCGTTAGCCCTAAACAAAGAATTTCAAGGTTTTCATACCTTGAATTTATATGCCTTGCACGTCTGAAAACCTAGGCTCCATTCTGGGAACATAATCTTATTCTGTTTGAAGAAAGTACCATAGAGAAGCTGCAGCATTGAGGTCCACCCGGCAGCTCTTCTGTTGATAAAGAGGTAATTTTCTTCAAGCATCTCTGATGCTCCTAACTGTTGATGCCGTGGCAGGTTTTCCTGGAGTCAGACTTAGCTGGGGTTTGGTGTACAGAATGTTCCTGCATCTCAACCCTCACTCTCATCGGACACAGCAGGTGGGGGTGGGGACTACTGAGCTAGCTGGCCGTTGAGAGATTCCACATCGATGAGAACGCTGGTCTTTATATCTCCACCTTATTCAGTTACTGGGTGGGCTGCCCCGGGAAGGGCTTGATTTTGAGCAAGGAAAGCAAACACCCTTTGAAGTCCCAGAAAACTGAAGGCTGTCTGCTGGCAGCGCTCTCGGCTGGAGCAAGGGGCTGTCCCTGAAGGGGATTCTGGGTGGCACATTCTAGATACACATCACAGTTGCCACCTCCTATATTCTTCATTCCTTCGTGAAACTCCGAGTCTCTATCTGGTCTTATTTACCCAATCGATTTTATATCTTTAATTTTTAATTTCATTTTCTTTTTGCTGTTGAGAAGTTCTCTCAGTTTTCTTTTGTATGAAAAGAATTATTAATGATTTTGTGTTTGAGACATTTATTTTACTTTTATTATCAAAGCATGTTATTTGCTAGAGATGTGTAGAATTCTGGGTAGCGATTGGCTCCCCCACCCCCTTTTAGTGCCTAAAAAACTCTAATGAGAAGTCAGTCTGCTACTCACATCATTTCTCTAAATTGTATCTCCTATCTTCTAGGGCAGTTTTCAACATTTCATCCTTGTTGCTGGGGTTTGCCACATTTAATCTGTTTAACTGTGGTAATTTCATCTATAAAGGATTACTTAATCTTTTCAGACAGTATTTCCTCAGTTATGAAACAAGTGGTTATGACACTATTAAGCGATACAGACTTTTCAGACTCAAGACACCTCTACTAAATCTTTCATTTTGTATGTGGACCGATGACGACTAGCCACGTTCAAGGAACTGCTGACCCTGTCGCCTCACCTTTCAGTGGATAAGTTGGCATGGAACAGCTCTCCAGTACCAACAGTCGAAGGGCAAGAGCTGTGGCAAGAGTGTGTGTATGGGAACCCCTGGTTTTAGGTGTGATACCCTGGAAATGACAGCGACGTTCAAGAGAGAAACAATAGCGACTAAATTAGGGTTGAGATTCTTGTTAAGGAAAAATAAGTCGTAGCTAAAATGAGGCTTGGTCACTTGGTCAGCCAGGAAGTAAGGGAGTGTTCTGCCATATGTCTGTCTATGTGCTTTGTACTGATGATATTTGATGAAAAAAGATGTGGAGGGGCTGGGGATGTAGCTCAGTGCCAGAGCATTACTCTACCATGTATAAGGCTTTAAATTAAATCCTAGCACTAAAAAAAAAGACAGCTATAGAGCCTATTTTCTTGGAGCTTAGAATCTGGTAGGGAAGACAGATATTAAACAAATTGGTGCAATTAATTAAGTAACATAAAGAATGTAGGGAAAATACAGGGTGGCCTAAAAATGTAATTGGTGAGTCGGATCTTGTCTGAGGGTCAGGAAGGCTGCCCTGAGGAAGTGACAGATATGGTGAATGGTAGAGCTAGCCAGGAAGAGCTGTGAGATGAACTCCAGACTGGTGGAAGGGCCTGCACGATATACAGAGAGAGCTGATTTACGGTTGGAATGAGCGAATCAATGGTGTGGAGATTTAGCAGGAATTCTGGAAGATGGGAGGGATACTGGGAGAATCAGAGAAATAAGAGTGGGTGAAGACCTACGGGTGGGGTGCATGCCTGCAATCTCAGCATTTAGGTTGGTGGGAAAGGCAGTATGGCCAACCTAGGCTACATAATTAGAGGCTGTCTCAAAGGAGCAAGCAAGTAAACAAAATGTTTTTAAACATAGAGGAGCAGCTTGAGAGGAATACCCCACACTAAGGTGCTGGAGGACAAAGGTAACTTGAGAGGGTACTGAGTAGGCAGGCAAGGAGGCAGAGGGGAAAATGTGTAGGTGTTGTGGTGGAGGTGACAAAAGGGGCTTCAGAAGGAGAAAGTGACCAAGTGTGTTGTTAACTTAGAGAGCAAACCAAGAGAGACGACCCAAAGATTAGTAAATGTATTTAGGAGCAGCAGCGTCCTGTCGGTACTTGTCATAGTTAACTATGTGTGTATTCAAGGAGGCAAGGGACATTCTTAAAGGTGGAAAGAGAGGGACACCCAGGGTGTGTTCAAGTTATCATCACTAGCTGCAAGGATTCATGATGTGACGTGAGTGGGGTCTGTCCACATTTGCCCATAGTGGTTGGGTCAATGTTTTTTTACATTGGTCTTTTGTTTTCTGTGTAAGGTAGCAGTGGCCTTTATCCACAGTTCTTCAGCGTCACAACAGCTCTTGTTACCACACAGAAAGCACAAGATCCCTGTCCGTCATAATCCTCTGACATTATTTATTTTATTCAATTTTTTTAAAAAAATTAAGCCTTAATACAAACAATTCCATTTTAATTCTAACTTTCCCAGTATAAAAACCCAGCCACGCAACTCAGGTGCATCAATACTGCTGAGAAGATATAAGGGGACTATAAGACAGTGGTGGCCTTTGAGATTGCCTTTTGAGTAGAAGGTGTGTTGTGGGGGGAGCAGCCACATTGCTGGTACTGCTGGGGAAACGAGTGGGAGGGAAATTGATGCTGAGAGCCCCGGCCACTCATTCTAGAAGTTAGGCGGCAGAGAAAGGGGAAAGCAGAATCTACCTTTTTTTTTCCCCTCCTCTATCAACAGTGGTAAACCTGGGACTATGCTAATGATAAGAACACCATCTGAGACAATGCGGTGCCTCAGTAAAAATGTCTTTCTGATCTCCGTGTGTCCATGCAATTTTAAGGTATTTAGTAACTTCCTTTTTCTTTTGACATTTTCTTACTTTACCATGAAATTCCACTGCCTGTCCAACTTACCCCATCGCATGCTGCAGGGAAATTTACTTCTATGAACCTTTCTGGGGTGTTGACAAAAAAGTTGAAGTGGAAAACACGTGTAGATTCCAAATGATTAAGTCTAGCTATGTTTATTCCCAAAGCAAGCCTTAATTGGTTCCTTCTTACAAGTTACCCAGGGGCGATTGTAATCCAGCACTTTTTAAATGTGTCTCACAGAGCCAGGCAGTGGTGGTACACACTTGTAATCTCAGCAGTCAGGAAGCAGATCTTTGAGTTCAAGGCCAGCCTGGTTTTCAGAGCAAGTTCCAGGGCAGCCAGGGCTACACAGAGAAACCCTGTCTCAAAAAAGCAAGGGAGCAAAACAAAACAAAACAACAACATCAACAACAGATGTGCTACATGGAGTCTTCTATGGAGCCTAAACTGCTAGGGACACTCAGGCTCTCAAAGTTCCAGGTATCTGTGCTTTCAGGAACCTTTGCAGACGATGATGGATAGAGCTGGGGTTAAGAGTGCTGCCCCAGGTCTTGGTTAGTTTCTTACTTGGGTTAGTTCCCCAGTCAGAGGATTGGGCTCATTTCCGATGCACCCGTCTTGCAATGTGGACTTTAACCAGTGGTAGGGCCTCTGAGACCTTGCTTCATTCATCCTAGAGCTCTACCAGGCACCGGACACCAAGCTACTTAACGGGAGTTGCCTTGAACGTCCTTCCTACCTCGTGTGTCTGTAATCATGCCCTCTTAGGTCTTTCCAAAGGGAAACCACTTGACTTTTTGCCTCCTACTCCTTCAGTACATCTAGGATCCTGCTTTCCCAGTTACCTTTCTTCACTCTTTTCTACTCTTTCCATCTACAAGCACACTTTGTCTTCCTCTGTTTTCAGACACGTCCTCGGTCCTCAAGCACCAGGGAATTGCTCTATCTCTTTCCCAAGTTTGAGATGAACAGGTAACAAGGTCACGGTCTCTTGGCTTCCATCTTGTCTAGGGCAGACTCCTTGAGAGTTTAAGCCTCCATTGTGTTGACTCAGTCGGCTCTGCTCTCTAGGCCCTTTCAGGCTGGATTCTGCTCCAACCTCTTTACTAAGATGGTTTCCTTATATGATCTTTTCCTTATATGGTCTTCAGGGCCGTCACTGACATTCTTGCTGCCAAGTTGTAAAGTTCTGACTTCAAGATTTTCTGCATTTTAACTTGATTTACATCCTTCATGTCAGGAGATCTTTCTTCTTCTGGATTTCATGCCACTGTGCTTTTGTTTCTGTTTCGCTGCACTGTTTCTGCCAAGCTCACAGCCTTCAACAGAGCCCCAGGTATACAGGTTTTAAAGGTCTGGGTTTGACCTTTTCTCTAATTTCCATACCACCGACAGACATGTGGCAGTTTATGGGCTTCAACTAGCTCTCAGTTGTCACCCTTCACATCGTAATTTTGAAACTTTAAGTTAGCTGCCTATTCCTTAGTCTAGTGTCGAGAGTTGCTGGGAGCATTAGGTCCCACAACGTAACTGAAGTTTTTGGCATAGTTTGTATTCATAAACATTTAAAATGATTCTTTCATGGTTCTCAAATACATTGTTTCGTGCCATTCAGTTAGCTCTCTACAGATTGACTTTTTGGCCATTTTCAGTTTTTTGAGAGATAAGAGCTTTTTGTTTCTTTTTTCTTTTTCTTTTCCCTTCAAGACGGCTTTTATTAGCACTTGGCACAAGTTACTGACACAGATAATTACTTTACTGTGGAATAAGGTTTATTACTTACCATAATTATTGTTTGCTTTCTAAATTTTACCTACCCATTGAATTTGTTGTTTGAATTCTTGTGTCCTAAGTTTTGTTTTTGTAAGCTGTTTCTTCATGTCTTCGTTTTATAAACCATCTGGGTGTTTTATTTGATCTCTGAATCCCATTTGATCAGTAGGATCGGAGTCGCTAGCTATGACACTTCCAAGATGCTGTTTAATCTTTTGTCAAGATATTCATGTCTGTTGTCCAGTTTTCCTTCATTCAGCTTTTCCATTTTTTTCCCAAATTGATTGTATACTTTCTGATATTTTCTAAGGAAAATTGGCCTTTGATGACCAAAATCAATGTTGTGAACAGTCTTTAGAATTTTGCCTGGGGCCGGGCGGTGGTGGTGCACGCCTTTAATCCCAGCACTCGGGAGGCAGAGCCAGGCGGATCTCTGTGAGTTCGAGGCCAGCCTGGACTACCGAGTGAGTTCCAGGAAAGGCGCAAAGCTACACAGAGAAACCCTGTCTCGAAAAACCAAAAAAAAAAAAAAAAAAAAAAAAAAAAAAAGAATTTTGCCTGGTAATCTTTTAGTGGTTTTTTTTTTTTCCATGTGAAGGATTTAAGTCCTAGAGTTAAATATTTTAGCATTTTTGTTTCTAGTTTCAGTTTCTATAGTTAGAAAAGTTTCTGGGTAAAGTCAACTGTCACATTTTACCTGGAACTTTCTTCCTGGTTTCAGTACTTGAACTCTCACATCCCAGGAAGCCCTACAGCTCCAGCAGCATATTATCTTACCCATCCTCCACCCTGTTCAAGGTGAAAAACCCCAAACTACCCATGTTTTCTCCCAGGGCTTTTGTTTTGTTTTATATTTAAATATTTCCTTTCTTTTTGTCTGAGGAGTGAGATAGGAACCTGATCTTATTTCTTCCACATGCCTAGCTATCTATCCCTCTTAATACCGCTCACAAATAATGGAATGAATCACCCTTGCCTGTAGGAATGTAAGTTCCACTCATAATGTCAGACCCTCTGTTCTCACATGTGTAATTAAGCAACTGAGATTCTCAGAAACCCGTGTAAGATTACAGGGATAAGAAATGAAGACTTAATATATTGGTTGGTATTCTGACTCGGATTTTGATGTCTTCTCTGTTTTCACTAGAACTTTGGGCTTCTGTCCAGATTTTGTTATTTAACACCTAAATAGAATGTTGTCTGCTGCTAGGTTGGTATCTTTCATAAGAAAAGATAGTTTCATAAAGTCTAAGAAAATGAAACCAATTCCTAGGTCCACAATTTAAGCCAATTATGCTTAAACTATTAAAACTAAAACATACACATTTGTACTTTTAATTTGCAATTATTTTAACTTTCTTCTATGTTAACTTATACTACACTGTACGATATATGACGGGCACAAACGTGAAGGGCTCATTCTATATCAAGGACCTGAGGGAGTTAAGAAGCAGACCACTGCAGACTCCCTCCAGCGTCTGCTCTAACAGCAGTAACTCTTTTGAGGTGATTATTCCCTGTGCAGAATAGTCTACGGTCTACTCATCGTCACATACATGCCCTGCTCTCAGTAGTAATACGTCTTTTGCTTTTTTTTGTGTTGTTTGTAACAGAAATATTGAACATTCCGTTTCATAATTGCTTTCAGTTGCTCAGTGCAAACGAACCATCTCAGTTTACCTGGAACTCTTTTTTTTTTTTTTTCCTTCTGGTTTGAGCACTAAAATTTCTGCATTCCAGGAAACCCCTTAGGCCTAGCAAAGTAAGGTCCTACTCATCATGTATGCTGTTCAAGACTCAAACAAAACAAAACAAAATAAAACAGAATTG
Organism: Peromyscus californicus insignis; assembly: GCF_007827085.1. Classification (NCBI taxonomy): domain Eukaryota; kingdom Metazoa; phylum Chordata; class Mammalia; order Rodentia; family Cricetidae; genus Peromyscus; species Peromyscus californicus. Next base: position 28,738,197 of record NW_026294458.1, read on the forward strand.
CCCATTTTTTAAAAACTGTTTTTGTTCTTTATGTTTAAACCTTTGATTTATTTTATTTTCATATGAAAGATGAGAGTAATCCTTATTAAAGTTTTTTTATATTTATGTGGTATATGTACCTGTGTATATGCATGTATGCATTGTGTGTGTGTGTGTGTGTGTGTGTGTGTGTGTGTGTGTATGTATGCATGTGGTGTTCCTGGATCTTCAGGTTAGCTATCACAGACTTCCACCTGTCTCCATACCACACAGTGAAAACCACTGCCTTAGAGTAGAATACAGTGAGGTCATTTGAATGATGATAATTTTAGTCTCAGAACCTCTGAGAAATAGGCAATTTAATCCCACAATTCAACGAGCTTTAATCTCATTCCATCTATAACTCAAAAATACCTTGAAAAAAAATGACACTTTTCTAACCTACAGCTACAACATGCAGCTTATAAAATGTAGAAAAACATCCACCAAGTCACAATTAAAGTTGCCATGTTTGACCTTTACTGGAGCTGGGAATTTTCCACACTGTAGTGACCTTATTGTCCTTGTGGGTTGCAAAAGTCACCTTGCAGTTGAGCTAAATAAAGGTCTACCAATGCTATCTGAATTTCTGAATCTTTTATGATGACGATATGAGTCACAAAGCTGCATTCATTTAAAATAAAACCTCAAGCCTGGCATATTGGCAAACACCTTTAATCCCAGTACTTGGGAATCAGAGGTAAGTGGATCTATGTGAGTTCAAGACCAGCCTGGTCTATGTAACAAGCTCCAGGCCAGCCAGGACTACATAGACAGACCCTGTCTGAAAAGAAATGAATAAATAAGATAAAATGAAACCTTGAATCTTCAGGAGAAATGGATCCATGATTACAATGGATTTACCACCTCAGTTTACAATGTGCTTTTATAGTCTACTTATACATAGTTTGTAAAACAAATAAACAGCACTGTATGTATTTGTCAGAGGGAAAAGCAATGCACCATAATTTACCTCATTATATAAAACATTTAGAGGAAAAGGAAGAAGTAAAACCCCCATTGTTCATATTCTCTAGCCATTAGAAATGGCTTCCTGCTTCTCCTCCAAAGACTCAGCCCCGAGTGTATTAGAACAGTTACGAAGTTTGAGATTTAAGAGTGACAAATGAAGACAAATACTTTTACTTTGTTTTCCTTAGGTATTTCCACAGATTCTGATGTGTCTTTCATGTGTTAAATAACAATGCACATGACAGGTCCTGACGTTTATGATAAGCAATAAGAATGAGTTTTATGTAGCTCAGTACCCATATTGAAATATCTGTAGAAATGTGGAAACAAAACTACTTTATACTTGATTTTTTGGGTTTTTTTTTGGTGGCGATACAGTTGTGAACTCGGAGCTTCATGTTTAAAAACCTACAGTTTGGACCTGATTTCAAAGTTTTGATACAAAGTTCACTTATCAGACCTTTAACCATAAGTTTGCATTTCCTCCAAAAGACCTGCAAATGAATGAAAAGGGAGAAAAATCTTAACTTTTTGTTTCTCATTTTTATGCATTAGTAATAATAAGTGACTATTAACAGCAGCGTTAGCTGCTTCACTATGGCGCACGCACGCACTCTATGCTCGATTTGAGCTAATAGTGGCTCCCGAACCAGGAACTGTTAATGCTGGCGTTTCAGAAATGCCTCCCTCCAGTGTTTCTTTCTTTCTTTCTTTCTTTTTTTTTGAGTGTGCACTCAAAACGCAGCATTTTGCAACAGATGACAATTGTTTAATCTCGCCAGGAAGTCATGTGTTGTCTCTGAGAGCCCTGTTCTGTCACTGAGGAAGCTTCTCCGGGTTTGCACAGTCATGCCTAAGCGACGTGTCCCGCCCGTGTGGGCGGTATTTGCTTGCTCAGGCATATGTATGACAAAGATGATTTGGGAAAGGAAACTTCTGCTTACTAAGTTACTAAGAGGTTTCGCTAACAGTAAAACCAAAAAGCATTCTCCTGTGCCGATTTTGACTTTGGTGGAAAAGTATTTGAATACTGCTTTCATTCAGAACCAAGGTCTTTGATATGTGCTGGTGATGGTAGATGCGTTAAAACTTGGCGTTTCTTTTCTTTCTTTCTTTTTTTAAACAATGTTTTATTTTTAAAATTAGCTTTCAGAATATCAAGTCTCCAGATGGGATTTTTATATGTATTCCATTTTGGTTTGATACCTGCACCCCACTTACTGGTCCCTCTCCTACTTCGTTCTATTGTCTTCCCCCCCCCCTTCCTAAAGCCCTGCCCTCCCCCAAGTCTGACTGACTCCTTCCTAGTTTCCTGGCCTTTACCCATATTTACTCCCACCTGGACATACATTTAATAGCTAGATGCTAGGATCCATATATGAGAGACATCATATGGCATTTGTTTTACTGAACCTGCGTTACCTTGCTTAATATATTATTTTTTTAGTTACATCCATTTTCCTGTGAATTCCATTTTTCCATACAGCTGAACAAAGTTTGTTTTTTTCTTTTCTTTCTTTATTAATTTTTTTCCGTTTATTTTACATACCTACCACAGTTTCCCCCTCCTCTCCTATTCCCTCCCTTCACCTCTCATCTACCCACTCCCATCCATTCCTCCATTCAGAAAGGGGCGGGCCTCCTATGGGAGTCACCAAAGCATGGCACATCAAGTTGAGGCAGGACCAAGCTCCTCCCCCTGCAGCAAGGCTGGGCAAGGCAACCCAGCATGGGGAACAGATTCTCAAAAGGCAGCTCAAGTGCCAGGGACAGGTCCTGATCCCACTGCTAGGAGCCCCCAAACAGAACAAGTAAATATGGACTCATACCTTCTGCAAGTAGGGATAGTTCTTTCTCTTGTGTTGTTCTAGTTAGGACAACACAATATTGACCGCTATATTGAAAAGAGAATTATTTCATCTTTTGCACTTACTAAGACTTACTTTGTAGCTTATAGTGACCAATATTAGAGACAGTGTTGTCTCTATCTGTTTGTCCATATTTGTTAGGGTGGAATGTTTGGTGAAATATCTAAGTCCAGTTGACCTTTGGTGTAACTTGGCTCTGAGGTTTCTTTGCTGGGTTTTTATTTGAAAGACTTATTTTGATGTGAGATTAAGATGTTAATGTCTCCCATTATCATTGTGTCCAGATCTGTGTAGTATTTTTATGGCATGTAGTGTTTGTTTTAATGTGGTTGGGGTTCCGATAGTCTGTGCTATATAGCAATTACGTTCTCTTGATGAAGTGTTCCCTTTGTCAGTATGTAATGGCCCTCTGTATCTCTTCTGAGTGGTTTTGGTCTGAAGTCTATTTTATCAAACATAAAAATTGCTGTGCCCGCTCGTTTGCTGCTTCTGTTCGTTTGGTAGTTGGAGCTCCAACTTTTGACTCTCAGTTTATGAATGTCTTTCTTAGCTGTGTATATTACTTGGAGACAGCAGATAGTTGGGTCATGTAAAACCTGATGCTTCTGATACAACTTTGAATAACTCTTTCAGCTTCATAATGTAAAATGTATAGCTTGATGAGTTTTGTCAGGTGTACACACTTGTAAATGATCACCATCAAGAAGATGAAACAAACATTTACATGATTTCCAAAATCTTCTTCATCTATCTCTGAAGTCCATCCCTGCCCCTCCTACTAGTTACTACCAACATATTTTTGTCACTGTAGAATATTTACCAATTTATATCGGAATAAATCATTTTGCATACTTGCAGACTGAATTAAAGAGTACATTAAAATGATCATATACCATGACCAAATCCATTCCATTCAAGTGATGTAAGGATGGTTCAACATTCACGTCAATAAATATATACAACACATAATGACTCAAGGACAAAAATCATATGGGTATCTCAGTTATTCAGTAAAGATCTTGGACAAAGTTTAAAATCCCTTTATGATAAAACCTCTGAAGAAACTTAGAATAGAGCCTACTTTGATAGAATAAAGCCTATTCATGAAAGATCTATAGCAAACATTACAGTAAATGGGGAAAAATGAAAGCATTTTCTTAAAAATCAGAAATGACAAAAGTGTCTACTTTCTCCACTCATATTCAATACAGAGTTCAAAGTCTTTAGCTACAGCAATAACACAAGAGAAAGAAATAAAGAGGGAAAAAGTTAAATTATCCCTATTTTCAAACGATAGGATCTTATACTTAAAAGACTCTAAAGACTCAACGAGAAACCTTTCGGATCTGGTAATTCCAGCATAGCAGCAAGAAACAAAATCAACCCATGGAAGGCAGCAGCTTTCTACATAACTATAATAACTTGTTGAGAAAGGAATTTTTTTGGGGGGGGAATCCCCATTTCCAATGGTCTCAAAAGCAGGAGACCAAGAAAGAAACTTAAAAAAAAACTGTGTGTGTGTGTGTGTGTGTGTGTGTGTGTGCGTGCGCGCGCGCGCACACACACATGCGAGCACATGTGTGCAGATAGATGCTTAGGGAGGCGAGAAGAGGGCATTGGATCCCCTGGAGCTGTGATGTGAGTCATTGAACTGAACTCTAGTCCATTCCAACAAGTGATCTTAACTACTGAGCCAGCTCTCTAGCCATAGAGAGGAAAGATCTTGAGAATGAAAACGAAACAAAGAAATTGAAGAGGTCATCTTGCCAATAAACACACACATTGGACAGGTGGTTCACAAAAGAAGTGTAAATGAACAACACATATATGAAAAGCCTTTCAATAATCTTAGCCGCCAGGGAAACACAAATTAAAAGTACCTCACAATTCATCTGACTGTAATAAAAATGGGTATCATGAAAAAATAAAGGGCAGCAGATGCTGGTGAGGATGTGGAGAAGGGGAACCCTCATACACTGCTGATGTAACCACTGTGGAGATCTATATTGAGTATCCTCAAAAACTAAACATAGAATTATCATATTCTTTTGCTATACCACTCCAGGGTCTACACCTAAAGGAATCTAAGTCAGTATACCACACAGATGTTTGCATATCCATGTTTATTGCTACATTCTTTACCATAGCCTAGATATAGAAGAATAGATAAAGAAAATGTGACACATGTATGGCGTCTAAGCACATGATACTTGGTATCATGTTAATGGAACAAGGTAGACTGTAGAAGATAAACATCCCATGCTTCTTTCTTATGCAGACTCTAGATTTATATTATATGCATAGATATGTGGACAAAGAGGACCAAAGGGAGAGGGCTGGAGGTGAGGAGTCAAATCAAGGTATTTGGGGAAATAAAGACAAAGATCACAAATTTGTTCTCAAATGCAGTATTTATATTTAAACACACATACATGTGATTAGATATGTGTATTTGACAGGAAAGCAGAAGGGAGACTATTTGGAGAGGTCCAGCAAGATGTAGGAAGTAGGGATGGGCAAGACAATGTGGGTGGTGGTGGTGGTGCAGAGAAAGGTCTATAATGAAACATATCTATAAAAATGCTATAATGAAACCTAATTTTTATGCTAACTAAAATTTTAATTAAAGATAAGTATCTTGCATGACATCTTCAATCTGCCTCCTTAACCTACCTATATCCATTTATATTTAGAATTAAAACTGTCAGTTTCCAGATTCAACCCAAATTATCCATGTGATTTTTGGCAATGCTGATTATCTGTATCTCTTTAAAATATCCTTCTGTTTCATGCTTCCTTTAAATGTTATTATTTTTCTTTACAATTCTCTTTTCTTAGAAGTTCCACATCCTAAGGTCCAGCTCAAATTCTGTCTATGATCGGGAAGCTTCTCCATTCTCTTGTCCTCATAGTACTCCTGTCCAAAAACATACTCAACTTCTGAACACCACAGCATGCTTTTATCATCACACAGAAACTTTACATTGTACTGTTGATACAGCTGTTTAATCTCCTCGATCTTAAAGTCTTGGGGAGAAGGAATATTTATTAATTAAAAAATTTTAATGGTCTTTTTATTTTTTTTCAACAATTTCTACCTAAAGTATGGACACTGGCAATGCAACTCCCACTAAGAGCTTATCTCACAAAATGGTAAATTGTAAGCGGTCTATAGGCTATGCTTTGAACAAAGGAAAATCCTCTTTTGCTGTTCCATATTAATATTCAATCAGCACATTACAATCGCATTGGAAATCCTTTAACAGATAATTAAGAGCATTTTCACACTGGGATGCACTAAATACTGTGATCCCAAAAGAAGAACTACTGAGTTGTTGGATATAAACAGGAGAGAGGGAAGGGGAGCAGAGATGTCAAATGAAGACCAAGTCAAAAGTTTGTGGTAGGGCAAACTGCTTGGCTGTGGTCATTTATATATTTATTAGCATTAGCAATAGCAATCTGAAATGGCCCAAAGAACATAGGAAAAAGGGTGTTGCTAAATGAATGGATTCATTTATGCACATTACCATCCTGCACCTCTTTTTCAAAACACGCAAGTTCAGCAATGAAAGGTCTTGTGTCACCAAAGACCTAAGGGATTCTCTACTGCAGCTAACGAGCAAGCTCGGTCACATTTTAGTTGATGCCCCATCCTTTAATGATAGTCATAACAAGTTAGTGCTTGATGCTTAGATAGTGTTTGGACTTTAGACTATCAAACTGCTTTATATGCAGCTAATGTTAATAGAGTATTTTCTATTGTCATACCACCCTGCACATGCCTGATCTTGTCAGATCTTGTAAGATGAGCAGGAACATCATGGTTAGAACATGGAGGGGAGACATTTTATAGCAGCAATTCTCAACCTGTGGGTCTCAACCACCAGAAAACACATAATTATGATGGCCTTAGGAACTGAGACATTACTCAGGAGCAAAATTACAGTTACAAAATAGCAATGAAAATAAATTTATGGTTGGGTGTTCCTAAGATCATTCCAACTATGTGTTTTCCGATGGTAACAACCCACAGCTTGAGAACTGCTGTTTTATGGTATGCTAGATTATGTTTTTTTGTGTTTAAGAGTGTTGACAAATTTTCCATTCTGAAATTATTTCTGTTTATTTAGTACCAACGTCAAGAATGCAATCATTAAAAAGAATCATGGCATATCTAAAACTTTTTCCATCTGATGTTTGCAGCATAGATTAGCTCAGAACACTTTTGAACAATGAACAGCCAGTAGTTTATTTTCTGTTCTGCTGTTTCCAAAATTTTTGTTTGGGGGTAACTTTGAAATTAAACGTTGATAGATTTTTCAAGAGCAGTTTTTGATTCACAGAAGAATTCAGTGGAAGGAACAGAAACTGTCCACATCTGTATCCCTGCCCTTGCCTCTTAATGTGAGAAGTCTTCTCAGTTATCTGCAGTCCCCACTAAAATGATGCATTATTATTACAGCTCATGAATTTATACATTTGCACCTTAGAGTTCACCCTTACGTTGTGTATTCTAAGGGATTAAACAAATGTAAGACAGCAATATCTCAGATCACAACATCATGAGGAGTCATTTGGTTGCCCTAAAATCATCTTTGCTTTGTGCGTTCATCTTTCCCGTTCCTCTAACCTCTATTGTTCACTCCAGCCACAGCTTTGCTTTTCCCACCATGCCACGTGACAGCAATAAGTGTGCAGCTTTTCCGGTTTTTCTTTAAACTTAGTCATGCGCATTTAATTTCCCTTCGTCTTTTAATGACCCACTTTCAGTAACTGAGGATTTCCAAATGTGGCCAAGGGTGCCCTTGAACTTTCTAGTTGTCCATTTTCTACCTCCGAATTGCTAGGATTACATGAGTCTATTATGTCCAGTTCCATGCAGGGCTGGGGATTGAACTCAGGGCTTTGTGTAGGCTAAGCAAGCTCTCTACCCACTGAGCTACGTCCTCATCTCTGAAAATTTCTTTCAAGCACTGAGTGATAGTGTCACTTCCAAATGTGACATAATATATTTACCTATTTGTTTACTAAAGAATATCTTGTTACTTTCCAAGTTTTGGCAGTTATGATGGGAGCTAATTCACATTCTTAGCAGCAATGAATAAGGGCCCCCTTTTCTCTGTATCCTTATCTGCATGTGTGTGGTTATCTTCCTTTTCTTTTTTCTTAAATTAAAATTCCTATTTTTTATTTACTTAAAGTATTATTACATTATTTTCCTCTCCCTCTTCTGCCTCTACTCTGTAGTTGTTTGCTCAACCGTTATCATTCTGAGTAGTGCGAGATTTAATCTCAATGTTTTTAATTTGTATTTCTCTGATGGTTAGTAATAGTGAACATTTTTATATGTTTATTATTTATTTTTACTCCTTTTTTGAGAATTGTCTGTTCATTTCATTAACTCATTTGTTAATTGGGCCATTTAATTTTTTTTTTTTTTAGTATTTTGCGTGTTAGTCCTCCATTAGATATACAGTTAGCAAAAATGTCTCTCCTATTCTGTAGGCTGCCTTTTCACTCAAATATTTCCTTTGCTGTACAGAAATTTCTTACTTTAATAAAGTCTCTTTTTCAATTGATGGCTTTATTTCCTGAGTGACTAAAGTCTTTGTCTATTACTGTATTTTTAATGTTCCTTCTACCTTGTCCTCTAACAGTATGTCTTAGTTAGGATTTCTATTACTGTGAAGGTACACCATGACCATGGCAACTCTTTTCTTTTTAAATTTATTTTATGTACTTTGGTGTGAAGGTATCAGATCCCCTGGAACTGGAGTTATAAACAGTTGTGAACTGCCATGTGGGTTCTGGGAATTGAACCCAGGTCATCTGGAAGAGCAGCCAGTGCTTTTAACCACTGAGCCATCTCTCCAGCCCCCCATGGCAACTCTTAATAAGGAAAACATTTAATTGGGGCTAGTTTACAGGTTCAGTGGTTTAGTCCATTATCATCATGGTGGGAAGCATGGCAGCGTGCAGGCAGACATGATGCTGGAGAAGGAGCTGAGAGTTCTAGATCTGGATCATCAGGGCTGCAGAAAGGGGGAGTGACATGGGGGCATGGCTTGAGCATTTAAAACCTCAAAGCCCACCCCCAATGACACACTTCCTCCAACAAGGGCACACCTCCTAATAGTGCCACTCCTTATGAGACTATGGGGGCCATTTTCATTCAAACCACCACACAGCAGCAGTGTTTCAGAGCTCATATGAACGTCTTTGCTCCATTTGAAGTTGATTCCTGTAAGAGGTGAGAGATTGGAGTCTGCTTTCATTCATCTACATATGGATATCTAATTTTTGCAACACTATTTTTTGACAAGGGTATTATCCTCCAATATGTATTTTTGGCATATTTGTTAAAAATCAGGTGGCTGTATTGCCAAGGCTATTGGTTCATCTCCACAAATTGAAGGTAAGGCTGTACTGCTGAAGACAACGTCTATGTAACTCATTGAACATGGAGAAGTCAAGTTGGTGCCTACCTAGAACCTTCACCTCTATTGACTAGTGTTCATGTTACTGGAAGGTACTCCACATGCTACCACAGGAAAAAGTAACAGTCCTAAATGAAATGTCTCCATCAAATCCCTCCTCCCAAAGCTCAGGTGTCTCCGCTGAAGAGGAGGCTGAAAGATTGCAAGAGCCAGTGAGGATGGAAGACACCAAGGAAACAAGACCTTCTAGACACAGAAGGACTGCCACACATAGGAACTCACAGAGACCGTGGCAACATGCACAGAGTCTGCACAGGTCTAAGCCAGATGGGGTCCCAATGCTGAGAGAGGAAATGAACCTATCTCCAACTGATAACCACTCACAAAGGAGAATTTAATTTTCTCCAATGGAATCTCACTGGGTATACAAACCACACTTAAGAGCGGGCCCCATGCCCAGCAGTAGATGGCCAACACAAAATGAACTCAATGGTATTTTTGGAGGTTTTTTTTTTTTTTGTGTGTGTGTCATAATGCTTTGCCTGGGCATTTTCCCCCTTACAGGTCTTTTGTTTATATATTACAGTTTCTGTCTTTGTGTTTTTATGGAATTTCTGTGTGTGCAAATGTGTATGTCTCTGTGTCTGCATGTGTTTCTTGTGTTTTCTCTTTGGCTCTTCCCCCTCTGTTTGTTTGTTTTGTCCTGTTCTGATCTGTTTGTTTTTATTTTATCTTACTTTATTACAATCATTAATTTTAGATGGCTGCTGTTTATTTTCTAATGAGAGAGAGCAGAAAAGGGTGCAGATTTGGGTAGGTGGGAGGATCTAGGGGGAGTTGGGGGAGGGAAAACCACAATTAGAATCTATTTTGTGAAAAAAATCCTACTTTCAATTAAAAAAATCAGGTGAATGTAGTATTGTGGTTTATACCTATGTCCTCTATTCCGAAGAAAGGAAAGAAAGAAGAAATTTCTTCTCAGATCTTCATCCACTCCCCTTTCCCAGCACCCTTTCCTTTCCAGTCCACTGTAATCCACTTCTGTTAGGTCTGTGGGTTGTATTCTGCTTTCACATGCAGCAACATGTGTTACTTATCTTGCTGTACCTGGATTATTCCGCTTAATAGCAGGCCTTCTAGTTCCATTCATTTTCCAGCAAATGACAGGCTTATTTTTCTTTGTAACCTTTTATGTGAATTTATCCTCAAAATTCACTTTATGGCCAGCTGCTCTGATATTCATGATTCTCCTGCTTCCTACTCTGTGTGGGCATGCCTGGCTTGGGACTACTATAATTGTGAGAAATTCTACAGAACTCAAGGAAGGAATACAAATAGGTTCCAGGAACTGTATAACAAGAAAGTAAACAGAGGAAAGGACACATACCCTGTTCCTACCTCTGTTCTGCTTCACTTCCATTGATGATTCTCAAGGTAGAGAGTAGGAAGAAAGAGAGAGGATGAACTCTTTGTGCTTCTGTTTCTTCAGTTCTTGAGAGTATCTCTGTTTCTTCATCTGTGTGAAGTGTTCATTACTGGACCAAATGTCTTTAAATAGGGGTATGGTATCTGGAGAAAAGAGTTTAATCAAGTCAGTTTATGTGTTATGCCTACACTGAACCTGCTAAGGGGCTGGAAGAAGAAAGGCAGGGCTACCCTACAAACTGTTTGACAAAATAAGGTCACTCGTAAGTGGGAAATAATAGATTAATATCTTGTAAATGTTATTTTCAAGATGTTTACATATCAGTGATGATAAAACTTGGATTATTATCTTAAAATCATCTAAATATTTAAGCACTCTTATTTAAATATTTTCTAGAGTCAAGTTGTATAAATGGGAATCAAACGGCACAGAATAGTCCATCACCTTTGCCAGAAGGTACTACTCTTCTTTATCTTGTGAACAACACTGTGGGAATGGAGAGTTGAACTTCCTTAGAAACAGCAACTAATGCTTTGGCTGCTGGACAGATTCAGGAGGAGTGGAAGGATCTGGTGATGTGAAGGTTATGGTATGAGGGGCTCTGAGCGATTGCCTCTAAACCTTAGTTGTCTTAGAGTAAAAACACTATGGGATTAGCACCCTCCCAGGTCTGTGTTGAAGAGCCCTTCATCATCTAATTAGATGGCCTTTATATATGTGACTTGTGAGGACTTGAGGACCCCAAAGAGGCAAGTGACATAGAAACAGGATAGTTGAGATACTTAATTCAATGTTTATCAGAAGCAAGGCTTATTCATAGAGATTTCTGCTCCTGTTAAAGTGGTGACATTATTGACTCTTTTGTCACAGGTGATTGTAACAGATAATTTTTTGAGTAATCATCACTCAGCAAACTTGTATCCATCATGGACTCTTTAAGTCAGTGTACAGACAGTATGAGGTTTTATTGTGCAAAACATATGTGGTCCATAGGCCTTGAATTATTTTTACTTTAGAAGGTGAGTGATGTATTTAATTCTGATAGAGTGAACATACAGAAACTAGAAATGTGAGAAAAATCGGATATTTCTGGAATACACTCATTAGCCAAGCAATGCTCTAGTGTAACTTCATACATGCTGCTGTGGACGGATTAACACAGGTTTTCTTCTCTCCTTCTCTCTGTGTGTGTGTGTCCAGTTAATACTATAGTGTCTGTGCAGATGGGTACAAAGGCTCTGCTCTGCTGCCCTGATGTTTCACTGACAAAAGCAGTACTAATAACATGGGAAATAATCCTAAGAAACCAGCCTTCCTGCAGAATATCCTACAGAGTAGAAACCAAGGAGACCAATGAAACCAACTGTACAGACAGGAGAATCACCTGGGACTCCACACCTGACCAGAGTCCTGATCTTCAGATCAGTGCAGTGGCCCTCGATCATGATGGGCATTATTCATGTCAGATAGCAACATCTGATGGGCATTTCCAAGAGAGACGTGACCTGCAAGTTCTAGGTAAGCAACAATGTCACACATTGTGGTATTTCAGGTCACCAGATTTTAGATAGAAACAAATGACTTTGTAATCTGTGAGGAGGCTGAATCTTTTTTCCCTTCTTTCGCCACAGTCCCCCCTGAAGTAACCCTGTCTCCAGGGAAAAGCAGAACTGCAGTTTGTGAGGCAACTGCAGGCAAGCCGGCTGCTCAGATCTCCTGGACTCCAGATGGGGACTGCAAAACTATGAATGAATCACACAGCAATGGCACCGTGACTGTCAGGAGCACATGCCAGTGGGATCAGAGCAATGTGTCTGCTGTGTTCTGCTTTGTCTCCCATTTGACCGGCAACCAGACTCTGTCCATAGAACTGATCGGAGGTAGTGAGTACCCACCTCTTTAATTTTTTGCCTTTATTGATTGATTGATTGATTGATTGATTGATTGTGTTTGTGCATGTGCCATAGAAAGTACATAGAGGCCAGAGGACAACTTGTCCTTCTACCATATGGAATGGAACTTTGGTCCTCAGGCTTGACAGCAAATGCTTTTACCACCTGAGCTATCCACAGGTCCATCTACCTCTGTTTCTTTTTTACTCTTTATCACTTTCTTCTTCTGAGATTAGATCAGATCTACCTTTGTAGCCAAGACTGGCCTTAAGTTCATGATCTACTTTGTCTGCTGCCTGAGTGCTGGGATTACAGAGGAGCTGTTTCTTTCTTGAGAGGGAACTGTTATTTCACTTATTCTTCAAGTAGTAGATAATGAATAACCCAACACAGGGAAGACAATTTGAGCGGCTCACTTGGACATTGCTCTACAGCTAGGAAATGCATTGTTGTGCGGGAGAATTATTTTGTAACTTTGCATCAAGTGGGAAGAATTGCCAGTACTAAGTACTTCTTGTCTGTACTTCCCTAAATGCCCTGTTATTAGGTTCACCATAAAATATTTTCATACTTCTGTGATGTGTAGACTTTAATGCTCAGATTAGTGATACAATACACTAATGTTCATGGTGTTTCTTCTCTTCCTGATCTCCCTGTTTCTTGCAGTTATCCAAAGTGAGAGCCAGGTTTCCCTGCTCATTTCATCTTGTCTTCTGAAGCCAGTATTAATTGTAAATTATGTAAACATTTGAAGTTCGTGATACAATGATAAAAATGAGAACCTCCCCTGCTTTCTATTGAGTTGCAGAATACAATATGACAGGAGCAAAGTCTTTGCACACCATGGCTTGTCATTCACAGCTGTATAAATGTGAATATTATTCAAAATGTTCTGACTTACTGGGTAATCTGCCAGTCAGGCCTTTCCTTTTTCTTTCTGAAGAAACAGGGTGGCTTAGTATACCGCAAAGACAGCAAGTAACAGAAGAATGTCCTACATCATTTTTTCCCTTAAAGACATCTCTTATTTTTTCCCTTTTTGAATCAATAAAGGGATTGACTTTTATTTTGTCTCTGAAAATTATGAAACACATCTTAAAGTTTTTCATCTTAAAATTTATTATTTTATGATATATATGCATGTATGTATGTGTGAATATTACTTTGTTCATATTCCTCCCATTACCCCTTCTTATCTCCTTCTATTGAACCTCCTTTCCCAGCATGCTCCTTTCTACTTCTTTCATTTTTTCTTTTGGTGTGTGTGGCACATTATGTTAATTCAGGTTGCTTGCATGAGGGTGGATGGGGAATTATGTTGTTGAACAACTTATGACCCTTCTCTTATCAGTGGTGGAATGTTAAAGAGTTCAGTCTCATACAGCTCTTGTACATGTAGCCACTGCTGCTACATGTACAAGAGTTCAACACCCATTTTACGCCTGGAGGATAATGTTTTGCAGCACTCCCTCCCATCCTCTGGCTCTTACCTTCTTTCTGCCCCTCTTCCTCTATGCTCCCTGAACCTAGTATGCAGTGATGGAAATACAGTGTTTGGGACTGAACATTCCATTTAACAATGGCTTATTCTCAGAACCTTGAGCAGTTAGGGGTCCCTGCATTAACCATTACCCATTGCAAACAGAAGTTTCTATGACCAAGATCAAAAGCAGCATCAATCTCTGAGTATAAAATAAATATTTAGAAGACAGCGGAACACCATGTCCATTTAGCAAAGCAACAGTAGGCTCTCCCTCACCCCAGGGCTCATGATCTTCCTGACCACCTGCTTTTGAGCATGTTTCAGTACCAGACATGAAGTCCTCCATTTCATCAATGAAAAATATCCTACTATCGGGACTTATTACCTTTGAACCATAACATTTCCTGTCTGTCATTACAGGTGACAAAGCATTACGATCTTATATTCCGTACGTCATCCCATGTACTATTATTATTATTGTTTTGATCATCACAGGATGCATTTGGCTTTTGAAAATCAGTGGCTTCAGGTATTAACTGACAATTTTTTTCTTCAATCTCATTGGACTAGTAAAGGCTGAGAAATGTGGGGCTGACGGGTCCACTGGGGAATAACAACCATGTTCTCATAAGCAAAAGGGATGCATGAAGTGTTAGGCTGGGACACTTTCCTTGGTGACAGTGTTTAATGAGTTGCTCAGGTGTGAAAGCACCATGAATTAAGTCAGTAAGGGCTGAGAAGCTGGGCATGCTATTTTTTTTTAATTTGAGAAAATAACTACAATAATTATTTTCATGTAACAAAGAGATTGAGTCACATATATTTTATTGCATGAAGCTCCTATCTCAAGATTTTGCTTTTCTACCTAAGAGCCAGAATTTTCTTATTTGTTATTAGTAACTGCAAATCAGTGTATTCCATTCATTTCTGGTAGTTCATTTTTGATTTACTGAGACTTACATAATAGTTATCAGAGCATTTCGATACTACAACTGTTTATCCTGAACAACGACGCTGCCTGCATTCACTCCAGATTTTTATGTTATTTTTTAGAAAATGTAAATGGACAAGACCAGGAGCTTCTACAGTTGTTGAGGAGGTAAGATAAATTAAAGGATATTTGTAAACTTTAAAGCCGCATGGTCTGAAATCTAGCAACATAATCTGTAATTTGCGTTAATATTCATGTTCTAGTTGAACAAAACAATGCTGATTTTACACTGTTGGTAGTCAGACACACTTAGTTCCCTAATTACCCATCAAATACTATGTATATGCTACTCAAATACACCTTTTCATCTGATAAATTGTGTCTTCGTCACTTTTGCCCTATTTGGACTGCAATCGCTGGGGAAATCAAGTGGGTGTTTCCTTCTCCAGGAACTTGTGTCTAATTCTCGACTTCCCCTTTTCAGTACCACCATCATTTTTCTCTTATCGAAACTTAAAGCAGCCTGCCCCTTAGTCTCCAAAACCAACTTCCTATTGTCTTTGATTCATCCATTCGAAGTACTTCTCACATCACCACATCCCTCTACATTTCTACCTTCACCCAACGGTCATGTCACCCAAAATGTAAATAATCAACCAATGTTTTTGATAGACTATTAGAAGGAAGCCTTGTTCTTCTGTTCATGTAAGTCAGAGACACACGCATAAGCATTGCTAGTAGATGCTAATATGGTAGAAAAATGGGTAATTTGGGTAATAATTTCTGGCTCTTTTGAACGGATTTTGACGTTGAGCTTTTCCCAAGGATGACATGCAGCCTTACGCTAGCTACACGGAGAAGAGCAATCCACTCTATGATACTGTGACCAAGGTGGAGGAGGCATGCTCGATGCCACAAGGTGAAGTCAATGGCACGGACTGGCTTGCTTTATCAGCCACTGGAATCTAGAACCAAGAAAAATGAATCAAGAGACACCATAATTACTGCTTTGCTTTCCTTAAAATTCTACAATGGAAGGATTACTTGGAAACTTGCTCTTCAAAAGTTCTTAGAAAGCACAAATGTTCTAATGGATTTGCATTTGTATTCTTCTATGATTGGAGGTTTGGAATCTTTGCTGCTACCAGTTAGTTCTTTGAAGAACTGATGTAATTATTACAAAGAAAGCACAAGGTTATTATACAATATCACATTGTGCAATATAGTATGATGAAAACTGAGTTTCCTCAAGAAATAATGTGGAAGGAACAATCATTACTAAAGAGTTTCTCATGAATTCTTCCAAAAATTTTTCTCTGTATATGACATACCTATGGTATATGTATGCATTTATGTTTATTTACATATGTGTATACATGCACACATCACCTTGTCAAGACCGCTCCTTGTCAAAACATACTGGAATGCTGGACCTACAAAAGTTAATAATGTGAGTCTTGGAAACGTTTTTATAACAGCATAAGCAAAACTACCTCATTCTTTTTAATGTCTATGTAAAATTCCACTGTATGATTATATTGTAATTTAATAAATCATGGCCCTTGGATGGGCATTTAGATTTTGTTTTGTGTGTGGTATTAAACAATACCAAGTAGAATGTTTTTTATGGATAATCTCTGCATTCTTTGAGCACATAGTGAGATAATTTTTTGAGAGTAATGGTTCTGCCAGTTGGAATGTGTTTTTATTATTAATAGATCAGTCAAATTGTGTCAATTTACATTCCCTCAAATTATGTTTGAATGTGCCTTTCTCCATATTCTGATTCTTGTTTCCTTAACTTTCTCACTTCCACAGTTTCTATTTTTTCAGTTTTAATTAACCAGTTGGGGGATAAGTCTTAAGATTATGATATTAACTCTATTATTTAATGAAACTGGAATCATGTCTTTGTTAGGTCTGCAAGAGAGAGACAGCATTTGAGAGACAGTATTTTCAACTCCTTGTATCAATACAGAAGTGCTGACATCTCGTGCATGACAGTTTTACAGATGTGATGATCTGTGCATTTTAACATTCTATTCTGATACATTTATCAAATAGCAAGTGTCTGTAAGTGGGACAACTTGGGGTTCTTTACACGCTAAAAGGATGGCAATGGGATGATATAACTTTCTCCTTCATTTTTTGTTTACAGGGAGATATGGGGAATATATATATTGATAATTTTTTAACATTTTTTAATTATTAAAAATAAGCTTGTTCCCCTTTATATTGGGAAAAATATTTAGGATGGATTTTTTTTGTCTTATCTTATCTGGTTTGTTTTTTTTGAAACAAGGCCTTGATGATTTCTAAGGTAGTTCCTCAACTCACCATACAGCCCAGGCTGGCTTCCCAAGGGCTGTGATTACAACTATGTGGCAACATACATGCAAAAATCATCTTCATATAATAAAATGATAGAAATTATAACAAGACTCATTCACTCTTCACATATCCCAGCTGAGACATTTAAGGTAATTCGTTTGTATACTAAAGTATTTTCTCTTTTCTTTCTGGAAAATTATCTCTTTACTTTCTTCCTATTTCTCCCTACCCTCACCGTACTACTTTGAAAGTTATGCATTATAACATATATGTATTAGTGACTATGCTTTATTTATGAACATCTAAAACATTGATTTCGAAGTTATTATTGAAATTTAAAGTTTATTCTTTTATAAATTTATTAAATGTTTTCATTTATTTTACATACCAACCACAGTTTCCCCTCCCTCCTCTTCTCCTGTTCCCTCTCTCCACTTCTCATCTACCCCTCCCCCATCTACTCCTCCTCCTCTGTTCAGAAAAGGGCAGGCTCCAATGGGAATCAGCAGAGCATGCTATATCAAATTGAGGCAAGACCAAGCTCTTCCCCCTGCATCAAGGCTAGGGGAGGCAACCCAGCATAGGGAACAGGTTCCCAAAAGCCAGCTCATGCATCAGGACAGATCCTGACCCCAGTGCTAAGGGCCCCACAAACAGACCAAGCTACACAACTGCCACCCACATGCAGAAGGCTTAGGTCATCCCATGCAGGTTCCCTTGGCTTTATCTTTGTATTAGTCAGGCTTTTCTAGTGGAACAGAACCAATAGAAGGAATATATATATATATATATATATATATATATATATATATATATATATATGATTTATTAGATGGTTATTCTCACACAGGAGAAACAGAGACTCTAATAATTGCTCAGTTCATGAGCCTGGCCTTCTCAGCAGTCCCAAACTGTTGCTGAAGTCCTGGAACATTCCCGGAGAGCCCCCAGTCCTCAGTCCATGTCAAAGAGCCGAAGAAGCTGAGTTCTGACGTCAGTGAAGAAGGAAACAGCAGGGGCAGCTGCTGCACAGGGTCAATTATGGAAGAAACATTTACCTATATTTGGTCATCTAGACATTCTTAGGCCATTTTGGCCTTGGATTACTGCGTGATCTAGTAACAGACCTGGGTGTTATGCAGACATACGGAATTCAAGTGTTGTGGATGCTGCCACTCGGATGTAAGGGAAAGCCTGGGAGGCATCAGCTTCATCAAGAATATTGGCTTATAGTTTTCCTTTCTTATGATGCTTTTAGTTTTAGTGTCAGTGTGAAATGGAACTGGAAAAACTGTATGGATTTGGGTAAGGGGTTGGAAGACTTGGTACTTGTTATTCTTCAAATGTTAGAAATTTTCAGTGAAGCCCTCAGGTCCTGAACTCCTATTTATTTTATTTTGATGGGGAGTTAGTTTATTACTGATTTAATCTTACCACTAGTTGTATTTGTCCAAACTTTTTATTTACTCATAATACTTCTTTGTGGGCAGTATGTTTCTGAGATTTCCTACATCTTTTCAGTTATCTGGTTTGTGGTTTGTAATTATTCGTGGTAGTCTCAATGATACTTTAACTTTCAATTTACTATTATTACTCTTACATCAATAGCTGTACAGTACTATACAGACAGGGTATCACTATGTTGCCCTCTCAAGCCTCTTACCTCCATCTCCTAAGTGCTGGGATCACAGATGTGAACCACTGTTCCTGGCATTTTTATAATATTTTTGTTTCTTTGATAACAACTGTAATGTTTCTCTTTCATTTTGGCATTATCTATCTGTATCTCTTCTCTCCTTTTTCTTGATAAATATGCAGGTCTCAATTTTGTTTATATATATTTTTAAAAAAATCCAAATTTTAGTTTCATTAATTTTTTCCTGTTATTTTCTGTTTTCCACTTTCCTTCATTCCTTCATTCCTTCTTGAGCCTGGGCCTTATCCATGCTATGCAAGCACCTGCCTTTAATCTACACAACCAAGGCTTCTCATCCAATCTTTATTGTTTCATTTCCTATATTAACTTTCGGTTTAGTGTTTTTTTCTTTTTCCAGCTCTTTGAAATATAGTTACATTTTTTCATTTGATATTTTAAAAATATAGGTATTTATCATTATAAACTTTAACCTTAAAATGTCATTTTTAAGTTTTCTTTTTAATTTACTCTTTAATCTACCAGTTGTTCAAAAATGTGTAAAGTTCCACACACTTGTGAAAATTTTTCTCAACACAGAAAAATTAGTTGTATATTTATACCCTGATAACAATCTACCTGGAAAGGAAATTGAAAAGTAAATTTTATATGCAGTAGTATCGAAGAGAATAAAGTCCTCAGAAGTATTTTTAGTTAAGTAAAAAAACACTAAAAACTACAGAACACTGATGAAAAAATTATGATTTAGACAAATGAAGACATTTTGTTTATTCATAGATTGGAAAACTTATAATTGTGGGCCAAATGATCTACAGGTTCAATACAATCTCTTTCAAAGTCACAATGACATATTTTTATAGTATAGAAAATTTTCTGAAATCCATATGGACCTATAAAAAATTTAGAATAGCCAAAACCATTATAAATAAAAAGACAAACCTGGAGCCACCACACTTTCTTATTTCAAAATGCATTAGAAAGCCACAATAACGGAATTGCACACTATCGCTATAAAGACAGATGTATATAAACCAGTATAGTGTAACAGAGGCAGCAGAAATAAATCCATGAATACTTAAAGATTTATTTTTACTTATGTGTAGGTGTGTGTGTGGGGGGGGCATGTGGGCATGTGCACAAGACTGCAGGTGCCCTTGGAAGCCAGAGGTATCAGATCTCCTGGAGATGGAATTGCAGAAAGTTGTGAGTTGTCTGACTGTGTACTGGGAACTTGGGTTTTCTGCACGAGAACATTTCCTTTAAATAACTGCATTTTGTAATCTCCTGTAAGAGCAGCAAGTGCTCTTAACCACTGGACTATCTTTCCAGTCCCAAACCAACCCATACATATTTATGTTAACTGACCTCTGACAAGGGTCTAAAGAATACACAAGGGAGAAAGGATAGTCTCCCCTGACAAACAGTGTTGGAGAAGCTGGATATCCACATGCTGTGTCAAACCTGACCTCTGTGTTACCGTGCATGCAAAAGTCAATTCAAAACTCTGGGTGGATGAGGAAAATAAGGCACACATGCATTGTCCTTTCACCAAACACTGCTGCTTTGTCCATCAAAGCACTGAAGAAGTAGTCTATCTCATGGCAGGGATGAGCCCTGGTGATAATCTCTAGTCTGGAGAACTAAATGTAGATATCATATTGACTTTTTTCATAATAAGATAATATCAATTGCTCCTTTTGGCTAACCAAAGTGCAACCAGTGTTAACCATGGGGGTTTGGAGGTGCCACAGGATAAAACTAGAGGGCTGGACTACTTCCTGTTTAGGATGCTGCGAAGAGAATGTGTGAGCACAAACTTCAGCCTGTAGGTATGTGTCCTCAGTCTTCATCTTCACATTCCACAATAAAAACCTGCTTGTGGCGGGAGACAGTTTATGCTAAACTGCTATAGCCGGAAACACATCGAACAGAGGAAGAGGGTGAAATACAAAGTAGGAAGAGGTTAATGCTGATATTTGGATGGAGAATTACTTCTATTGCGGTCTCCTGAAAGGTCATCCAATCCAAGCTTGTCAATCCTAAACACATGTACATACAGGTAACATTAAGTGGACTCAGTAGGTAGGTGCGTGCGTGCGTGTGTGTGTGTGTGTGTGTGTGTGTGTGTGTGTGTGTGTGTGTGTGTGTAACAACAATAATTAAAGAAGAAGAGGTCACGAAATTCAGAGGGAGTGGGAAAGCAGGAGAGGAGCTGGCGGGGCATGAGGAAAGGGTGGGAATGACGCAAATTCATTACTGATATATGAAATCCACAAAAATAAAATTTTATTAGTTTACAAAACAATTAACGTCTATAGAGGCTTTCCGTGGCTCTTTCATTTTGGTTGATTCTCCGCCCCCTTCCCCTTTCCCTGCTGTACCTTTGTCCCGAGTGTCCCCTTCCTTCAGGTGAAGCTGTTCAATGGCACTAACCCCATGTCAGCACAGAACAGCAATGTCTGCTGTCAGCTGTTCTCTCTGGAGATGTCCTTACATCTCCCACTTCCTCAACAGGTCCTGTCCTAACCTATTACCTTTCTCTTGGATCATAGCAAGAGACCTCCAACCCATAGCCCTACATCTAGTCTCTTTTTAAGAGTCATCCTTCAGAATACAACCATATATCCTTATACGTTATCCCATCAACACCCGCGTTTGCCAAGCTCCCCAGCAGCCAGCTCTCCATTTGCTCTACATATTGGATGACAAATGAATTTCTTATCTTCCCCCATTCTGCTGTTCCCGCATGTGCTCTTCTCACGCAGCCCCATGGAGTCAGGCTTCTAGACTTTGTTCGTGCTGGGTTTCTGGGTAAGCTTGTGTCAAACAGCTCTTCAGTCATCCCAGAACACTGCTACCAACCTCAGATAATCCAAACTAGGTCATTTATGTTCTACTTGTGTGAGATGGTAGTGCTGCCTCTTTGGACAGAATGACATCCAAAGTAAACAATATGTTTATTCAATTACTAGTGAGTAAAGAAGAGATCTATGACATGGTTGACTGCTTTACTTATATGGATGTTTACAAGTAATTAATATTTGCATCAGGTGGATCAATGAAGAACATTGCTTTGTATTTATTTTTATGAATTTCTGTATTTCTATGTGCATGTGTGTTTTCATGTATTTGTGTATGCATTTATGTGTGGGTTCACATACACATGTATGTGTGTGCATGGAGAAGCCAGAGGCTATGATCAGGTGTCTGTTTCAATTGCTTCTCCAGCATATTTTTGGAACGAGGTCTCTCACAGAACCTGGAGCTTACTTTTGGCTAGATTGGCTGGTCAGCAATCCCCAGATCCTCCCATCTCTACTTCCCCTGCACAGACAGTGCAAATGCACAGAACTCCATCTGTGCTTTCCTTTTTCTTTTTTAATATGGTTGCTGAGAATCGTAACTCAGGTCTTCAGGCTTGAATAGCAAGCATTTTACCAATGGAGCCATCTCTTCAGTGCCCATTTTTACGCCTTTAAAGTGTTCCAGGTAAGAATGTGTTGAACAGTGCTCCCTAATGCAACTGGTGCATGGATATTACTAATCATTACTTCTTTCTTATGTCCAGTTAACATTTCTCAGTTTGTATCAGGAGCTACTGGCTCTGCTTCCCTCTGTCTCATGAAAAGTGTGATGCTAAAAACATAGGAGACACTACACTCTTCGGAGACAAGCCTTCTGTTACCAAGGTCTACAGGAGACGTAGAAATGAACTTCACTCACCACCAAATGGCTTGCATGTCCTGACTGGCCCTTCAAGTCACTCATTATTGCGTATGTACTCACATAATGCTTGCTGGAACTTTCCAGTGTGACAATCACCTTCTTATGTTAAGTGAAGCACTTCACTGAAAGAGTGATATACTAATCCAGGTTCAGGATGGAAAGCCAGAATTTTTCCATGGTTCTTGGAAGAATCCTTCATTTTCCACCAATATTCTATAATCCACATCACCCACCACAACACTTTAAAAGTACTAGTGTTGATTATTGATGGAAGTATTAAGGCAACTCTACGTAGTTAAAAGGTAGGTTTATTTTGCGGGGTAACTTACAAGTAAAAGCATAGGTTACAGGGTCTGGGAAAGGTGAAGCGCAGTCCAGCGGTGTTTTCTGGAGAGCTCTGCTCAGTCTACCTCCAGCATCCAGGATTCAGGAACCAAGAGAGCTGGCATATCCGGATCTCAGGTCTTAAGGGCTCCTGTCTTGGCCTTGCCTCGTAGGCATGACAGTTACTGGAAGCCTCAATGGGGGTAGGACTTCCAGGTCAAAGCTGGAACAGCTACCCACTATAGTTGATAGTTACAGAGCCCTTACTACATGCTAGAAGCTTGTGTGTTCTACATGCATTAATTTACTTAACTGTCATATTGCAAGAAGGACAGTTATTCTCAATTTACAGAGAGAAAACTGAGGCATACAGGGTGATATGTATCATTCCTTATTATTCCTAAGGTGCATGTATTCTCTGCTTTTTAATATCTTCAATGTAGAATGAGTATCAGCTATCTCATATCTCAGTGGAAATATGCACTAAAAATATATAGTCAGATGTAGAAGATTTGGCAGAAAGAATGTAAGCACCAGGGGAGGGGGGTGGTGTGTTATTGATGCTGTATTCCAGGCATGGTATGGCCATTGTATTCTCAAACTCATAACATCTAGGGTTACTTGGACAAGATAGAAGCAAGACTGGGAACATCAACACACTGTCATGGAAGGGTTAGAGGATCATAAGGTCCCACCGCTCTATAAGGATGGATAGAGAGCTAATGGCTACTAAGGGAGGGAGCAATATTTCCTTTTTAAAAAGTCTTTATTTTTGATACACACATGTGGTGTGTTAGTATGTGTATGCATATGTGGGTACGTATATGTGTGCAGATATGCCTCTCCATGTGTACACATGTGGAGATTACAGGTTGTCTACAGGTGTCTTTCTCAATTGCTCTTCACTTTTTTTCCCTTTTTTTGAGGCAGGGTCTTTCACTGAAACAAGAGTTTGATGTTTCAACTAGACTGGCTGATGAGCAGATCTGTCCATCTCTGGCCTCCCCACCCCTGCTCCAGTGCCCAGCAGAGTTGATCACAGTAGTGACATGCAGTGACATCTCAGCAGAAGTTATATTGTGAACTCATTTTTTCCTATCTGCTAATCTACACTGACTGTTTGTTTTCTTCTAGTGCTGCTAATGGAGCCCCTTCCGGGCCTCAGAGAAGGACAGAAAAGGCTGAGGAGTGAGTCTAGACAGACAAATGAGATATTCTAGTATAGGGTGTACCTTATAAGAAATATCATGAATAGTTGACAGTTTTTTTTTCAATTCTTTCCCTATACATACATATGTTAAAAATCAACAGTATCACTCAAGTCACAGGAAGTAGTTGTGGCCGAGGTTGAAGCCAGGTGTCTTACTCTAGAGTCCAAACCCCTTAACTCAGGCTCACTAATAGTCCTCAGTCACTGTCCATAAGCTCTCATGCTTTTCAAAACCTTTAGCTAGAAGCAATTTTCTGTCCTTGTTTATGTCATCCCTCAAGGTCACACCTTTCTCAGCAAAGGACAGCAGTGCAGTGCACATGAACAGTGCACGGAAAGCCAACTGTGTAGCTCTAGAACGCAGCAGGAAATCGCATCATTGAGCAACATCGTCGTAAGACGCGACTGCAAAGAGCACAGGGCAGACCTGTTCTCTTGGTCGTTTGTTTGGAGCAAGAGTCTGATCGCTGGTAAGTAGGCTGGCATTATCTATTCAGTTATTAAAACCTTTTCACCCATTGAATTATCTCTTCCAAAATCCAAATAGACTCAGATTGGATTTTCTCATTCTTCTCTCCATTTATTTCACTTCCTCTTTCATGTTTCTCTTCTCCAGATGTTGCACTGAGATTCGTCTCAGATCAATCCTCTTCTCTCTTATTAGTTTAAATAGATTCACTAAAAAATTGGAGTGCAATGTATAATGTAGTGAATGGCCTCAGTTGACTTATGCCTTTTGATAGGAATTACATTTACTCCTTTAAAAAATGGCAACCCACCTTCCTCTGACTTTGCATTTATTTTGAGATACCCATAGACACACTCATTTGTTTCCCTTGAATGCTAAGCTCATGGATTTCTCTTCAGTTATATCCAGTCTGTTGCTAATTTATCACTGAGATTTAACTTCAATGATTATATTTCTAAAAAGTTAGTTCTTTTGTTTCTTTTCCTTTTAAATCATAATAACCGTGTTTTATTTTAGGGTAGCTTTTTACCCTCTTCTGTTATTTTAATTATTGTTTTGATATATCTCCTGTGGACTACCCTAGTAGAATTGTAGACTTATAGACACAATGACCGATAGATATATTGTGAATGGGAGTGTTGTGTGAGTGCAGGATCTAGAGCATACTTTGGAAAGTCTGTTATGTATTTAAAGATTTAATTCTGATATAGCAAGAAGAGGGCACTTTAAATGAAGGTGCCTACATATGAAAAGACATAGAATTATGAGATTGCTTGCAGGCTGCAGAAGAAATACAGTGGAAGTTGACTTGAGTAGAGCAGAAAGACTGAGGAGACTTAGGAGAGAGTGCTCCCACAGATGACTTCATGGAGGCATTGTTTTTGATATAAATACATTGCTACTTTTAGGCTAAACTGAGCATTTTTCTAGCTATTGTACTTTAGCTTACAAAACTGAAATGTTTTCTGGTTTCTTCTCTGGGGATTTCAAGCTTCTCATTGATTTTCTTTCTTCTTTCATATTGATTTTTCAAGATACTTTCATTTTCATCTTGGCTGGATTCAGCATCACCCAGGAGGTTGAGGGGCTTTCCAGAAGATTAATTGATAAGAAAGACCCATCCTGACTGATTACAGGGGGCATCACAACATCGACTAAATAGAAGAGATAGGAAAAAACACATATTGTGCCGACATTTCCCCTTTTCTCCAATTCCTGACCCACTGTGCCCTGAGTTGCTCCACTTGGCCACATCCTTTCTGCACTGATGTGTTTGATCCTCTGAAGTAATGAAGCAGAAATAAATCTTCCCCATAATAGTTACTTTGTGTCCCTGTGACAGAATATCTGACAACAGAAGAATTTAAGAGAGGAAAGGTCTAGTTTGTGCCACTCTTTCAGAGAATTTCAGTCCATCTTGGAAGGGAAAACATCCTGTCATTCACAGTGGTGGGATTGTGTCCTGGAGAATCTTCACATCATGGCAGAGTGGAAAGGAGAAAGGTATCCAGAACGTGGGTCTAGCTTCACCCTTCAAAGGCCTGCCTTTACTGAGTTGATTCTGCCTGGTAGGCTTTTCTTCCTGAAAGGCCTTAGACCCCCAAATAGCCTGACCAGCTGGGGAATAAAGCAACAAAACAAGAGCTTGTTGAGGACATTTTAGATTTAAGCCACAGCACTTCCTTAAACTGTCATGCACTACCTGGTTACAGTGAATACACGACTCTGCTGTGCAGTTATAATGACCATTCACATTTGCTGTAGGAATGTTTACTAGTGGTCCTTTAGGCATTTGATTTTCTTAGTTTTTTAAAATGACAGTTTATTTTTGTGAAAATGAGATGTTTTTTATATGAACTTCAAGCAATCCATAAAAATCTTAAGTGCCTCAATTTTTTATTGGTCACATATACTGTTAGTATTAGATGAATGATTTTCTGTGAATATGCCTGGAGGTATATATCTTACATGGAAGGACAAAAAAGGATTTTAAAAGTACTTTCACTGTACCTGGAGAGATACCTCAGTGGTTAAGAGCACTAGCTGCTTCTCCAGAGGACCTGAGTTCTGTTCCCAGGACCCACGTTCTGTTCCCAGCTTACAACTGTCTGTAACTCTAGATCCAGGGGGATCTACCACCATCTGTTGGCCTCTATGGGCACTGCACCCATGTGTGGTGCAGAAACATACACGCAGGCGAAACCCCCCCCCCCCCCCCCCCCACACACACACAATAAAGAATATTTTCATTTAAAAGTTTGATTTTCAATAAAAACACCACATTTCTTGTTTCTAGGTTTTAAACTAGAGCAAGAAACTGGAGCTGTTTCTGAATTTGAGATTAAAAATGTCCTAAGCAAATGCAGCCCTGAGTGAACACCAGGATTAGTTAGAGACTTTAAATAGTAAAGCATCGGGGTCGGTTCATTAGTTATAACAAATGTACCATGCCAGTTGTGTTGTCGGGTCTCCTGGTCATTGTCTCTGTGAAGGCAAAGAATTCAATGAAGAGACACAGGTAGTTATGCAGAAGTCCATTTAGTAAACCATAGCAAGCACTCCAAAGAGAGATTAGAATGACTTGTCCCAAGGAGGTGGGTGTAGAAGCATCCTAAGTTCTATATTTTGAGTGTTAAGAAAGTTTTATGAATATTTATGAGGTGGGTGGCATATTCATTGGGTAAGACGACAGTTTTCTCTCCTGAATCATGACGGAGCAGATGGATGGATGGTACCTTTCAGATGTTTCCTACCATGACCCTCTAGAAAAACCCACGAAGGAGGAAGTGTCAAAACCACAATATAAAAGACAGAATAGTGAAGCAGAAGCCTTTTGAAGATTCAGATTCTTTGTTAGTACACATGTGCGGGAAATGCCCCAGAGCCTTGGATTATGAAGTGATGGGAGCAACCTGTCTGCGGCCTCAGGGAGGTTTATTCTGTGTAATAATTTTATTATTACTTCATGTCTAGCTTCTCAAGACTGCTCAAGGTCTCATGACTGTCTGTTGATTAAGACATTTGCTGCCTCATCTTAAGAAATTGTGTCACTTTAAAAACTGTTGCTTTATCGTTAAGAGGAGGCTGAGGTTTTATTATAGGTTGTCCGTCTGTGCAAACCAGAATGAGGCTTGGGCTGCCGTACATGGGCTGCTTCTCTGAGCTCCACAACCCCATCTGTGTTCCTGTGAATAGTAAGGAATGTTGATGGCGGGGAAGTCTATGCTTGTGAGGAGGGCAGAGGTATTAGGAATTCTCTGTACTTTCCACTTCATTTTATTATAAACTTAAAACTAAATATAATTACTCTCTCTCTCCTGTGTCTTTCTAATGAACTTCGTTTTAGCAGGAATTTTCTGACCTACCATAATATGTAAGAGATTCAACAAATTAAAAAGAATCATGTTAAAAACAGAGAGACATCTACATAAAACAAATGTTTATTTTAATGAGTCTGAAGCACTTTCCTCTATTTTTTTTAAGATTTATTAAAAACTTTTAATTATATGTATGCATGTGTGAGCACACACATGAGTGTTATTGCCCATGGAGGCCAGAAGAGGGCTCCAGACCCTCTGGGGCTGGAGTTATGGGATGTTGTGAGTTGCCTGACATGGGTGCTGGGAACTGAACTCAGGTCTTCTACAAGAGCAGTGCATGTTTCTAACTGCTGAACCATCTCTCTTATAACTCTTATAACTTTTTTTTTTAAGAAAGAGAAAGATAGCTTTATCAGATTGGATGATGTTAAAGGAGTTCTCTAACACACACAAAAAAAATATTGTGAACCATATTCAAGAATTAAGTCAATGTGATGGAAGCAGATTCAGAGATCCATGGCCAGGCCCCACGTGGAGCTCCAGGAGTCCAATCAGTGAGAGAGAGGAGGGATTATATGAGCAAGAGATATTGAGACCATGATTGGAAAAAGCACAGGGACAAATTGCCAAACTAGTGGAAATGCATGAACTGTGAACCAATAGCTGAGGAGCCCCCATAGAACTGGATCAGGCCCTCTGGATAAGTGAGACAGTCGATTAGCTTGAACTATTTAGGAGGCCCCCAGGCAGTAGGACCGGGAACTGTCCTTAGTGCATGAGCTGGCTTTTTGGAACCTAGGGCCTATGCTGGGACACTTTGCTCAGCCTAGGTGAAGGGAGGAGGGGACTGGACCTGCCTCAACTGAATTTACCAGGCTGAGCTGAATCCCCAGGGGAGTCCTTGCCTTGGAGGAAGTGGAAATGAGGGGTGGATTGGAGGGAGGGCAGGGTGGGGAAGGAAGGAGGAAGGAGGACAGGGGAATCCATGGCTGATATGTAAAATTAAATTAGTTATGAAATTAAAAAATAAAAGAAGAATTAGGTCAATGTACATTGGTAAGACTGTGTTTTCACCTTTACACAGTCTCCACTGATCTCATATCACTAAAGATAAGAAATGATTTTATTTCTACTTTATGTGTATGTATATTTTGCCTGCATGTGTGCATGTGCACTATGTGTGTGCAGGTACCTTCAGAAGCCACAAGAGGCTGTTTGGTCCTTTAGCACTGGAGTTGCAGATGGTTGAAAGCCACCTAATGTGGTTGCTGGGAAGGAAACTCAGGTCCCTTTGTGAAAGCAGTACATGATCTTAAATATTGAGCCCCCAGTCTTTATCTTTTTATTAATTAATTCATTAACTTATTTATTTTAGTTCTGTACTCTTTGTTACAGATCTTCAGGTAAGATAAAGGAAATCTCATAGTGCTCATTTTGGTTCACAGTGTCTGTCTGTTTCTCTTTGTGATGTTGTTTATTAAAACATGGTGAGATCAGACAATGAAGAGTCAACAGGGCCAGTGCTCATTCTGAGTGAGAGGAACAAAATAAGCCAACCCCCCAGGAACAAACCAAATTCTAACATATCATTATCAATAACAGGTCAAACATTATTTTTGTCAGAAGTTAGGAAGACATAGAACCTGCAGCATTTGAGCAAATTTATATGTAGCTCAGATGAGAGATGAACAGAGGGCAGTGTATTCTAAGCTAAGCTGAGTCTCACAACCTCAAGTGATCACATGATGCTAACTGATTATCTGCTTTATATATATATATATATATATATATATATATATATATATATATATGTGGTATTTTTACTCATGCAATTAATTCTATTACTTGAAATGCTTGTATTTTGTGGTGGAAATAGTTGTGATAACATCAGCTCGAACAGGAAATCCATGTGGGTAACTTAAATTTAAGTGTTGAATGTGTGTCTTAGAGAAGCAGGTGAGGAAGGGTCAAAGGGCTGGCCAGAGCAGTGGGGGACGATGGTGCAGATTGTCTGTGAAGGAAGGCAGAGACCAGAGAACTTGAGATGTTCAACAAGAAGGCAAAGGCATCTGTGGCGAAAGGCTGTCACCTTGAAAATGAACATTTTCCGTGTAGGAGATAGTTTACCTATCTTCAATATAAATAGCAGAGTTTAGCTTCTGAGGTCAGCAGGGCTGCAGGGGTCTGGAAAATGCAGGTCGTTGTCAGGAACTGTGGTGTAGAAATGACCCCAAACCATTTAAGAGTAAATCTGTTGGGTCACATCAGCAAAAATGGTTGGGTCAGAAGCCCCGAAGCTCTGTCCCTCCACCCAGGCAACAACTAAGCTGTACCCAGTTCACATTTTCAGAACTCTGAGACTCAGTCTAAACAATGAGAAGAGGGCTGCTGAACTTTAGGAAGAGAGGGGTTGGCATCCTAACTCACCTGCCTACCACTCCCTTCCTGGCTGGCTAGTGACCACTGAACTGGAAGCAGGCTCAAGAGTCCTTTCCTTGAAGAGTTGTCTTTCATTTTTAGCTACCAGAGAAGTGCAAATCCAACCACTTTGAGGCTCCATCTCATCCCCAGCCAGAATGACTGTGATCAAATAAACAAATTACAAATGCTGAAGTGGATGTGGGAAAGAGAGTGTAAACTGGTGTGGTTCCTATGCAAGTAGAGCTGCCATATGACCCAGATATACCACTCCTGGGCATATGTCCACAGGAGTCAATATCGTAACAAAGAGGTATCTGCATATCCGTGTCTATTGCTGAATTATTCATAATAGCAAAGAATGGAATGGTTCTTGATGTACACCAACAGATGAAGGTAATGGAAATGATTCATGTATGCACAATGGAATTTTATTCAACTACAAAGGCAAATGAAATTTGCTTGAGTAGGGATCTGGAAAGTGGTATATTAAATAAGGTAACTTAGACAAAAACTGATTTTTAATGTTTAAATGTATGTAAATAAGGGGGCATGACTGTGAGTATGTAGAGATAGGAGACTATGGAAGGGAACGGGCAGTACTGAGAATGTGGAGTGGGGGGTCACATGAGACATGAGAGTGGAAAGGAACCTCCTGGGGGTGGCAGGGTAAAAGAGAGGATGAAGAAGAGTGCTGTGGGATATCTTTCTGTGTGCTGTGAGTATGTGTTGCTCTGATTGGTTGATAAATAAAGCTCCATTGGCCTATTGCCAATAGGGCAGGATGGAACAGGGTGGGAAAATCCAAGAGAAATAGTGGGAGGAGAAAGGAGAGAGGAAAGAGTCGCTGTGAGCCACTGGCAGGAGAAGCAAGATGTGAAAATATGGGTAAGCCACGGCCACATGGCAACTTATAGATTAATAGAAATGGGTTAATTTAAGATATAAGAGCTAACTAGCAAGAAGCTTGAGCCATAGGCCCACCCAGTTCATAATTGATATAAGCGTTTGTGTGTTTACTTGGGGCCAAGCAGCTGTGGGATACAGATGGGAGAGATTCATCTCAACTACAGGCCGGGCAGGACACAGGAAAACTTATGACTACAGAACAGGAGTGGAGGGAGGGGGAAACAACAAAACAAATGAAATGTAGTTCTTTGTATGATAATAAAAAATAAATAATTATGTTTGTGCATTTGACCTGTCTGGTGGCTCTCTGAGGAGCTGGCTCAGGGCCTTGCCTTTATTGCTTCTACTTTAGAACAATCCCAGGACTGAATCAGCCCTAAATAGCATTGTAAAAAGCTATTTACAGGTAGCTCTGTGGGTGAGGGATTAGGAATCTAGGATAAGCAGGAGACAGATAAAAAATATGGAAAGGAAGAGGCTGGGAACTGAGAAAGCAAGTAGGAAGTGAAGTATCAGGCACACATGTAAACTCTCTAGTGACTAAGAGAGACACTGCCCACTTGCAAAGGCTGGAAAATGCTTTCTGGAGATGGAGTTGTCTACAGAAATCATTGTCAGATCAGTAGCTGATTAGCAAGCTAAACAGACATGTAGGCAGACATAAATAAAGAGGAGTATAAACGTTAAAAACCAATTTAGAAAATTCACTAGACAAAAGGTACTGAGCACAAGCAACAAAAACCCCAGGGAGAGAGAAGAATATGAATTCCAGGCAGCTGCATTATAACATAATATGCAAATGTTTGTTTTTAACAATTAAAAAAAATGAGGAAGGCAACGAAACAGGAAATCATGGCCTATATACAGGGAAAGAGGAAGTAGAAAATGTCTCTAAGGAAACACAGAGAACTTATCTAATCATCAAAAAAATTAGTTTAAGCATTTTGAATATGTTTAAAGAGCTAAAGAAAGCCACAGAGAAACAAAACCAGAGGAGTACAAAACCAAATAAAAGAACAAATGTGACAGACTTTTCTGTGAAGCAGGATTTTCTGAAGGGCCTTCCTACCTTGTCTTGACAAGGTTCAGCAGTTCTTTCTTTTATGTCCTGCTTGTCCATTTGGATAGCATACTGTCAGCAGTCAAGCCAAAGGGCACTTTCTTGCCCAGTGGCTAACTTTTGCCACAAAGAAAGTAAACTCCATATGGAGTTTCTTTGATGCCCATCATCTTCTCTGAAATAGATTGGTGTTGCCAGTAATAAACATGTCTCATTGTCATAAAAACAAAGAATCTATGTTATTAAAATATCTTAAATGCCATATTCTGTAAATCTCTGAAGTGTTGACCTGTCTATCTAAAATATATCCCTGTTTGACCTTGAAAACATCCCTAACCTGACTACAAGTCTGATTGCAGTAGATGACTAACTACTACTAACCTGCATTTCTTTATATCCTAATTAGTTTATAATAATAACTTTCATGGACTAGAAATTTTCATTACATTGTTAAGTGAGCTGTATATGTACAATACCTTGAACAAGATTAGAAGTGTATGCACAGTATGTTCTAATGAAATTTATGAAATTTATCTCAAACTTGTAGCAATATACAAAATTTGTATATAAAATGCAAAAATCCAATCCAATGTAAAATATTTAAAATTAGTAGTTACTTTTTAAAAGTAGATTCAGTAATCTACCTTTTTATCTTATCATATCCATTTTTTTCTTTCAGAGTAGATTAAGTAATCTACTCTTAGAGTAGAAATATATGTATAGCATATCTAACAAAATTATCTCAAATTTGTATCAATATACACAATTTGTATACAATATACAAAAATCCAATCCAACGTAAAGTATTTAAAGCTAGTAGTTGCTTTTTAAAAGTAGATTCAATAATCTACCTTTTTATTTTATCATATCTATAACCTCTTTTCTTCTTTCCAAAACAAGAACCCTGAATCTAATTTCCTTTGTTTAGCTTTTTTCCTGACCATTGTCAATAACAACTTGTAACCAACCACCCTAAACAATAATTATCCATAACCCATTGAAGGAACAAAAACCACCCACCCCACCTCTTGGGAATGTGAGCATTGTGTACTTAAATTTACTTCCTGCTGTCTGGGGCAAAGGCATTTTTAGGGGATCCTGAAAAGAAAAAAATTGGGTTAATTGTCAAGTCCTCGAAGAGGTAGCTGTATTATTTGCTGTTCAGTCTCTGAATAATGGGAAAGTGCAGGTCTTGTCTCAAGTCCTGACTAGTGTAGTCTGTGAGGCTGGATCATCTCAGCTAGCCATTTGGAAATTGTCCTGAGAAGTTTGTAGTCCAAAGCCGATCTTTGGATGGTGTCTGTCAGCCCAGTGGTGTTATCATAGTTCTTGTGGAATTATTGTTATGGGGACCCATCATCCTTTTGGAGACATCAAAGGCTGCTGTTAGATGTGGTCATGGTTCACTGCAGAAAGCTGATAGAGACTCAAACCTGAAATCATGTACAGGAAGCTAGATGAAGCCATTTTTTCTAGCATTAGTACTCTATATGACCATTAATATCATGATAAAAATTTAAATAATATATTAATCTTATAGATTTTGATATAAAATTCATGCCTTAAGAAAAGTTTTAAAGAGTCAAAATAAAACCAAAGGATCATGAGATTAGTAGCAATAGAATAGTTCCTTAATTTTGGTTTTCTTCTGTCCCATATCATGTCCATGTCCCACATCTGACATGATACAGAGATCTTGCAGTTCCCTTTAACAAGCATCTTGGGTTTAGAGAAGGAGAGAGCCACACTCCATCTCCAAAGCCATCTTTACTTTTTAATTGAACTCAGACTACAGAAAGACCATTTCTGTTATGTGTCTGTAGAGAACAGCAGAAACAAACAGTTAGGAAGATTTATGAGATTTTATCCTGTTAGATATGTGATATGCCAATAGGCCAATTTACTTTTTTTTTGGAGACATTTTTTTTCCTGCATGATTTGCCCTTTTTCTCCAGTTGTCTCATTTGCTCAGTGTTCTTCAGCTTCTTTACCCTTCATTCTCCTGAAAGACAAAAACAAAACCCTTCCCCAAACCTAATTTCAGGGAGGTTCTAAATCTAATCTTTATCAATTTTGACTTATGGTTTCTCCTGAATTGTTTGTTCTCTCTTCCTCAGCTGTTCTATCACCCAGAGCAGTACGGTTTTTATTTTATTTTATTTTATTTTTTACAATAGACATTGGGTTCTTTAATTGCTCTGTGAAGGAGTTTCTTCAAGGATGACAGGAAAAGAATGAATGGGATTTGACATGGGGGCCTTTGAGAGGCTCCTAGGGCATTTCCCTGATGGCAAAGGCAAAGAATTACCTTGTCTGTCCTTTGCTGATCTACATTCATTAGTCCAGTGCCTGCCTTTGGCACACCTTCGGCATAATCCAGAAAGGAGGGAAGTTCTATTGGGATTATTCCTTGAAAAAGAAAGAAACATTGTTTCTAGGAATGCTATTTATAGTCTCTTTTTAGATGACCTTGTTTACTACAATTGAAACATGACGTTACTGTTTTTCTTCAAACCTCTGGAAGTCACCTCTCCTATCTAAGCATCATCATGGTCATAAGATTCAATATTGATTGTATCTTGGATCCATTCCTCCAAGGGTGCTGATCTTTCCTTTAATGACATAATTACCCCTTTGCATTGTGCATTAGCACAATCAAAAGCTAGAGATTCAATTAATATTTGTCTAGCTTCTGAATTTGGTATCATTCTACTTACTTCTGAAGTCAATCTTTGTAAGAAATCAGTGACGGTTTCTTTTGGGCCCTGTATAACTTTTGCAAATGATTCAATTTTTTTTTTTTTTTTACAGAGACTGAGGCAGCAAGTACAAGGCTACAGGGTCTTCTGTGTTTATATTATAGCTTTCATTTTAGTATTTTTATGGGATTTCTGAATATGTGAACAAGTAGGTCTCTGATTCTTGTGCCTTCTCTTGGGACTCTTTCTTTTGCTGATTTCCTTGTCCAGCCTCAATGTGGTGGTTTTTCTTTTATCTTATTACATTTTGTTTGGTTATGTTTTGTGGTTATCTCTTAGAAGCCTATTCTTTTCTAGTGAGATACAGAAAGGAAGTGGATATGATTGGGAGCAGGGGTGGGGAGGAACTGGGAGGAGTAGAGGGAAGAGAAACTGAAATCAGGATATACTGTATGAGAAAGTAATCTATTTTTAATAAGTGGGGGAATTACTATCCTAAAGACAACCATGTCCAGGATCTTTTGAGGTTATTGACACTAGACAACCCTGCAGGCCTACTCCTCACCCCTACCCCTTGCTTTTCACACATGAGCCATCCCCTGCAGATCCAGCTTGCTGTTACCCTGCTGTTGGGAACAAGGCCTTTGTGATCCTGCATAACAGCTTTCTCTTTTTTGGAGTTATAAGTAAGTAACTCTCTAAGTGCTTTCGTGCTGTGGTTTGTCGTCACAGGACTCTAAATTTCCTAATACAGGAAGGAAGAATCTGGTCTTTGCCTTTTTCTAGATTCTGGGGACCTGATGACAATTTTTGTTGGTTCTTAACTTGTAGAAAAAATACGCCTCTGTCTTTGCCTTTGTGTTCACATGAACGTTTCTCTGTATGTATGGTTATGCCCATTCTTCTTTACAAATGGATAACAGTTACACTGGACTATAAGGCCTAAACTATCCCAATTTCATTTTCACTACTTATAGATGAAATGACTTCATTTAAAAATAAGGCCACATTCTCAAGTATTGATACACAATTTTAAAATATAAAGGAGGCGGCAGACAGGCAAGTTAACCTGTGACAGGAAGTATTTGTTTAAAGTCACATTATCCTATGATCCATCACCTTTATTTGTGAAAATATAAAATGGGTGCCACAGAGACCAAAAAGCTTGTGCAAATCAAGTATTCTCATAGAATCTTTATATATGCTAGCCACCAAATAGAACAATTTAAATTCATGGAGAAGCTGATGAATGAATTATGATATATTCCTTGGTAAGTCCAAACCAGTATGCAGGGATGAACTCAGCAATGCATTTCATTTATGTGGAGCTCAGTTACCAATAAAATGAGCAAATGGTGATAGATGTTAGAGCTGTGTTTGCTTCTTGAGAAGGAAAACCAAGGAAGAGCATGTCGGGAACTCTGAGTAGCAAAATGTCAGCATCTTGGTTTGGAAACGTTGCAAATACTTGTCCAATTTCGTATAGATGTACAGATTCATCAACTCTACACACAGTATTTGCTCATTTTTCAAGATGTGATTTATTCTATAAAAACTTCACTACAAGGATTATCATAAAGTGTATCTTAATGTTTGAATATCGTGAGAGAATGAATGATTTAAGCATTGGCTTCTTTATCACTCAGAAAACATTACTGCCAATTTTTCCTGTGCAGGCTTAATCATCCAGCAGCACGTAGAACGGAGACGAAGATAAAGATAGATGAATGAGGAAGAAAAGTCACCCTTAAATCTGGTGAACTGAGCACAAGCACAGTTGACATCGAGGGACAGATCACTGAGTCCATCCATCCACATGATGACTTGTATTTAAGTAGAAACCACTCCAGATGAATGTTTTCAGGAGGACTTTGGCTTTGGGGTTACTGATCTCCATCACTATTCTGGTGCCGGGTAAGTGTGACATTCTGAGGTTTTTAGGAAATGAAACCATTCTTCAGGCTAATTTAGGACTATGATAATCCTTCTGCCTCAACCTTCTGACTCCTGGCGTTACAGACATACACATTTGGTGCAGGCTAACAGGGCCACTTTAACACTCTTCAGGTTACTGTAAAGCTGATTATTTTTAATAAGCAGGTTTTCTAAAAATATTCCATGGAGTAGATTATTTTATTGTTTGTTATAATGAAATTGAAGATGAATGACTGTCTGAAAAGAAATATTTTACTGGACTTCTTGCTTGTCCTGTCTTTAAGGTTGACACATACAAAAAACAAAAACGTAAACAAACAAACAAAAGACTAGAAAAATCTCTGAGGAGGGAAGCAGTGGGAACCAGAGTAAAGTGGAGACACTGAACTTAGGCAGGAAGGGACCGTCCTCCATTATTGTAAGAGAAACAGGGACAAGGTGGCCTGGAAGTGGGGGAAGTGGGTCAGCTCATGAATTGGTGTCATAGTTACAGAGTCTGTCTTAAAGCATTTGAAGTAAAGCTCTTGGACATTGCCAGCGGAAAGAGGGGCCAAGATAAGGACCATAGTTTGTGAACTACCACTACAAAGATGGGACAGGCCAGTCTGCCGGCTAAGGTGATAGAACTCTAGTCTTAGTTCTGTTTCAGGAGAACCACAGCTCCTAAGAAGACTGATCAGTGTGAAAGTAAATTGATTTTTCCTCAAATACAAAAATACCAGTGTGTTTCCTTCTACTTCAAAATGTAAAAAATGTAAGTCTGACATAAAGTATACCATTAATGATCCATTTTCAACAGTTAAGAAAGCATGAGAGGCCTTTATATGAGGTTAATTTAACCATTTTCAAATTTTTAAAAACTACATATATATATATATATATATATATATATGTTTGTGTCCATGTCATAGCATTTGTGTGGGGTCACAGGACAACTGTAGGAGTTGTTCTCTTTTTCTTTGTGGGTTCCAGAGTTCAAACTCAGGTTCCCAGGCTTGGCTACATATGTCTTTATATCCTGAGACATTGCTGGCTCCTAACCTTAAATGTAGAGATTTGTTTTGTAATCCAGTACAAAATCAACTTTGATAAATGTATCTAGGTCACTTGAAAAAATACACATTATATACATTGGAATTGTTTTATGAATGTCTCTTTGGTCACTATAATTGATACTGTTATTAATATATCCTATGTCTATACTACTTTTTAAAGTTCTGATTGCTCAATCCATTTCTGAGGAAGATGTGCCAAAACCATCATCTGTGATTGTGAAACTATCTGCATGTCTCTTTAATTTAGTTAAATTTTGCTTCATGTGGTTTGAAGCTTCATTACTACATATGTACTACATCATGACAATTAACATTGTGTGATTTTTAAAGTGACTAGTAACATTTTTTGAATAATTTTTCTGTTATTAACACAGACTCTAGTTTCTTTCTTTCCCTCTCCTTCTCTCTTCTCCTTCCTTCCCCTCTCCCATTTGTGTATAGTTAATATTTTACCACCAGAAGTTTTTGGTTTAGTTATATGGCATTTTACATCATCATCAGTAATGCCTGTAACTACCCGTGGGAACATGGTTAAAAGATTGACCGTGGTGAACAGTGCCTTGAGGAACTGTGAGAGAGGCTCAAGGAAGGTCAGAGGGCCTTTTACCTCAGGAGCATTATGTTCCCTGGATTGTTCTTGCATGTGCTTTTGTGCATCTGGTGTTAAAACATTTACATTAAATTTATATGACATGTTTATTGTTGTATGTCAGATTATAGCTACAGAACCCAGTTCGGGAAAAAGGGCTGCTTTGCCAATATTTATAATGTGCTTACTGGGAATTATTTACATGTTTTTCTGAGTTCAAGCAACCTTCCTTGGATCATTGCTTTCTTTGTTACATTCATGTATGAAAGTACACTTAAACTGAAGTAAGGATGTCTACAGCATTAGACTGTAGTCCACTCCATCCTTCAAGGTCTTCAAATCTCAGGTTCTATAGACACAGATCTGCACAGGTCAATGAAAGTCAACACCCCCAACACTTCATACACATGCACATATTACCAGTCATTTTAATTCTGTTCATGCTTCTAGGTAGGTAGTGATTATTTTACTGGGTTTTTGATTGGCATTCCTTTATAGTTACTAGTGCTTTCTTTGTGTTTACTGGCCATTTGACCATTTTTATTCTTGTGAAGTGTTTACTCAAATTATCTTTCTGGTTTTCAAATCTGGTGTTTAATGTGATTGAATAGTTTATTGGGAGTCCTTCATGGATGAGTGCTGTGGGATGTTTTCTGTATGATGTAAATATGTGTTGCTCTGATTGGTTGATAAATAGAACCATTTAGCCTATGGTAAGCCAGGTTATAGCTAGTTGGGAAATTGAAGAGAGACAGGAAGAAGAAAGGTAGAGGGCAGAGAGACTCCAGCACCACCAGGAGAAGCAAGATGTGAAAACACTGGTAATCCATGGCCACGTGGCAACTTATAGATTAATAGAAATGAGTCAAGTTATAAGAGCTAGCTAGCAAGAAGCCTACCATAGACCACGCAATTGGTAATTAATATTAAGCTTCTGAATGATTATTTTTTAAGCATCTGTGGGATATTGGGGCTGGGTGAGACTGGAGAAAACTCCAGCTACATTTGGCTTTCTAACTTGTTGGCTCGACTTTCCACCTAAAACTTGAGAGAGCTTAAAAAGAGACTTTAAAATTGAGCTAAGAACAGCTTCCTACTTCATGTCTCATGTGGGCCGAGATATAGAGACATCAAGGTACAGAGATGCCGCAGCATTTAGGCTTGACCTACAGCATGGCTGATTGCTGCCTTGGTAGACAGAGGTGTCTCCAAGCTGTGCAGCATGCTGCATGGCAGATTTAGCTTTCATTCATATAGACAAAAAGGGTTTATGAGCCAGCTGCATGCTGCCTGAAGGCAACATAGACCCCAGAGTTGGTGGGTTAAGCATGACTGTCCTGGGTACCTCCACCATATTGGAAAGCAGAAGTAGGCAGAGTCAGCACCCAAGGCTGCCACTTTTTGTCATAGCCATGCAACTTAACACTTTAAAGTCTCTCCTGGCCAGAAAAGGATTATAGGTTTAGAATAAGGCAGATTCAGATAGAATAAACCTCTAAATATTTTACATTATGTGAAAAAATATATTTAGCCTTGAAAGAGAGAAGAAAAGGAAGATAGACAGTTTTATAAAGAGATAGTTTTAAAAAATAAAGTCTTAAAAATAAGACAATAAGAATAATACAAAAGTTAAGCCACGTATGGATAGAAATTACACAAAGAATCTGGATAATGCATATTATTATATTATCGTTGAGATTTTTAACTGGAGAGAGACATTTAATTGTAAAGGCTGCCGAGTTAAACCAATATGTGTATTTTAAAGATATCTTGACTTCAAAATTTGGATCTAAGGATATGTTGCTTTGGAAAGGAAGCTCTGCTTTTGTTTCCACAGGAAGCAAGAGGCTATGGATTTGTTCCAGGTTAAGATGGATCAGATTTGATCAAGCCAGACCTCCTGAACCTTAAAAGATGGTACCTATCAACAAAGGTTATAGCTGGTCTTCCCAGGACTTGACCATTATCTCAAATTTTCTCAGGATCCCCATAAGATTGACAGCGCCCCCAACCAGCAGGAAGTAGTATGAGAAGCTACACCCAAATTCCCACAAAATTGTTTAGAAATATTTATTTTTATTTAAAGGCTGATTATAAATACAATCTCTTTCAAAAAGAAAAAAAGAATATGATATAGATTTGATAGGATGAAAGGGTAGACTATTGAATCTACTTTTAAAGGGCAACAAATTATTTGAAATGTTTTACAATGCTATGGATTTTAGTTTATTGATACAAATTTAAAGTTAATCTTGTTATACTGTATGTATATTTTTATTCTTGTTTAAGGTATGTTTGTACAGCTCATTTGGAATTGTTATCTACAATTAAGAAATACAGATTAATAGTTAATCACCTATATAATCAAACTTATAATCATATTAATTGTTTTTTAGGTATACAAAGATATATTTCAGACAAATAGGTAATCTTCAAACACTTCAAAGACTTACAGAATATGCCATTAAAAATGTTTTAAAAACTTAGACTTTCTGGACAATGAGACACATCTGCTCCTGGCAGCACCAATTTCAGAGAGGAGGATGGGCATTGAACATACTCCATATAGAGTTTATCTTCTTCTTGGCAAAAATAGCCATTTGGGCAAGGGGCTGCTCTTGCCTTTGGACTGCTGATAATATGTTGTATAAACTGGACATGCAGGACTCATAGGAAAATCACCACTGACTTTGCCAAAATGGGGTGAAATGGTTCTTCAGGTTCCTTCTTTGCAGAGGTGACTGCCAAATATTCTACAGGACACAGGGAGAAGAGACTAAAAAAACTCTAGACTTATTGGCTGAAGATGGATGCTCCAACTTTACAGAGGAACTCTGGATGACTGTCCAGGCAGGCAGCTGTCTTTGTCACTTCCAGAATTTTGGAAGTTGCTTACAATGCATTTCCTCTTTACTTAGGTAATATTATATCCTTCTAGGGTCTTTGATGTAGTTGAAGACTAGATAGTTATAATTATAGTTTTCCTTAGTCATGCTAAAAGATAAATTAGATATGAGACTTTAGACTCACAAATATAGGATAGATAATTTTCTTTATTTTGTCAAATACAAACAGACTAGATATTGCAACTGTAATTCTTGCTTGATAACTGTTCTATTATGTGTAATTTTACTGTTAAAGTTAAAACCTTCCTTTTTGATTAGACAGAAAAGGGGAAGTGCTGTGAGATGTCATTCTGTATGCTGTGAATACGTGTTTCTCTGACTGATAAGTAAAGCCATTTAGCCTATGGCAAGTCAGGTTATAGCTAGGTGGGAAATTGAAGAGAGAGACAGGAAGAAGAAAGGCAGAGGGGAGAGAGATGCCAGCACTGCCAGGAGAAGCGAGATGTGAAAACACTGGTAAGCCACAGTCATGTGGAAACTTATAGATTAATAGAAATGGGTCAAGTTATAAGAGCTAGCTAGCAAGAAGCCTGCCATAGGCCATGCAATTGGTAGTTAATATTAAGCTTCTGAATGATTATTTTATAAGCAGCTATGGAACCTTGGGGCTGAGAGAGACTGGAGAAAACTCTGGCTACAGATGAGTGTTAGATTGTATCAAACTTCTTTGGCATCTACTGATAATACGATATTGAACAGGTGTGCTCAGAGTGGAAAACCTTGCCTTGTTCCTGATTTTAGCGGAATTCCTTTGAGTTTCTATCCATTTAATTTTGGCTATAGGCTTGCTGTAAATTGCCTTTTTTATGTTTAGGTATGTCCTGCATATCCTTTATCTCTCCAAGACTTTTATAATGAAGGGGTTTTGGAATTTATCAAAGACTATTGCAGCAGTTAATGAAATGATCATGTAGGTTTTTTTTCTCTTAATTTGTTTGTATGCTTGATTACATTGACTGATTTTCCTATGTTTAACCATCCCCACACTTGTGGGATGAAGCCTACTTGATCATATTGGATGATCTTTCTGATGTATTCTTGGATTTGGTTTGAGGGTATTTCCTTGAGTATTTTTGCATCTATGTTTATGGGGAAAATTAGTCTGTAATTCTTTTTTTGTTGAATCACTGTGGTTTGGGTGTCAGGGTGACTGTGGCCTCATAAAATGAGTTTGGCAATGTTCCTGTTTTTATTTTGTGGAATAATTTAAGGAGTATTGGTGTCAGTTCTGTTTGAATGTCTGGTAGAATTCTGTTCTAAAACCATCTGGTCCTGGGCTTTTATTTATTTATTTTTTTGGTTGAAAGAATTTTAATGACAGCTTCAATTTCAATAGGGATTATAGGTCTGTTTAAATTGCTTATCTGATTTTTATAATCCCTCTCAAATAGTGCCACCCCTTAACGACCACTCACCTAAATATATGAGCCTCTGGAGCCAATTCATGTTCAAACCACCACAGCATGTGGCTATCATAGATCAATTTTTCAGAAATGTTGTTTGAAGTTGATAAAGACTATTTTTTGTTTCTTTTCCTAAAATGGTGTATCGCAGTGTAGCCCAGGCTGGCCTCAAATTACTATGTGGCCAGCTACTCTGAAATTCATGATTTTCTTGCTACTGTCACACCACCCTCCACATGCCTGATCT
The DNA here is from genome assembly GCF_007827085.1 of Peromyscus californicus insignis. Classification (NCBI taxonomy): domain Eukaryota; kingdom Metazoa; phylum Chordata; class Mammalia; order Rodentia; family Cricetidae; genus Peromyscus; species Peromyscus californicus. The sequence goes on from NW_026294458.1 coordinate 28,781,482, forward strand.
TGTCTGATCTTGTAAGATGATCAGGGCCCTCCTGGTTAGTACTTGGAGGGGAGACATTTTAAAGCAGCGATCCTCAACCTGTGGGTCTAGACCACCAGAAAACACATAATTCTGATGGCCTTAGGAACTGAGACACTGCTCAGTAGCAAAATTACAGTTATAAAGTAGCAATGAAAATAAATTTATGGTTGGGTGTTCCTAACACTATTGGAAGTATATGTTTTCTGAGGGTCGCCACCCACAAGTTGAGAACTGTTGGGTCCTGTCCCACAGGGAATTTAGGTCCCCTGAGAAGGGAGACCTGGAACCAAGGAAAGGTAAGTGCTGCTGCTTGCCTGTTCCCCAGCCTCCCTTTTTCCCAGGGAGACAATCAGATGCAGCAGGGAGCCAAGTAAGGCAAGGACTCATTTATTTAAAAACAACAAGCTCCTGTTAAAGCATAAAGAAAACAAGGGCGGAGGGGGGGGGGGGAGAATGCCCCATTGGGCCATCAGCTTAAAGATTACCCAATTACACATCTAGTCCACAGTATTTAGTGTTGTCTATGAGGGAATTCATGTACTGACATCATCTTGACCTGAAGCCCCAATCATATTTTTTTGTAAATCACTTGGATTCCACCTTCTACACTTTCCCTGGCTGGCCAGCTTTACAAGCACCTGGCTCCATAGGCCCTTCCCCCACAGAGAAGGGTGTTTTATGGTATTATCTAGATTATTTTCTTTGTGTTTGAGTGTTGACAATTTTTCCATTCTGAAATTATTTATTTAGTACCAATTTCAAGAATGCAATCATTAAAAAAAAATCATTGCGTTTCTAAAACTCTTTTCATGCAATGTTTGTAGCATAGATTAGCCCAGAATACTTTTGAACAATGAGAAGTTAGTAGTTTATACTCTGTTCTGCTCTTTCCAAAATTTTTGTTTGGGGTTAACTTTGAAATTAAACTTAGACATTAATAGATTTTTTTTTTTTTTTTTTTTTTTTTTTGGTTTTTCGAGACAGGGTTTCTCTGTGTAGCTTTGCGCCTTTTCCTGGAACTCACTTGGTAGCCCAGGCTGGCCTCGAACTCACAGAGATCCGCCTGGCTCTGCCTCCCGAGTGCTGGGATTAAAGGCGTGCGCCACCACCGCCCGGCAATTAATAGATTTTTAAAGAGCAATTTTAGATTCACAGAAGAATTCAGTGGACGGTACAGAAGATGTCCACATCCGTATCCCTGCCCTTGCCTCTGCATATGCACAGTTGAACATTTGAAACCTCAAAGCCTACCCTCAGTGACACACTTCCTCCAACAAGACCACACCTCCTAATAGTGCCACTCCTTATGAGACTATGGGGTCATTTTCATTCAAAAAACCACACAGCAGCAGAGCTTCAGACCTTATATTAACGTCTTTGCTCCATTTGAAGTTGATTCCTATAAGATGTGAGAAATTGGAATCTGCTTTCGTTCATATACATATGGATATCCAATTTCCACTGCATTATTTCTTGACAAGGTTATATTCCTCCAATACATATTTTTGGCATCTTTGTTAGAAATCAGGTGGTTGTATTGCCAAGGCTGTTGGTTGATCTCCAGAAACTGATGGTAAGGCTCTGTTGCTGAAGACAACATCTATGTAACTCATTGAACATGGAGAAGTTGAGTTCCTGCCTACCTAGAGCCTTCAAACCCCAAAAACCCCACCTAGTATTTATGTTACTGAAAGGTACTCTGCATGTTACCACAGAAAAAACGTAAAACTTAGTCTTAAATGGGATGTTTCCATCAAATCCCTCCTCAACTCTGTGGAAGAGGAGGTTGAAAGATTGCAAGAGCGTTTGGGGAGGGAAGACACTAAGAATACAATGCCTTCTGGACACAGAGGGACTGCCACACATAGGAACTCACAGAGACCGTGGCAACATGCACAGAGCCTGCACAGGTCTATGCCACATGGGGTCCCAATGCTGAAACAGCAAGTGGACAGATCCCTATTCTTAACCCAGAAGCTATCTCTAATGATAACCCCTCACAAAGGAAAATTTGATTTTCTCCAGTGGAGTCTCACTGGATATACAAACCACACTTCAGAGTGGGCACCATGCCCAGCCAACACAACATAAACTCAATGGAATTTTTGGAGGTTTTTATTTATTTTTGTTTTGGTGTCCTAATACTTTGCCTGGGCATTTTTTCCCCTTACAGGTCTTTTTTTTATATACATATATTATGGTTTCTGTCTTTGTGTTTTTATGGAATTTCTGTGTGTGCAAATGTGTGTGTCTCTGTGTCTGTATGTGTTTCTTGTGTTTTTTCTTTGGCTCTTTTTTTCCTGTTTGTTTGTTTTGTCCTGTTCTGATTTATTTGTCTTTATTTTATCTTACTTTATTACTACCATTAATTTTTAGATGGCTGCTGTTCGTTTTCTAATAAGAGAGAGCATTTGGGTAGGCAGGAGGATCTATGGGGAGTTCAGGGAAGGAAAAACCATAATTAGAATCTATTTTGTGAAAAAAATACTTTCAATTAAAAAATCATGTGGCTGTAGCATTGTGGTTTACACCTATGTCCTCTATTCTGAAGAAAGGAAAGAAAGAAGAAATTTCTTCTCAGATCTTCATCCCCTCCCCTTTCCCAGCACCCTCTCCTTTCCAGTCCACTGTAACCCACTTCTGTTTTCAGGTCCATGGGTTGTATTCCGCTTTCACATGCGTAACATGTGTAACTTACCTTGCTGTACTTGGATTATTCCGCTTAATAGCATGCCTTCTAGTTCCATTCATTTTCCAGCAAATGACTGGTTTGTTTTTCTTTGTATCCTTTTATGTTTTCATATGAAAATTTTCTGTACTTTTGTTCTATCTTTTGTTATTTAGCATAGGTATTCTTTGCTTTTGGTTGAGACATACAATTAGTCCAATTTTACTATTAAAAAGCACCCTAGCGGCCGGGCGGTGGTGGCGCACGCCTTTAATCCCAGCACTCGGGAGGCAGAGCCAGGCGGATCTCTGTGAGTTCGAGGCCAGCCTGGGCTACCAAGTGAGTTCCAGGACAGGCGCAAAGCTACACAGAGAAACCCTGTCTCGAAAAACCAAAAAAAAAAAAAAAAAAAAAAAGCACCCTAGCACTTCATAGTAGTATAAACACCATAGGATAACAAAATAGTTCTATTCTTTCCTTCCTATCTCTTTAATTGTTGCTTGGAAAGCATGAAATATTGCAGATCAGTTCTTAAGAAACCAAGTTTGAAGTTAAGACTATTTTTTGTTTCTTTTTCTAGAGCAGTGTATCACGATGTAGTCCAGGCTAGCCTCAAATTCACTTTGAGGCCCGCTGCTCTGACATTCATGATTCTCCTGCCTCCAACCTCTGTGTTGGCACACCTGGCTTGAGACTATTATAAATCTGAGAATCTACAGAACTCAAGGAAGGAATACAAATAGGTTCCAGGAACTGTATAACAAGAAAGTGGACAGAGGAAAGGACACATACCCTGTTCCTACCTCTGTTCTGCTTCACTTCTGTTGTTCATTCTCAAGGCAGAAAGTAAGAAGAAAGAGAGAGGGTGAACTCTTTGTGCTTCTGTTTCTACAGTTCTTGAGAGTGGCTCTGTTTCTTTGTCTGTGTGAAGTGTTCATTTTTACTGGACCAAATGTCTTTAATTAGGGGATGGTATATGTAGAAAGAAGTTTAATCAAGTCAGCTCATGTGGTATGCCTACACTGGACCTAGCAAGGGGCTAGAAGAAGAAAGGCAGGGCTACCCTACAAACTATTTGACAAAATAAGATCACTCCTAAGTGGGGATTAATTAATTCATATCTTATAAATATAATTTTGAAGATGTTGACATATCAGTGATGATATAACTTGGAATTATTATCTGAAAATCATGTAAATATTAAAGCGCTCTTATTTAAATATTTTCTAGAGTCAAGTTGTGTGAATGGGAATCAAATGGCACAGAAAAATTCATGTCCTTTGCCAGAAGGTACTACTCTTCTTTATCTTGTGGACAACACTGCGGAAATGGAGAATTGACCTTCCTTAGAAACAGTAACTAATGCTTTGGCTGCTGGACAGATTCAAGATAAATGGAAGAATCTGCTGATGAGAGGGACCCTGGTTATGATATGAGGGACCCTGAACAATTGCCTCTAAACCTTAGTTGTCTTAGAGGGAAAAACGCTATGAATTTAGCATCTTCCCAGGTCTGTGTTGAAGAATGCTTTGTCATTTAATGAGATGACCGTTACTGGACGTGATTAGTGATAACTTGAGTCATTCTTGCCCAAAGAGGCAAGTGACATAGAAACAGGATAGTTGAGATAGTTAATGCAAAGTTTATCAGAAGCAAGGCTTATTCACAGAGATTTCTGCTCCTTTTATAGTGATGACATTATTGACTTTTTTGTCACAGTGATTGTAACAGATAACTTTGTTGAGTAATCACCACTCAGCAAACTTGTATCCTTCATGGACTCTTTAAGTTAGTGTCCAGGCAGTGTGAGGTTTTATTGTGCAAGATCTATGTAGCCCACAGGCCTTGAATGTTTACTTTAGAAGGTAAGTGATGTACTTAATTCTGATAGAGTGAACATACGTAAAGTAGAAATGTGAGAAAAATCTGATATTTCTGGAATGCATTCATTAGCCAAGCAATGCTCTAGTGTAACTTCATACATGCTGCTGTGGATGGATTAACACAGGTTTTCTTCTCTCTTTGTGTGTGTGTCCAGTTAACATTACAGCGTCTGTGCAGATGGGTACAAAGGCTCTGCTCTGCTGCCCTGCTATTCCACTGACAAAAGCAGTACTAATAACATGGGAAATAATCCTAAGAAACCAACCTTCCTGCAGAATATCCTACAGAGTAGAGACCAAGGAGACCAATGAAACCAACTGTACAGACAGGAGAATCACCTGGGCCTCCACACCTGACCAGAGTCCTGACCTTCAGATCAGTGCAGTGGCCCTCGATCATGATGGGCATTATTCATGTCAGATAGCAACATCTGATGGGCATTTCCAAGAGAGACATGACCTGAAAGTTCTAGGTAAGCAACAATGTCACATTGTGGTATTTCAGGTCACTAGATTTTAGATAGAAACAAATGACTTTGTAATTTGTGAGGAGACTGAATCTTTTTTCCCTTCTTTCTCCACAGTCCCCCCTGAAGTAACCCTGTCTCCAGGGAAGTATAGAACTGCAGTTTGTGAGGCGACTGTAGGCAAGCCGGCTGCTCAGATCTCCTGGACTCCAGATGGGGACTGCAAAACAAAGAATGAATCACACAGCAATGGCACCGTGACTGTCAGGAGCACATGCCACTGGGATCAGAGCAATGTGTCTGCTGTGTTCTGCTTTGTCTCCCATTTGACCGGCAACCAAACTCTGTCCAGAGAACTGAATCAAGGTGAGCATCCTTTAAAAAAGAAGAATAATTGATATTGAACATATTCTTCCATGAAAGATAAATGTTCTAATTTCATTATGTTTGTGCAAATACTGTGGCCAAATGCCACTTAGGGGAGGAAAGAGGAAAGCCAAGACAGCTCTAGCAGACACCATGGAGCTGCTGACTCGCTCCTCAGACCTGTGCAAATCTATCTCACCTGCCTAGGGATTGGTGCCACCCTCAGTGTACTGGGTTCTTGGGTAACTTTAAGCTGTGTCAAGTAGACAGTTAAGCTAACTAGGACAACAGACCCATTCAGATAATAGTAACAAGTTTTCAGTTATCTGTGTCCTGCAGTTCTTGTAAACTAACTATAATTCAGGATGTTTCTACCATCTGTGTATCAGGTTCAGTGATTTGGTAGAATGGTTCACAGAACTGAGGATGCACTTTGCTTACTATTACTGGTTTATTATAATGACTGCAACATGGGGACAGACAAACAGAAGAGATTCATAGGGCCCTCTGTGGAGGAAGGGGCATAGAGCTTCATAATATCTCAAGGATGGCTGTTCTTCTAATTCCTCATAGAGAAGCTTTCAAACTGTATTATTTAGGATTGCTGATAAGACATCAAATCATCATGACCATGTAACACAATCTTAACAGCACAAAGGCCAAGCTCAGATGGTTTTTCAGTTGCTCCTTTCCTCTAAAATGTCCTTTCTCCTAACTCTTTCACCTAGTAAACCAGCAAGACACTATCCTAATCCCACTTCTCCATGACCCAGAGCTAGTGCTGAAGAACTATTCTCATTCATCAGATGTTTAGAGCATGTCCTTCTTGCTTAGCAATGTTTTATGTTTTACAAGTTATCTAGAACAATCGTGAAAACAGCAGCAACAACAACAAACACTGGAAGTATCATCAGACCGAATTTCAAGCTGTGCTGTGCAGACAAAGTAGCAAAGCCAGAAAGGTACCAGCACAAAACCAGACATATTGGTCAATGGAACAGAATCCAGGTCCCACAGATAAGTCCATGCATCTATAGCCACCTGATTTTCCACAAAGATTCTAAAACCATCACTGAAGAAAGGATAGCATCTTTAGTAAACGGTGTTGGGAAAATTGGCTATCTACATGTGGAGGAATGAAAATTGATTCTTCTATTTGCACACAAATAAAGTCCAAATGGAGCAGGGATCTCAGTGCTAGATCTGAAGCTCTAAAACTTGCAGAAGAGCAGCCAGTTCACTGAGTAAACTGCAGGGCATAGGCTCAGGTAAGGACTTTCTAAATAGGACTCTGGTTGCTCAGGAAATAAGATAAAATAGCAGCAAGTGGGACTTCATGGGATTAAAAAATTTCTGTTCTGCGTATGTGGATAGCATGTGGAGTGAGTAGAAAATTTCTTAAAAAAGAAAAATGAAAAAAAAGTTTCCGTTCTGCAAAGGAAACTGTTAGCTGACTGAAGAGGCAGCCTACAGATCTGATGGAGGATTCATATGTAGAATATTCACGTCATTAAAAAAAACCAAAACACTAGGAAAACAAACAACCAAACTGAAAAATGAGCTATGGAGCTGAATAGAGAGTTCTCAGAAGAAGAAATACAAATGGCCAAGAAATATTTTGAAAACTGTTCACCACCCTTAGTCATCAGTGTAATGCAAATTAAAACTGCTTTGAGATTTTTATCTTAATAAAATGAGAATGGCTAATAGTAAAATAAGAGAGTGGATGTAGGGAATGGTGAACCTTCATGTACTGTTGCTGGGAGTACAATTGGTGCAGCCAGTGTGGAGATCAATGTGGCTGTTCCTCAGAAAACTATGGTATGACCAAGCTCTTCCACTCCTGAGAACATACCAAGTTGTCTGACTACAGAGATATATGCCCATCCATGTTCTAGATGCTCTTGTCCTAATAGCTAGGGCATGGACATAGCTTAGATGTCCATCAACTGATGAGTGAATAATATCCATAGGTCAAATAATGCCATGGATATTATAGAGGCTACTAACTATTTGATTGGATTTAAGTCACAGGAAACACGTACCTGGTATTTTAATTGTGGCCAAGAGCCCATGGATGGGGAGTTTTAAATAATTCTTTTATCATTTATTAAATTGTAAAATCCATGCACAAATATTAAGGAATAAATGGGGAACCTGAACAGAATCACAAGACACCGCTTGCACCCATCACTTCTTATTCCTCACTCAAAAAAAAAAAAAAAAAAAAAAAAACCTTCCCTCCCTTGGTTACATCTTACTCCAGTGAAAACCCTGCCTCTTAGACCAAAATGCTCCTCTCAATTGGCTAGTGGATCAGTGACAGAATTCCCACAACAGAGGAGCTCACAGGCTATTATTCTGCAAAACAGACATTCCAACTACCCTCTAAATTTGTATCATTCTACCCATATATTACCTGAATTCTCATGCCTCTTCAGAGAAGGTTATTTTGTAAGTGAATAGTGGTTAAAGTGGAAACTCTCAACTGGTCAAGGGGATAAGCAGTAAGATTGTAAAATTCAGAGGACAGGGGAGACCAGAGGAAACAACTTCTGTACCTGACAGGGTCTCTAAACTCCCAAGCTCGTAGGAATGTAGTTTCCTGCATAGGACTTGCACAAGATGAAGCCAATCAATATTTTAGCACGGAGTGGAAAGGAACTCCCGAGTCCCTGCCCTGTCAACTGAGGAGCTATGGACAATTAATGTTTTTTTGAGGAGAGAGAGTCAGTTATCTTTTAGGGTGTTCTCCTCATAGGCCCCAACCCAGGAGTATATGGGCAACATAAACAGAAGCCAGTGGATTATAAAAAAATATGAAAATTTGGTGAGGGTAACAGAGTCGTGTGGATCTGGTAGGAGTTAGGAGGAGGAGTTGTAGGTAAATATGATCAAGATAATTATATGATATTCTCAAAATAAAAAAAGTAAAAGAGAATCTTTCAAAAAACTAAAATTTTCACATGATGCACTTCAGACAGCGGACTCAGAGGATCTGGGCTGGATTTGACCTGAGAACCTCCTCCCTGAGGACTAACTTTCATCGTCACCAAAGGTGTTGTACAAGTTGCCCCAACAGGGAAGCAACTGGTAGGATCACAAAGCTATGAAGCTTAAGAACCACAATAATGACAACCAAGACTGGTCCCTAAGATGCAATAACATAACCATATCTTGGCAGCAACCAATAGCTGTCCAATTATATTCAAGGTCCACTCAACAGGAGGAAAATCAAGCCTGATACTGGAAACCTAGTCCACTACTCAAGGTTAGTGAGACCATTTGTCTTAGAGATGAACCTAGTACAGCCCTTCACTAAACCAGCATAACACCTATCTAAATTCTTAATCCCTTATGAACACCAATAAGTGTGGCTCTTAACCCTTACCAAACAAACTTCTCTTTGTAATAGACAGAAAACATTAAGAAAGCCACAAATGTTCAAAATGCAGAGAACACTCATCATGCCATGTCCAACCCCCACGGATACATCTACAACACAATTCCTACACTGAATGCTCAGAGAATATTGTAGAAGAGGGGGCAGAACACTGCAAGAACCACAGGACCAGGAAATCTACTATAAGATTGTGTCGCCTCAACTTCCTGAAGAGAATGTCAGTAGCACACACACTAAGATCCACAATTAACAAATGGGACCTTATGAAACTGAAAAGCTATGTAAGGCAAAGGATGCTGTCAATAGAACAAAATAGCAACCTACAGATTGGGAAAAGATCATCACCAACCCCACATCAGACAGAGAGATGATCTCCAAAATATATAAAGAACTCAAGAAACTAAAAATCAAAAAATCAAATAATCCAATTAAAAAAGGGGATATGGATTTAAAGAGAGACTTCTCAACAGAAGAGTTTCAAATGTCAGAGAATGTTAAAGAAATGGTCATCATCCTTAGCCATAGGGCAATGAAAAATCAAACTGACTCTGAAATTCCATTTTACACCTGTCAGATGGCTAAGATCAAAAACACAAATGACAGCTTATGCTGGAGAGGATGTGGAGCAAGGGAAACACTCCTCCATTGCTGGTGGGAGTGTAAACTTGTGCAGCCATTTGGAGAATCAATTTGGCAGCGACTCAGAAAATTTGAAATCAATCTACCTCAAGACCCAGCTATACCACTCTTGGGCATATACCCAAAAGATGCTCAGTCGTACCACAAAGACACTTGCTCAACTATGTTCATAGCAGCATTATTTGTAATAGCCAGAACCTAGAAACAATGTAGATGCTCTTCAACCAGGGAATGGATAAAGAAAATGTGGTATTTTTATACAATGGAGTATTACTCATCTGTTAAAAACAATGACATCAGGAAATTTGAAGGAAAATGGAAAGAATTAGAAAAAATCATCTTGAATTTGTAACCCAAACCCAGAAAGACAATCATGGTATGTACTCACTCATAAGTGGACATTAACTGTAAAATAAAGGATAAACATGGTACAATCCATAGACCCAGAGAGGCCAGGTAACAAGGAGGGCCCAAGGGGAGATACATGGATCTCTCTGGGAAGGGAAATAGAAGAGATCTCCTAGGTAGACTGGGGGCAGGTGGGCATGGAACTTGAGGGATTGGTTTGGGGGGTGGGTGGAAGTGGAGAGTATTGAAAGAGATGACTGGAAAGGGGGTCTTTTGGGGACCAGGCAGAAACCTGATGCAAGGAAAATTCCCATGAATCTACACAGATGACCAAGCTAAGACTTCTAGCAATAGTGGATAGATAGCCCGAAACAGCCATCCCCTCTGATCAGATTGGTGACTACCACAATTGTTATCAGAGGGCCTTCATCCAGTAACTGATGGAAACAGATGCAGAGAACCAGAGCCAAACATTAGGCTGGGCTTGGGGATTCCTGCTGAAGAGAAAGAAGGATTGTAGGAGCCAGAGGGGTCAAGGACATCACAAGAAAATCCACAGAAACAACCACCCTGACTCATAGGAACTCACAGAGTCTCACCAACAACCAGGGAGCCTGCATGGGACTGACCTAAGCCCTCTACATATATGTGACAGTTGTACTCTATTTGTGGGACTTCTAACAATGGGAGCAGAGGCTGTCCCTAACACTTTGGCTGGCTCTTGGGAACCTATTCCTCATTCCATTCCTTGCACAGCCTTAATACAAGGGGAGGAGCTTAGTCTCATGGCAACTTGATATACCATGCTTTGCTGATACCCATGGGAGGCCTGTCCCTTTCTGAACAGGAACAGGGGAGGAGTGGATTGGGGGATGGTGTAGAGGAGGTGGGGAAAGAAAAGGGAGGACAAGAGGAAGGGGAAATAAAAAAATTTTATGTATTGGGCTGTAATAATATATTATTATTATTGTAACGGTTAGGATGTAAAATATATAATTAATAATAACAACAACAAAAGACTACTAAAAAAGACATTGTGTCTCCTGGAAATGACAGAAAAGCTTCACCCATGAAACCTCAATAATATTGCTGCCTAAACAAAACTGAAACAAGTAAACCATCAATAGTGATGCAAACATGTTAGGGGAAAATCTCATGGGTCCACACTCCTTGTGGTAGTTTGAATGTAACTGGTCCCTATAATCTCATAGAGAGTGGCACTATTAGGAGGTGTGGCTTTGTTTGAGTGGGTATGACCTTGTTAGAGGAAATATGTCATGGTGGGGATGGGCTGTGATGTTTCCTATGCCCAGGATACCACCCAGTGAGTCACTTGACTTCCTGCTGCCTGCAAGAGGTAGGACTCTCACCTCCAACACCCCATCTGCCTGCTCACTGCCATGCTCCCCAACATGGTGATAATGGAAAGAACCTCTGAAACTGTAAGGGAGCCACCCAAATTAAATGTCTTCTTTATAAGAGTTGCTGTGGTCATGGTGTCTCTTCACAGCAATGAAAACCCTAACTAATACACTACTAGACAAAGATCTACAGTTGACTAAGGGATGCTGAGAGGGGGAGAAGTATTCTCCTATCAGAGAGGGCCCTTAACTGGTTATCTAATATCAAGTGGTCAGTCCTGAAATCATGCACATGCAAGCAACACAGAATCATCTAAGCAGATGTTATTTACATATTATGTAAAAATAGGCAACACCACCAATTTAGGAAGAATAGGCTAGGAATTTGAGAGGAAACAATGGGAGGTGGGGAACACGGAGGAGGTTGGAGGAAGAAAGAAGAATGGGTGGAAAAGATGCAATTATATTTTCATAAAAATGAAGTAAGGTTTGCATGGAAAGTTTTCCTTATATAACTGGGGAGCATTAACAATAGTGTGCACTTTAAAATATTTTTTAAAACCTATCAACCACAGAAATTAGACTTTATTCCTAAACTTGATCCTGAAATAATGATATGTGTGTGGTATTTGAATTATAAGTGAGTTTCTGATTTCGACATTCTCTAAAAGTTTAGGAATGATTTAAGTGATTTTAAAGCTGTTTGCCTCTTATTGCTTAATTGGAACTATTATTGAACTGACCTGAATTTTTACCCTTGCCTGTATTTAAAGGTGTCACCAGCACGCCACTGCATTCTTTACTGACCATTCTCTATGTGAAACTTTCCCTTTTGGGGATCATTTTGCTCATCATGGGATTTGCTTTCATCCAGAAGAGAAATTCCTTCAGGTAGGAACAGAAAACTGAAATGTTAAGACTCATTAGAAAGAAAACATTGTCATGAGTTTGAGCTCACAGTGGACTGGGAAAGTATGTTATATGGACTCATCAAGGTTGTTTCCTCAGCCCTTTTTCAGCATCAGGATTTTTTAAACAATGGAGCCCACAGCTCTGACAAAAGGTCTGCCTTGCTGCAGATCTAACTGAGCAGGGAATTAGCTGGCTCTCTCTTTCAGGAATCAGTGGTAGAAATGAAGTTGCTGGAACTTTATGAGTTTATTTACAAGTTTCTTGACTTCTGTGGGTTTCTGTTCATTCCTGCTTAATCATATTTTTTGTTGTTTTTGTTTATTTCTAGAAAATGAAAATCCAGATTTCTGAAGCCTATTAGTCTGATGACACAATACAAGAAAACAGTCATTTGCAGTCACCTTTCTAGTTGACATCCAGCATACCTGTTCCTGATGTCTCCATGTTTGCCAGAAGTCCTGTGACAGCTGGCAGTCATGCAGTATGAATATACAGGCAAAAGCTTGGTGCTTACCATCTCATGTGCTATTAATGACCATATACTCTCTCCTGTCCCTGTTTCTCAGGCCAAAGAGGAAGTTGGCTTAGCAAAAGGTGAACAATTTTTCATTGTGATGGATGGATTTCTTCCACCCAAGTCCTCCAGGAATGGCTTCTATCAACTTCCTCTTCGTTGGTTCATTTTATGTGATCATATATGCTACACTGTCAGATGCCATGAGAAGCAACACCTTCAAATCAGCCACTAGCTGGCCTTCTTTCCTTGCTTGCTTTTGGACAGTTGTCTTTTGTATTAAAAATTGAATACATGAATAGAAACCATTTTTTTTTAGCAGTATCTCTGTGCTTTAGTAGAGGTTTATAGTTGAACCCAGAGAAGGCACTGCCAGTGTCATGGAGGTAACACTGAAAGACCCCTTACTGTTTAGAGCCCCAGTGTCTCAATTTTCTTTGCTGACTGTATGATGACTCACAGGGGTTGGGATGGATCAGGGAGGGTAAGGGTAAGACACTGGTGAACCCTACTAACTAGAAACCAAGACCTTGTCTTCACTTGATACAGACAGTAATCCTATAATAAAAATTTTATTTTTAATTAAAAGGATTATTTCTTGGGTAAAGTGACAAGTGACTTGGGCTATTATTTTTGTTTTTAGTAAAAGTTTAGGGAGACTATGAGTGCATGATACTAGAGGACACCTGGATGGTAGCCTCAAGTGGTTCTTTAAAAGTTTGAGTCTTTTCCATTTCACAGTCAAGCCAGTGCAGAGGATAAAGGGGGTATTTCTCTAAACCACTGTTTTATTCTACAACTCTGTTCTCTGAGTAGTTTCTATTCTAGGGAGAGGGGAAGATTGTATGGGGGATAATTTATGAGTCAGTCTTGGGGTAGTAAGCACACCTGCTCAGATTCCATGACTGGTACTCAGTCATATGACCACACTAACTTTTAGGTAGCCTACACACTGTAGGGTTGTTGACTTGATGAAAAAGTTTGATGGTTTGTGCACACTTACCAAATCTCTGCACACAATAAAAAGCAGGAACAGTGGTAATATCAACATTAATGTCTAGTTTAATAGTAGGTAATCACCATGCGTCAAGCAGTAAATCCACTCATAATTGTCACTCAAACACATCTAGGGTATGAGCTCTTTTTTTTAATCTCCTATTTCATTACAACATCTTCATTTTTAAGTTAGGACATTGAAGCACAAACCTAATTAGTCTTGACAGTAAAAACCCAGAGTCAGGCCGGGCGGTGGTGGCGCACGCCTTTAATCCCAGCACTCGGGAGGCAGAGCCAGGTGGATCTCTGTGAGTTCGAGGCCAGCCTGGTCTCCAAAGCGAGTAGCAGGAAAGGCGCAAAGCTACACAGAGAAACCCTGTCTCGAAAAACCAAAAAAAAAAAAAAAAACAAAAAAACCCAGAGTCAGATATTAGGGTGAAAGTTAAAAGATCAGAGAAGCAGAGCAGCAGCTACTTAGCGACTTCTTACCTCTATGAATCCTCAGACTGATTGGGGGGGGTGAGATCCTGTCTTCACCCACCTTATATTCCTGTATCCATCTCCCTAGTTCTGAGATTAAAGGTATGTACCACCACTGCCCAGCTCTGTTTCTTTTTTTGACTGGTTCAATCTTGTGTATCCCAGGGTGGCCTTGAACTCCTGATCTTCATGCTTCCTTCTTCTAAGTGTTGTGATTAAAGGTATGTGCCACCACTGCCTGACCTCTATCATACACTGGTGGCTAGCTCTGCCTTCAGGTCTCCAAGCAAGCTTTATTTATCAGAACACAAACAAAATATACAACAGTCCCCCTTTTTTTTATCTAAAATTAAAAGCAAAGGGGGAAAAAGTGAAGGTTTTTAACTAACATGAAAAACTATGTACAATAAGTACAATAACTATATACAAACATATACAGGCAATAATTGTGCTAACAATGTCTAGTCCATTAGTATTTGGCAAATTCAGAGAGAATACTCCATTACCTATCCTATCTTTGAGTCCAAATTGTTGTACCTAATTTACTTTCTATCTTAACTTGCATTACCAATGTAGAAGTATCTTTTTATGTCTCTCAACCTTATACACTTTACACCTCTTCTATGAGTGTCTTTTACCGATTTGTTAAAAGAAAAACTATAACCATAAAGTCTTCAAGTCCATCAGAGACCTGAGAAAGATACAACATTACTTGAGTAAACAGGAAGTGTAGAGCAAACAACTTCCAAAAAATGTGAAAAATGCTAGAAAGAGCTGACTGCTGAAACAGTCACCCAAGTTTCCTCTGCAATGTTGGGACATCCATCTTTGGCCTACAGGCCTAGCATGTTTGACAGACTTTTCTGTGAAGCAGGATTTTTGAAGGACTATCCCACCTTGTCTTGGCAAAGTTTGACAGTCACTTTCTTTTCTGTTGCTTGTCCAATTTGGACAGTGTACTGTCAGCAGTCAGGGCAAGGGCACTTTCTTGCCCAGTATCCTACTTTTGCTACAAAGTGAGCAAACTCCATATGGAGTTCCTTTGATGCCCTTTATTTTCTTTGAAGTAGATTGGTGCTTTCAAGAGCAGACATGTCTCATTGTCATAAAAAAACAAACCTATGTTATTAAAACATTTTTTTTTTTTGGTTTTTCGAGACAGGGTTTCTCTGTGTAGCTTTGCGCCTTTCCTGGAACTCACTTGGTAGCCCAGGCTGGCCTCGAACTCACAGAGATCTGCCTGGCTCTGCCTCCCGAGTGCTGGGATTAAAGGCGTGCGCCACCACCGCCCGGCTTATTAAAACATCTTAAATGTCATATTCTATAGATCTCTGAAGTATTTGTAGCCCACTTGCCTATCTAAAAAATATCTGTTTGACCTTGAAAACATACCTAACATGACTGCAAGTTTGATTGTAATAGGTGACTAACTACTAACCTGCATTTCTTTATTATCCTAAATAGTTTGCAATAATAACTTTCAAGGACTAGAAATTTACATTACATTGTTAGATGAGCTGTAAATACAATACCTTGAATAAGAGTAGAAACATATGTACAGTATGTTCCAAACAAAAATAACCTTGAATTTGTGTACAATATACAAAAAATTCATGTCAATGCAAAATATTTAAAACTAGTAGTTGCTTTTTTGGTTTAAAAGTAGATTCAACAATCTAGCTTTTATCCTATCATTTTTATACCATATATACAGTATAGAAAAACCAACTCCTAATTTGTATAAATATACAAAAATCCAAGCCAATGTAAAATATTTAAAACTAATAGTTACTTTTTTTAAAAATAGATTCAATAATTTACCTTTTAATCCTATTTATATATCCTCCCTTTTTCTTTTTAGAAGGAGATCCCTGAATCTAATTTTCTTTGTTCATTTCCTGACTATTACCAGTAACAACTTGTAACCAACCCCCCTGAATGACGACAAATATCCATAACTCACTAAACAATCAAAACCTGCCCACCCCATGTCTTGGGAATATGGGCATCATGGTCTTAAAATTACTTCCTGCTGTCTGGGGACAATGATATCTTCAGGGGACCCTGAAAAAATTTTGGTTTAATTGTCAAGTTCTGGGAGAGGTAGTTGTATCATTTGTTGTCCAGTATAATGGTAAAGTTCAGGACTTGTCTCAAGTCCTGACTAGAGTAGTCTGTGAGGCTGGATCATCTCAGACAACCACCTTGAAATTGTCCTGAGCAGTTTGTAGTCCAAAGCCAATCCTTAGGTGGTGTTTGTCAGCTTAATGGCATTACCACAGTCCAGGTGGAATCATCATTATGGGATCCCATCATCTTTTTGGAGACTTTAGAGATTGTGTTAGGTCAGATTATTCATTTTCTTGGTAATTTTTTCTAGGTAGATCTCCCTTCTTCTTTGGATGTTTATTTATCCAAAGGTCTTTAAATTCCTCAAGACAGTTGTTTTTATTTTCCTGGAAAGACAAAAACAAAACCCTGCCCCAACCCTAACTTTGAGGAGTTTCCCCTTTGGCAATTTGTATCTGATCAAATGAAAACTATTTGTTAGTCTTTTAAGCTAGTTTAGATTGAATCTAATCAAGAGGTCTCTCTTGTTCAAATCTAATCTCTATCGATTTTGATGGTATCCACAGCTTTTCTTCTCCTGTGGAAACAAAAGCAAAACCTCTTCCCCAGTGTAACACATATCCTGGTTTCCATTCTGAGGTCAACACATCTTTAAAGTATACAGGCTGATTTAATTCAGTAGTTTTTTTCTATCATCCAATGTCTATCTGTGGCTGTCATTGCTTTCTCATTAGCATTTAGAACATTTAAAGTTAATAAAGCATTATGCAATCTACTTCTTGGGGTCTTTATTGCCACTTTGTTTTTATTAAGCATACCTTCTAGAGTTTGATTAAATCTTTCTATAACTGCTTGCCCCATAGGATTGTGTGGTATAACTGTAGTATGCTTTATGTTGTAATATGCAAAAAATCTTTCATTTTACTAGAGACACATGCTTGTAAATTGTCAGTCTTTATTTGTACAGATGTTCCCATAATGGCCATTGAAAGACCCTAACCCTTCAGGCTTACACCCCCAAGCCCCAGGAAATAAGGAACTAAAAAGAAAACGAGTTCCAAGGGCCACCTGACTCAGCCACTACTCAATCACCCCTGTAACATATAACAATGTAAAAAGATTTCTGTTAAGAGATGTGCTCAACTATGACTCGGATAGTTGCAAGTGTTCCAGGAAGAACCATTGTGACCTGTGTGTAAACTCCACTCCTGCCCTGATACCCCCCCTTGAGGTTTCAGGAAAAATGTGCATGCGGACGTGACTGTACCCACTCTGTGATCACCCTGTGATCAGGCTATGAATTGTATGGGAATTGTAATCTTGTGGGTTTTGTGGGTTTTTCCTTTAAAAGCCCTTATGGGGCTGCAGCAAGATGTGACTCTTGCTCTTGGGAGCAGAGGAGCCTTTCTGTACAGAAGCCAATAAATTCCTCGTGGTGTTGCATCAACTGGACTGGAGTCTGGTTCTTGGGGCGCCCACTTGAGACCCTAAACTTTGGGATCCAACAGCCATGACTTCTAATAGATGTGTAATTACAGAATCAGCCTTTTTGGAACTCAAAGCAGTTGCCCATTGAAATCCCGAGTATGTATTTATGGTATGGTGTACATATTTTAATTTTCCAAATTCTGTAAAATAAAACACATCCATTTGCCAAATTTCATTTCTGTGAGTACCCTTTGGGTTACTTTCTGCAGGCAGTGTGGTTTGGTTACACAAGGAACAAGTAGGACATTTTCTTATAATTTTCTTAGTTTGTTGCCAAGTGATGGAAAAATCCTTTTTCAAACCCTTGCTATTGACATGGTGTTTTTTATGAAATTCTGAGGTCTCCAGCACATTTCCTATTAATAACTTATCAATTTAATCATTAACTTATGTGAGAGGGCCTGACAGACCAGTATGGGATTTGATATGTGTTATATATATGAGATTATTCCTATTCCTGACTATTTCCTGTAATCATATAGATAAGGAAGTTAATTCAGATTCATCAAGAATAAGTTCAGTGGTTTCCATGTGCAAAACAACTCTTTTTGTATATTGAGAGGTTCTGTACAGTCCATTAGTACCATGAGAATAACATATAATTCTGACTTTTGAACAGAATCATAATTGGCTTTGAGCCACTTTACTGAAATTTTCTGACTTGTAACTTGCCTTTTCTGATTTATTTGCATCAGCATACAATGTAGGGGCTCCAGAAATTTGTGTTCCCTGTATAATGTGAGGAATGATCTAGTTAGTTCTCTTTATAAACTGAATTCTCTTGCTTTGGAGATATTTGTTGTTAATCTCTCAAAAAATTACTGCAATCTCTTTGCCAGTGTTCATTTTCTGTCCATAAAGAAGAAATTTCAGCATTAGTAAAAGGTACTAAAATTTCTGTTGGGTCTATTCCTGTCAATTGATGAAGTCTTAATTTTCCTTTTAGAATCAACTCAGAAACCTTTTCCACTTATGTCCTTAGTACTTACTCTGTGTGGTAAAAACATCCATTCTAAGGTAATGTCTTCCCTTTGCATTAAAATCCCTGTAGGGGAATGCATAGACAGTAAAATAACCAGGATGCAATCAAGCTCCAGATCCAAATGATCCACATGTGCATCCTGTACTTTCTTTTCCACCAAAGCCAATTCTCTCTCAGCTTCAGCTGGTAATTCTCTTGGACTATTTAAGTCCTTGTCACCTTTTAAGGTTTGAAACAAATTACTCAGTCCTTGAGTTGTTACTTCAATAGTAGACAATGTCTCCCAACAATTTTTGAAAGTCATTAAGAGACCGCAACTGATCTCTCCTAATTTGTACTTTTGGAGCTGAATTTTTGTAGACCTATTTTATATCTTAAGTAATTAATAGAATCTCTTATTTGTATTTTTTCAGGAGCAATTTGTAATTTCCAGCAAGGTAAAATTTTCTTTATTTCTTCAAACATTTTTGCTGAAGTATCTACATTTGAATCAGCTAGTAAGGAAAAATATCTAGCACCATACTTTTGTAACACACTAGGAAACAGAGGGACAGAGGTTGCAAGTAGCTTGGTTCATTGTCTATCTTCCCTGTTCTATTTGTGGAAGACACTTCTCTTCATGACTAAATCTTCATCCCACTTCTCTAGTCATGTTTTAAGTAGATCTCAAAGGTCATCCTCCAGCAGGCTAGTCCTTCCTTAAAGAGTTCATGGGCACTCCTTATTCACTCCAAGTAGTTTTTCTCTGGTCAATAAAATGATACAAAAATGGCAATTTATCAATTTTGAGTTTGGGTCTCAAAAGGTCCCAAGTGTTTTTACTTTTCATTCTTTGGGAAGATGGAAGGCCTAGCCTGTTGGAGGATGAAAACAGAACACAGCTGATTCATGTCAGTCAAGACTTTCATCTCTCTCTTGAGACTAGTTCAAGGATCCAGGAGTTACCTTTCCATTAGACCCTGAGCAAGCTCAATCAGGATCATCAGATATGAGCCAATGCTGATCCTGGACAAATGAACAGTCATTGCCATAGAGCTCATGTGGTTGCTTATCAGGTAGCACATTTGAGTGTTAAGTAACTCATACATTGCTCCATAACCTAACTCCAAATTTGTAAGTAACTCATATATTGCTCAATAACATCCCTCTCATTTTCTCATGACAGACAGAGCTAACAGCCTCCTTCAGTTCCCTTGCATCTGAGCCTGACCATTAGCTCTGGAAAATGAGATATGTGATGTTTTAAGGACAAACCTTTAGAGAAAAGGGAGAATTTTCTTGTGCTTTCCAAGTTATCTGTGGAACTGCAGTGTTGGTGTGACGCCTGGAGATCCCAGAGCTACTTTATCCATGGATAATGCTGAAGATGGAAGCTACTAATTGAAGTAGAAAAACAGAACCATGGAAGGACTTGGGCCTGATGACCATTGATTCACCCCACCAGCTCTCAACCATGTATTTGTTGTCTTCTGTGATGGAGAATAAACTATGTTTTTCAATGCAGTGCTATTTGGGATTTTACTTTTCATATAGCTGAGATTAATTATAATTGAAACGAATACTTAGTTCATCAATTGGCAAGTTTACTATGATACAAATTCATTGTGTCCTACACATGCTCATGTTCTGGATCATTTTTGTTATTGCTTAAAGGTAATTGTCTTCGTTAGGTTTTCTTTTGCTGTGAGGAGACACCAGGTTCATGGCAACTCTTATAAAGTAATACATTTAATTGGGGTGGTTTGCTCACACTTTCAGAATTTCAGTTCATTATCATCATGGTGGGGAGCCTGGTGGCATGCAGGCAGATGTGGTGCTGGAATAGTAACTGAGAATCCTACATCTTTTTGGCAACAGGAAATTGAATGACACTGAGCAAAGCTCCAGTAAAGGAGACCTGAAAGCCTGCCCCTACAATCACACACTTCCTCCAACAAGGGCACACCTACATCAACAATACTCTACCTCCTAATAATGTCACTCTCTTTGGGCTATGGGGGGCCAATTACATTCAAACTACCACATTCCACTCCTTGTCCCCCCCAAAGCTTGTAACAATATCATAACACAAAATTCATTTACTGCAACTTCAAAAGACCCCATAGTCTATCAGAGTCTCAACAATGTTTTGAAGTCCAAAGATCAAAGTCTCTCCTGAGACTCATGCAATCTCTTAACTGTAATCACCTGTAAGGAAAAAAAAAAAGCAGATCACATACTTCCAACATATAATGGCACAGGGTATATATTACCATTCTAAACCATAGGAAAGGGAGCCTAGCAAGAAAATAACTGAACCAAAGCCAGACTGAAAACCAGCTAGGCAAACTCCAAACTCTTCATCCCCATGTCTGATGACAAAACACTCTTCAGATCTCCAGCTCTGTTCAGCTTTGTTGACTGCAACATACTTCTTTCTTTTAGGCTTGTTCTACTTCCTGTTAGCAGCTCCCCTTGGCAGGTATCCCATGACTCTGGCATCTTGAGTTTTCCAAAGCAATCTAGGCTTCAACTTTACAGTTTCGTGAAATAGCCTCTCTTCTAGGCCTCCATTCAGGAACACCCCAGACACATGCCTGGCTTCAGCAGCTTTCTTGGGTCATGGAGTCAAATTCCATCACCTGCTCCTTTTCTTAACTTTAAAACCAGAGTCATGTGGCCAAACTGCCAAGTTCTGCTGCTTACTGGGGCTGGAACATGGCCTCCTCATTCAATCACATCTTCACCAGCTTTCTGACCTTCACTACCTAAGCTTGGCTGTCCTGAAACTTTCTCTGTAGACCAGACTGGCCTCAAACTCAGATATCTTCCAGCCTCTGCCTTTGTAGTGCTGGGACTAAAAGTGTGCCCCACCACACCAAGTTCTATGCCTTTCTTTAGTTCATTTTCACAAGTTGGAAGCGTATCTGGGTAGGATCTTGCCCTGAAGCCACCCTCTCTTTATTCCATTTCTTAATCTGTTTATCTCCTTGAACACAGAATTTAGCTCCATTTTCTGGTGCACCTTTTCTCCTCAAAGCAAGTTGTCATAGTCATTTTAATATCTAACATTATAGACTTCAAACCAAAACAAATCCAAAGAGATGGGGAAAGACACTACATACACATCAAAGGAACAATCCACTAAGAAAACATTTCAATTTTTAGCATCTATGCCCCAAACATAAGGGTACCCATGTTTGTAAAAGAAACACTACTACAGCTTAAATCACATAGTGACCCAGGTAGATTGATAGTGGGAGACTTCAATATCTCACTCTCACCAACTGACTGGTCATCAGACAAAAACTAAACAGAAATACTGGAGCTAACAGATATTATAAACCAAATGGACCTAACAGCTATTTACAGAACATTTCACCCAAACACAAAGAATATACCATCTTCTCGGTACCTCATGGAACTTTGTCCAATATTGACCACATGCTCTGATACAAAGCAAATCTCAACAGATATAGGAAAACTGAAATAACTCTCTGCATCCTGTGAGATCACCACAGATTAAAGATGGATACCAACAATAAGAGAAACAACAGAAAGCTTACAAACTCATGGAAACTGACCAACTCTCTGCTAAACGAAAAATGGGTAAAGACAGGAAAAAAGAAAGAAATTTAAGATTTTGTAGAAATGAATGAAAATGAATACACAATATACCCAAACTTATGTGACACAATGAAAAGTGGTCCTAAGAGGAAAGCTTGTAGTACTGAGTGCCTGCATAAAAAAATCTAGAGAGATCTCCCATTAGCAACTTAACAGCATACTTGAAAGTTCTAGAACAAAAAGAAACAAGCTAACTGTAGAGGAGTAGAGGGCAGGAAACAATAAAACTGAGAGTTGAAATCAATAAAATAGAAGCCAAGAAAATAGTATGAAGAATCAATGAAAGAAAGACTTGGTTCTTTGAAAAAAAAATCATTAAGATTGATAAACCTTTATTCAGATTAACTAAGAGGCATAAAACATATCCAAATTAACAAAATCAGAAATGAAAAGGAGGACATGACCACAGACATGAAGAAGGTCTGAGAATCATAAGGACATATTTTAAAAACCTGTACTCTGCCAAATTGGAAACCTAAAATAAATAATTTTCTTAATAAGTACCACTTATCAAAGTTAAATCAAGATCATACAAATGATTTAAACAGACATTAATCCCTCTTAATGGAAGCAATCATTAAAAGTCTCCTAACCCAAAAGCAAGCAAACAAAAACCCACCCAGGGCCAGTGGTTTTAGTGGGGGAATTCTACCAGAGTTTCAAAGAAGCATTAACACTAATATTCCTCAAATTATTCTATAAAATAGAAAGAGAAGAAACCTTCCCCAGTTTATTTTATAAGGCCACAGTTACCATGATGCCCACACTACATAAAGACCCAATCAAGAAAGAGAATTACAGACCAATTTCCCTTATGAACATAGATGCAAAAATACTCAATAAAATACTGGCAAACCAAATCCAGGAACACATCAAAAAGATCATACAACATGATCAAGCTGACTTCATCTTAGGGATAGGGCAATATATAAAAATCAATAAATGTAGTTCACCATATAAACAAACTGAGAGAATAAAACTATATCTCATTAGATTCAGAAATGACTTTGACAAAATCCAATGCCCTTCATTATAAAAGTCCTGAAGATCCTGGACATGATGGTACACACCTTTAATCTCAGCACTTGGGAGGCAGATCTCTGTGAGTGCCAGGCCAGCCTGGTCTACATTGTGATTTCCAGGCCAGCTAGAGCTGGAAATCCTGTTTCAAAAACCGAAAAAGAAGAAAGAAAGGAAGGAAGGAAGGAAGGAAGGAAGGAAGGAAGGAAGGAAGGAAGAAAGAAAGAAAGAAAGAAAGAAAGAAAGAAAGAAAGAAAGAAAGAAAGAAAGAAAGGAAGAAAATGACAGACTTCAGAGTAGGAAAAGATCTTCATCAACCCCACATCTAACAGAGAGTTGATCTCCAAAATATATAAAGAACTCAAGAACCTACACATCAACAAACAAAATAATCCAATTAAAAAATGGAATACAGGAGGGCAGTGGTGGCGCACACCTTTAATCCCAGCACTCGGGAGGCAGAGCCAGGCGGATCTCTGTGAGGCTAGCCTGGTCTACAAAGCGAGTTCCAGGAAAGGCGCAAAGCTACACAGAGATATCAGTCTCAAAAAACAAAAACAAAAACAAAAACAAAAAAGGGATACAGATCTAAACAGAGAACTGTTGCTGTGGGATGGTCTGTATGTCAAATGTGTTGCTGATTGGTCAATAAATAAATCACTGATTGGCCCGTGGCCAGGCAGGAAGTATAGGCGGGACAAGGAGGAGACTAGAGCTGGGAAGTGGAAGGCTGAGTGGGAGAGACACTGCCAGCCGCCATCAGGACAAGGA
Organism: Peromyscus californicus insignis; assembly: GCF_007827085.1. Classification (NCBI taxonomy): domain Eukaryota; kingdom Metazoa; phylum Chordata; class Mammalia; order Rodentia; family Cricetidae; genus Peromyscus; species Peromyscus californicus. The sequence continues at coordinate 28,805,477 of NW_026294458.1, forward strand.
AGATGTAAAGTACCGGTAAGCCACAAGCCACGTGGCAAGGTATAGATTAATAGAAATGGATTAATTTAAGCTGTAAGAACAGTTAGCAAGAAGCCTGCCACGGCCATACAGTTTGTAACCAATATAAGTCTCTGTGTTTATTTGATCGGGTTTAAGCGGCTTGGGACTGGCGGGTGAGAGAGATTTGTCCTGACTGTGGGCCAGGCAGGAAAACTCTAGCAACAAACTGTCAATAGAGGAATCTCAAATGACTGAGAAACACTTGAAGAAATGTTCAACATATTTAGCCCACAGGAAAACACAAATCTGAACAACTCTGAGATTCTATCTTAAACCTACCAGAGTGGCTAAGATCAATAACATAAGTGACAATTATACTGGAGAGGATGTGCAGCAAGGTGAACACTCCTCCATTGCTGCTGGGAATTCAAACTGGTACAGCCACTGTAGAAATCAATATGCTAGTTTCTCAGAAAATTGGGAATTGACATACCTCAAGACCCAGCTATACCAGTTCTAGACATATACCCAAAGGATGCTCTACCATACCACAAAGACACTTGCTCAACTATGCTCATAGCAGCTTTATTTGTTATAGCTAGAAACTGGAAACAATCTGGACATCCATCAACTGTGAATGAAGAAAGAAAATGTGGTCCATTTACACAATGGAGTATTACTCATCTATTAAAAACAGTAACATCATGAAATTTTCCAGCAAATCAATGGAATTAGAAAAGCTGATGCTGAGTGAGGTAACCCAGAGCCAGAAAGGCGAACATGGTATGTACTCACTTATAGGTGGATATTAGCCATAAATTAAGGGATAACTGTGCTACCATCCACAGACCCAAAGAAGCTATGTAACAAAGAAGGCTCAAGGCAGGGACACATGAATCTCACTGTGAAGTGGAAATTGAACAGACATCACAGGTGGATGGGGAAGAGGTCTGGATTGGGGGATAGGCATGGGAACAGGAAGGATAAGGTGAGGAGGATGGAGGAAGAGAATACTGGAATAGACAACTGGAGTCAGGGCACCTCTAGGATGAGCCGGAAACCTAGTGGAATGGAAACTCCCAGGAATCTATGAATGCTAGCTAAGACTCCTAGCATTGGGGATATGGAGCCTGAATTGGCCATCTCCCATAACCAGGCAAGACTTCCATTGGAGTGACTGGGACACCAACCCAGCCACATAACCTTTGACCTACAAGGCATGATGGGACAAAGAAAGAGCAGAAATTATGGGTGTGACCAACATAATTTGACTGGTCCAGCTTGAGACCCATACTATGAGAGGCATCCCACCCCTGACACAGGATAGAGGGCCACAACCTAGAGGCTGGACAACCCAGAGACCTAGGAGAGAAAGTAGCATGAATTTTTTTTTTTTTTTTTTGGTTTTTCGAGACAGGGTTTCTCTGTAGCTTTGGAGCCTGTCCAGGCTGGCCTCGAACTCACAGAGATCCACCTGCCTCTGCCTCCCAAGTGCTGGGATTACAGGTATGCGACACCACCGCCTGGCATGAATCTTAAAGGTCTTATTAATAAAAAAAAACAAAACCTGGAGCCAGGTATTGGGGTGGATGCTGAAAGATCAGGGAAGCAGAACAAGCCATAGCTACCTCACCTCGCCAGTTCCTCAGCTGATCCTGTTTCCTCAGACTGGAAGCCTCTGAGTCCTCATCCAGAATGAATCTCAGCAGAACTGCTTCTCGAAAGCCTGAATACTTAACCAGCTAGTTCCTGGTTTTCACGCCTTATATACCTTTCTGCTTTCTGCCCTCACTTCCTGGGATTAAAGGCTCACTTTCTGGGATTAAAGGCATGCGTCACTATGCCTGGCTGTTTCCAATGTGGCCTTGAACTCACAGAGATCCAGATGGATTTCTGCCTCTGGAATACTAGGATTAAAGGCATGTATGCCACCATATTCTAGCCTCTGTATCTAGTGGCTGTTGTGTTCTCTGACCCCAGATAAGTTTATTAGGGTGCACAATATTTTGGGGAACCCAATACCACCACAATAGAACCAAACATGACTGGCAAAAGAAGGAAAAAGTTAATGAAATGAAACCTAATGATATTCCACTATACCCATAGGTCATTCCCTAGCCCAGATTTGCAGGCTTCATACAGATACAGACACACAGCCAAACACTAGGAAGACCTGGGGAATCCTGTGGAAGATGGGGAGGAAGGATTATGAGAGCCAGAGGGGCCACGTACACCACAAAAACCCCACGGATTCAACAAACCTGGGCTCTTAGGGGCTCACAGAGACTGAACCAACAACCAGAGAACTTGCACGGGACTGACCTAGGCCTTGTTCACATATGTTCCAGTTGTGTTGCTTGGTCTTCTTGTGTGACTCCTAACAGAGGAAGCAGGGGCTGTCTCTGACTCTGGTTTTTGGGACCCTTCCCTCCTACTGGGTTGCCTAATACAACCTTAATAGGAGAGGAGGTGACTTGTCTTACTGCAACTTGATATGTCATGGCTGGCTAATATATATGGGAGGTCTACACTTTTCTGAAGAGAAAGGAGAAGGAGTGGAAGTGAGGGGGAAGGGGACAGGCTGGGGAGGGGGACTGGGAAGAGAGGAGAGAGGGAGGGGAAACTATGATTGGGCTGAGAAAAAATATTTATTAAAAAAGTAAAATCCTGGAAAGCTTAGGGATGAAAGAGGCAACCTTAACATAATGAAGAATTTTACAGTAAGCCCATAGCCAACATCAACTTCAGCAGAAAAATTCAAAGCAATTCCACTAAAGTCAATAATAACACAAGGTTCTCCACTTTCCCCACTCTATTCAACATAGTGCTTGAATTCTTAGCTAGAGCAGTAAGACAACTGAAGGAGATCAAGAGGATACAAATTAGAAAGGAAGAAGTCAAAGTATCTTTATTTGCAGATGATGTGATAGTATACATAAGTGACCCCCAAAATTCTACCAGGGAGCTCCTACAGCTGATAAACGCCTTCATTGATGTGGCTGGATACAAGATTAACTCAAAAGGAAATCAGAAGTCCTCTTATACACAAATGATAAATGTACTGAGAAAGAAATCATGGAAACAATACCCTTCACAATGGCCTAAAATGATACAAAGTATCTTGGGGGAACTCTAATCAAGCAAGTGAAACCCTTGTATGACAAAAATTCAATTATTTGAAAAAAGAAAGAGAAGATACCAGAATATGGAAAGATATCTCATGCTCATGGATCAGAAGTTTTTTTTTTTTTTTAACAAATTAAAAACGGCCACCCTACTAAAGGATTCAATGAAATCCCCATCAAAATTCTAATACAATTCTTGACAGAACTTGAAAGGTCAATTCTCAGCCTCATATGGAAAAACAAAAACCCAGGACCCGGGATTGCTAAAACAATCCTGATTAATAAAAGAACTGCAGGAGGTATCACCATTCCTGATTTCAAGCTGTACTGCAATGCTATAGTAATAAAAACTACATGGTATTAGCATAAAAACAGACATGTTGGTCAATGGAATTGAATTCAAAATCCATACATAACTCACATACCTCTGGACACCTGAGGTTTGATAAGAAGCCAGAAATACACACTGGAAAAAAGACAGCATTTTCAACGAATGGTGCTGGGCAAACTAGATTTCTGCACATGGAGAATGCAAACAGATCCATATCTATCACCCTGCACAAAGCTCAACTCCAAATAGATCAAAGACCTTAACATAAAACCAGATATACTCAATGTGAAAGACATGAAAGTGGGGAGCATTGAATACCGTGAGAGAATGAATGAGTTAAGCTTTGGCTTCTTTATCATTCAGAAAACATTACTGACGTTTTTTCCTGGGCAGACTTAATCATCCAGCAGCACGTAGAATGGAGACGAAGATAAAGATAGATGAATGAGGAAGAAAAGTCACCCGTAAATCTGGTGAGCTGAGCACAGGCACAGCTGACATCGAGGGACAGATCACTGAGTCCATCCAGGGATTTGTGATGACTTGTATTTAAGTAGAAACCACTCCAGATGAATGCTTTCGGGAGGACTTCGGCTTTGGGGTTACTGATCTCCATCACTATTCTGGTGCCCGGTAAGTGTGACATTCTGAGGCTTTTAGGAAATGAAACCATTCTTCAGGCTAAGTTTGACTGTGATAATCCTTCTGCCTCGACCTTCTGACTCCTGGGATTGCAGTCATATACCATTGTTGCAGGCTAACAGGACAACTTTAGCACTCTGCAGATTGCTTTTAAATGGATTATATTTAATAAGCAGGTTTTCTACAAATATTCCATGGAATGGATTATTTTATTTGTTGTTATCATTTGAATTTGAAGATGAGTGACAGCCTGAAAAGAAATGTTTTACTAGCTTGCTTGCTCATCCCATCTTTAAGGTTGAGATGTACCAAAAAAAAAAAAAAAAAAAAAAAGAAAGAAAGAAAGGAAGGAAGGAAGGAAGGAAGGAAGGAAGGAAGGAAGGAAGGAAAACCTCTGAGAAGGGAAGCAGTGGGATCTAGGGTAAAGTATTGGCACTGAACTTAGGCAGGAAGGGACAGTCCTCCATTATAAGGGAAAGAGGGACAAGGTGGCCTGGAAGCAGGTCAGCTCTGGATTGGTGTCCTAGTTATGGAGTCTTAAGCATTTGAAGTAGAGCTGTTGGAAGTTACTACTGGAAGGAGCAGGACAAGATAAGGACCAGGGTCCATGAACTACCACTACAAAGATGGGACAGGCCAGCCTGCTGACTGAGGTGGTAGAACTCTTGTCTTAGTTCTGTTTCAGCAGAACCACAGTTCCTAAGAAGACTGACCAATGTGAAAGTAAATTGACTTTTCCTCAAATACAAAAATACAAGTTTATATCCTACTACTTCAAAATGTATAAAAAGATAAAAATCTTAGATCCAGTACCTCATTAGTAATCAAATAAGGAAGCCTGACAGGCCTTTATACGAAATTAATTTAAACTTCTTTAATTTTTTAAAAGTATATATGTATGTATTTAATGTGTGTGTGTGTGTGTGTGTGTGTGTGTGTGTGTGTGTGTGTGTGTGTGTGTGTGTGTCCATGCCATAGCATTTGTGTGGGTGTCACAAAACAACTGTAGGTTATTTTCTCTCATTTTTTTTATGTTGGTTCCAGGGTTGAGACTCTGGCTTGGTTGCGTAAGTCTTTACCTGCTGATCTATCTTGCTGGTCCCTAACATTCGTAAATGTAAAGATTTGTTTTGTGACCCAGAACATAATCAACTTTGATTAACATACCTAGAGCACTTGAAAAATATGTATTATTACATTAGAACTGTTTTATAAATGTCTCTTTGGTCACTATAATTGATACTTTTATTAATAAATTCTGTGTCTATACTACTTTCTAAAGTTCAGATTATTCTATTCATTTCTGAGGAAGATGTGTCACAACTTCCATCTATGATTGTGAAGCTGTTTATGTATCTCTTTAATTTAGTTAATTTTTGCTTTATGTGGTTTGAAGCTCTGTTACTAGTTATATACTTCATCATGACAATAAACATTGTACAATTTCAATCGTTTCTAGTAACATTCTTTGTTTCTGAAGAATTCTTCTGTTATTCATATAGACTCTAGTTCCTTTCTTCGCTTCTCCTCCTCTCTTCCCCTTCCCTCCCCCAGTGTTTCTCTTTGTGTAAATTTAGGCATAGTGGGTCATTCAAAGATTTTTGTCTGTTTCATCTAGATTATCAAATTTCTTGACATAGAATTCTTTATAGTAGTCTCCACTGTTCCTTTAATGTCTGTTGGAATTCAAGTAATGTTGCTTCTGTTATTTGATGATATTGACACATATTTTGTGATTCCCCCCCTCTTAATTTGGCTAATTGTTGAATTTTTGTAACTCTTCTGGCTAGTTGATGGTCAGCTTTACTGATCCCTTTAAAGAATCAGCTTTAGTTTGCTGGTTTTCTCTGTTCTACTGTGTTCACTGATTCTGACTCTAATTTCTCTTCTGCTTATTTTGTGTTTGATTTGTTCTTCTTTTTCTAGTTTCTGGAAGTTGGAGTCTAAATGATTGAATTTTAGATAATTTTTATTCTCTCACAAAAGCAGTCAAGGCTAAAACTTTCCCTTTAAGCACTGCTTTTTAGTATTCTACAAGTTTAGATAATTTCTATTTTTACTTAGTTCAAACTACTTAAAAATTTTCCTTGAGTTCTTATTTCACTAAATTTTTATTTCAAAATGATATGACATCATCTCCAAACTACTTGTGGGGTCCATTTACTGTTATTGATGTCAATTCCATTATAGTTGAGGAATAGTCATAGTATGACTCCATTCTTTAAAATGTGCTAATATGTTGGGCTGGAGAGATGGATCAGTGGTTCACAGCATGGGTTGCTCTTTCAGAGAACTTGGGTTTGATTCCCAGTATGTACATGGTGGCTAAAAATATTTGTGACTCCAGTTCCAGGGGATCTAATGTCCTCTTCTGGCTTCCGAGGGCACCAGGCATGTAAGTGGTGCACATAGATACATACAATCAATATACTCATACACACAATATAAGTCAAAAATTTGTAATATGTGTATTATAGCTCAGGATATAGTTTATGTTCATGAAAGCTCTACATGAGGTTGGAGAAAATATATATTCTACTATAGGAAGTCATCTCCAAAGACATAAATAATATTGATCTGGTAATAGAGTTGTTCATTCAGTTATGTCTTGCCTGGATTTGTACCTATTGTTAATTTCTTCCTTTCTGTTAGAGGGATGTTGTAATCTCTAACCTAAAGAACTGTATTTACCTTTCTGCAGTTTGTAACAGGTTTTGCTTCTTAATTCTCTGTTGTTAGGTACGTACAAGGGATTTGTTCTTAGAGGAGACTTGATGGTGTGTGTATCTTTCTACAATGCCCATCTTTATCCTTGATATCTTTTCTTGAACTCAAATTTTCTCTGTTTAAAATTAATATAATTAACTTCCACATTTTGTTTACTGTTAGCATAGAATTTGAAATTCATCTTCCATCACACTCAGACATCTGAGATTGGAAGAGGAATGGTTTCTCATAGACAGAATTTCCAACAACAGTAGAAAGTATGTGTACATCTGTGTAGCAGTATGTCCACTAAAGTAGCAGAGGCCAGGACCTCATTGTTTTCCTAGAGTAGAGAATAAGTATACTGTAACTGCAAAGATCAATAAAATCTGAGTTATTGCCATAATGCATAGACTAGGACTATTCTGATTGTTAAGTATTCTACAGAATGCAAAAGAAGTAATGGCCAACTGGAATCTGGAGCTGTGGAACTAGAAGTCAAAGTAGACATGAATTCTCATTTCAATTATTCTTTGCATTTCTGTTTTTTTTTCTTTTTGTCCTCCTGTTACAAAGTAGGAAAAAATCAAGGAAGAAGGAAGATAATGAAAAATCATTTTAAATCCTGATTTTAAATTCACTGAAAAAAGCTCTATATTGTCTAGGTAAGATTCCTACCATATGATCAAAAAAATTAGTTAGAGTGAGGTATATTGAGAAAGTTTATCAGATCATCTTGGATAAGGACATTAACACTGACTTAAGCTGTGCATAGGGACATGATTAGGACATGAAAAAAGGGAAGGGTCCCCTTGAAAAATACTGTTGGTCAAATGAGTTGTTTTATGAATGAGAGACTATTAATTAATACCTCATAAATGTGAATTTCAAGATATTTATATACTTTTATCCCCAGATGTCATAACATCTAATGTTCTATAGTGCTTTTTGGTGAGTAATTTTAGTCAAGGTTAATGGTGACCTGTTGTGTTGAATAAGACTTTGTTGAGCAAGAAGGTTTTTACTCTATATGAACATATATAATAAATTTTATCTTCTTTAAATATTTTCCAGATTCAAGTTGTTCAATTAAGGGACAACATCAGGAGCAATGGTTTTATCCAGTGCCGGAGCCATGGGATGATGAGTACGAGGGGCCACGTTTCTCTCAGGGTAATATTCTTTCTTATGTAATGGCCATCATTGAGTAGTTAGATGGAGAGTGGATTTTGGTTAGAAAGGTAGATGGTACCCTGGGTGCAGTATTCCAGCCTTTCTCTTAGTAGGGGCCTCTAGAGGTCTAAGTGCTGTGCCGTGACAGGTCCTGAGTAAGTGACTGGTAGTTGTTTCGCAAACAATTTGCATCCTTGTTTTTCTCCAAACCTTTGTAAACTTGCAGTGATGGGAAGACCATGGGTGTCTTAGTTACTGTTCTGTTTCTGTGAAGAGACCCATGACCAAGGTGTAGTGGGTGCCCATTCCAGCTTTGATCTGGAAGTTCCAACCCCCATTGAGGCTTTGGTAACTGTCATGCCTACAAGGCAGGGCTGAGAGAGGACCCTGAAGACCTGAGATCTGGATGCGCAGGCTCTCTTGGTTTCTGGACCCTGGATGCTGGAGGTAGACTGAGCAGAATTCTCCAGAGAACACCATGGAACTGCGCTACACCTTTCCCAGACCCTGTTACCTATTCCTTCACTTGTAAGTTACCCCACAAAATAAACCTCCCTTTTAACTACGTGGAGTGAGTGGCCTTAATAATTTCACCAATACCAAGGCAATGTTAATTGATGACTTGCTTACAGTTTCAGAAATTTAGTTCAATATTATCAGGGTGGGGCCATGGTGGCACTCATGGTACTGGATAAGTAGTTGACAGATACATCCTGATCAACAGGCAGAGAAAGATATATATATATATATATATATATATATATATATATATACACACAGAGAGAGAGAGAGAGAGAGAGAGAGAGAGAGAGAGAGAGAGAGAGAGAGAGAGAGAGAGGCTGGACCTGGCAAGGGGTTTTGAAACTTCAAATGTGTCCTGATGACACATTTCCTCCAGCAAGGCCACACCCACTCTAACAAAGCCACACCTCCTAATCCTTCTAATCTTTTCCAACAGTTCTACTCCCTTGTGATTTAGCATCCAAATACATGAGCCTATGGGGGCCATTCCCATTGAAATCACCCCAATGGATTTAAGGTCCCCCTTTTTTTGTTGTCTTGTTATATGGCCTTTATTTGTTCATAAAATGTGAGGCTTGCTTGCGTACCTAGGGGAGGCAAGTGACCCAACAACAAGAAAGGGGAGAGGTTTTAGCAAAACCAAGATTCATTCATATAATAAATTTCTCCATCATGTAACTGTTTCTGACTATGTTAAAGTGAGATCGTCCTGACACCCACATTTGTCACAGGTGAGTTGGAACAGATGTTTTGACTGAATAAACATCCTTCAGTAAACTCTTATCAGTCACAGTACCTTTTGCCAATGTATGGGTTGCATGAGATTCTAAGTAGGAGAAGCTTGCAGATGCCAGGGTTTAAGTTAAACTTTCCACAGATGAGCACAATGGTCAACTTGTGTATTTAATTCTCATGGAACACAGAAACAAAATCTACAGGCAAAACTCATAGCTGAGCTTGTTAGGATTCTGCCCCAACTCCAGCTATGTGCAGTTCAGGGTGTTGCATCTTACATCATCAGTGTGCGCTGGCAAGTAGGTATGAGCCTTAAAAGCCGGATGCAGGCCCCACCCTCTCTCTCTTCTCTCTGCTCTGTTCTGCTCCCCCATCTTTCTCTCTCTCCAGGCCTGGCTCTCCTCTTTCCCCTTCCCTCCTTTTCCTCTTATAATGCTCTGAAAACTAACACTGGGTTCTGTGTTCTGTATATGAATTTATACTTTTCTAATAGGAAGGAAGGAAAACATATGTAAGTATTATATTTGATAATTTTACATATTTTCAGTAAAATTATAAATTTTTCATGTTTTTAAAACATTCATATGTTGTTAGAGTTTTCCTGCCTGGCCCACAGTCAGGGCAAATCTCTCTCACCCGCCAGTCCCAAGCCGCTCAAACCCGATCAAATAAACACAGAGACTTATATTGGTTACAAACTGTATGGCCGTGGCAGGCTTCTTACTAACTGTTCTTACAGCTTAAATTAATCCATTTCTATTAATCTATACCTTGCCACGTGGCTTGTGGCTTACCGGTACTTTACATCTTCCTTGTCCTGATGGCGGCTGGCAGTGTCTCTCTGACTCAGCCTTCCACTTCCCAGCTCTATTCTCCTCCTTGTCCCGCCTATACTTCCTGCCTGGCCACGGGCCAATCAATGATTTATTTATTGACCAATCAGCAACACATTTGACATACAGACCATCCCACAGCACCTCCCCTTTTCTTTTCTTAAAAAGGAAGGTTTTAACCTTTACATATCTCTAAAGTCAGCTTGGTATATTTGGGAATTTGGGCGTAGCTTTTCTTACTACTTCCTGCTGGAGGGGGGCGCTGTATCTTCTGGGGAAACAAAGAAAATTTTAGGATCATGGAGTAGTCCGTGAGGCTGTATCATCTGAGCCAGTTGTCTTGAAACGGTTCTGGATGTTGGATCATCTGGGCCATGGTGTCATCGGAGACCTTTCAGGTGGTCTTGGCTGGTCAAACCTGATGTGTCTTAATCTGGAACAAATCCATAGCCTCTTGCTTTCTGTGGAAACAAAAGAGACTCTTTTCCAAAGCAACATATCCTTACATCCAAATTTTGAAGTCAAAGTATCTTTAAAACATACATACTGGTTTAACTCAGCTTCCTTTTTGAAGAACACTGGACAAATGAGACAACTGAGAAAAGGGACAAATCATCTATCCCAGGAAACAGAGTGAAAAGGCGTATGGGTATATATTATCTAAAAAATTTTATGTCTTCCTAAATGTTTGTTTCTGCTTTTCTCTAAAAATTTAACACTATTGGTCTTCTAATAGTCCCAGTTCAATTAAAATTTAAAGCTGACTTTAGAGTTGGAGAATGGCTCTCTCCTTCTTTAAACTCAAGCTACATTCATACCTTTTTATTGCACAATTCCTAAATGGTCTTATAATAAAAACCCAGAGCAAGATATTGGGGTAAATGCTGAAAGATCAGAGGAAACAAGCCACAGCTACTTCTCACCCTGCCAACTCCTCAGCCGATCCTGTTTCCAAGAATCCTCAGACTCAATGCTCCTGAGTCCTAAGCCAAAAGGGCCTCTAGTTCATGTCTCCTCACACCTTATATTCCTTTCTCTGCCGAGCCATTTCACTTCCGATCTCAACATTCCTAGTGCTGGGATTAATGGCATGTGTGCTTCCTGAATACTGGAGTTAAAGGTGTGTCACCACTGCCTGACCTGTTTTTAACTCTGTGGCTGGCTCTGACTTCTAATCTTCAGGCAAGCTTTATTTCTTAGACTATTTCAAATATTACCACACTTTTTCACTGGGTGGTGGTGGCGCACACTTTAATCCCAGCACTTGGGAGGCAGAGGCAGGCGAATCTCTGTGAGTTCGAGGCCTGCCTGGGCTACAGAGTGAGTTCCAGGAAAGGCAAACAAATATTACACTTTTTCATTGGAAGCAAATATTTCTAAGCATATTCTATTTCTACTGATTATTATTTTTATTTTTCATGATATGGTCAGGCTGGGGAAGTTATATAATGTTTTAAATTTCACTTGTTTGTAGTCTGTAAATAAAAAGAAAAATTTCTAACTAGTTTCATGTAAATGCTATGGGTTACTTTTAATGATAGTGTCTTTATATTTTGCACATTAATGTTCATCTCAATCCTTAGGAGGAGGCTTGCTAATTATTTTGCTACTTATCAAGCCTAAGAGGAGACAATCACATGACTGAGTATGCCATTTTGTTTCCGGAGGAGCATGAATTGTATGATGACACCAACATTGTCTACCATCAAAAAAATAGACTTAGAACACTATTTTTGTAATTTAATGTAATTTTATTGTGCTTTTATGTCTGGCTTACTTGATCTTAGCTCAAAGACTGAGAAGCAAGTGTCTGTCTCTAGATAGTAAAACTGTTATGCTAACTTCAAATGCCTTACAATACACACTGATTCACCAAAATGTATATGAGAGCATACAATTAGTATTTGAATTTGTTTTAAAAATAATGCATATTTTGTGATTTGTAATTTATTTATTACACAGTTTTTAGGGTACAATTGCCAGAACAAAAGACACTCAACTAATACAACATAATGTAATCTACTATAGGTAAATCAAACATACCATGTCCTTTATTAACCTCCCCCTGTTTGTCTCTATCTCGGTCTCTCTCTGTCTCTCTGTCTCTCTGTGTCCAGTTAATATTACAGAGCCTGTACAGATGGGTACAAAGGCTCTGTTTGGCTGCCCTCCTGTTCCACTGTCAAAAGTAATATTAATAACATGGGTAATAATCCCCAGAGGCCAGCCTCCCTGCATAATATCCTTCAAAGTAGAAACCAAGGAGACCAATGAAACCAACTGTGTGGACAGGAGAATCACCTGGGCCTCCACACCTGACCAGAGTCCTGATCTTCAGATCAATGCAGTGGCCCTCGATCATGATGGGCATTATTCATGTCAGATAACAACATCTGATGGGAATTTCTATGCAAGATGGTACCTCCAAGTGCTAGGTAAGCAACAAGTTAACCTACTGCTGTATTTCACTGGATTTTAGATAGAAATGAATCCTTTTGTAATTTGTGACACAACTGAATTTTTTCCCCTTCGATCTCCACAGTCCCCCCTGTAGTAACCCTGTCTCCAGGGAAAAGCAGAACTGTAGTTTGTGAGGCGACTGCAGGCAAGCCAGCTGCACAGATCTCCTGGACTCCAGAAGGGTACTGCAAAACTATGAATGAATCACACAGCAATGGCACCGTGACTGTCAGGAGCACATGCCAGTGGGATCAGAGCAATGTGTCTGCTGTGTTCTGCGCTGTCACCCATTCAAATGGCAGCAAGATTCTGTCCATAGAACTGAATCAAGGTGAGTACCTGATTTTTCTTTAAAGAAGAAATAACTAATATTTAACTTATTCTTCCATGAAAGATAAATATTTGAAGTTCATCCTGTTTATGACAAAAGCCACTTAAGGAAGTAAAGAGGAAAGTCAAGAAACCTCAAGCAGAAGCTTGTGAGCTACTTAAACTCATACTGTTATCTATATCTCTCTGTCTTCTATCTATCTATCTATCTATCTATCTATCTATCTATCTATCTATCTATCTGTCTGTCTGTCTGTCTGTCTGTCTGTCTGTCTGTCTGTCTGTCCGTCTGTCCGTCCATCCATCCATCCATCCATCCATCCATCCATCTATCCATCTATCCATCCATCTATCTATCTATCCATCCATCCATCTATCTATATACCTACCTATCTATCTCACCTGCCCAGGGATTGATGCCATCCAGTTGGTGTCTCTTGAGTCAAGTAGACAGTTAAACTAACTAGGACAACAGACTTACTTCAGATACTAGTAACAAGTTTTCAGTTATCTATCTCCTGAAGTTTTTATAAACTAACTATAAATTCAGGATGTTTCTACCATCTATGTATTAGGTTCATTGATTTGGTAGACTGGTTCACAGAACTGAGGATGCACTTTGCTTACTGTTACTGGTTTATTATAATGACTGCAACATGGGGACAGAGAAACAGAAGAGACTCATAGGACCCTCTATGGAGGAAGGGGCATAGAGCTTCATGGTATCGCAAGGATGGCTGTTCTTCTAATTCCCCAAAGAAGCTTTTCAAATTGTATTGTTTACGATTGCTAATAAGATTTTGTTACATGGTCGTGATGACTAATTATGGATCATTGGTGATGAACTCAATCTCTAGCCACTCTTCCTTCACAAGAGGTTCAGGGGTGAAGATGGTGGTAGTGTCTGGCCCCAAGTTTCAACTCTCTAATCACAATTTAGCCTTTCTGATGATAGTCTCCACCATGAAGCTAAGAGCTTCTAGACACCTGTCATTTTACTGGCATACCAAAGATATTTTTATTATGGTGACAATTTTTCTAGGAGCTGTGTTCCAGAAGATGAACAAAGACCATCTATGTATTTCTTTTTAAATTAAATTCATTTATTTTTGTTTTTTGAGATAGGGTCTCTTTAGATAGTTCTGGCTGTCCTAGAACTCACTATGTAGACCAGACAGGCCTCGAACTCACAAAGATCCACCTGCTTCTGCCTCTTCAGTGCTGGGTTTAAGGCGTGTGCCACCATATAGGCTTTTTATTTCTCATTGTACCTCAAATAGCTACTTTTCTGCCCCTAAAAGCTCCTCAAGAGTAAGAACAATGTTTTCCAATTCTGCATTTCCTAAGTCTGACACATCACCTAACATAAACACCTGTAATTAGGCTCTGTTCATCATCGATCTGATCTCCACATGTCCCTTTTTTTGTATTCCAAACATGATTCAGGGTACTTCATTCTCAGATGATTTTTTTCAAGTCGCTCCTTTTCCCTGAGATGTTCTCCTCCCCTAACATCTTTCATCAAGCAGGCCAGCTGGTACTTTCCTAATCCCATCTCTCCAGGACCTAGAGCTAGTGCTGAGTAACCTTTCTGTCTTCAGATGTTTAGAGTGTGTCATCCTCACTTAGCACTGTTTGATGTCTTGTAGTCATTTGGGAAAATTCTGACAACAAAACAGTCTCGGTGAGTTATCAACAACAACAAAAGACACAAAGTTAATGGGATAACAAAGTGGGGTGTGGATCTGGTAAGAGGAAGGAGGAGGAGGAGTTGTAAGTAAACATGATCAAAATACATTGTATGAAATTCTCAAAGAAAATTTTTAAATAAAAAATAATACCTTTCAAAAGACTAAGATTTGCATGGGATGCACTTCAGACAGAGGACTCAGAGGATCTTAGCTGGATTTGACCTGAAAACCTCCTCCCTGAGGATTAACTTTCGTAGTCACCAAAGGTGTGAAAACTACCTCAAGAGGGAAGCAACTGGTAGTACCATCTAATTATGAAGATTATGAACCACAACAATGACCAGCAAGGCTGGTCCCTAAGGTTCAATAGTGGCAATCATATCTGGGCAGCAACCAATAGCTGTCCAATTATATTCAAGGTCCCACTCCATAGGAGGACATTCATGCCTGATACTGGAAACCTAGCCAACTTCTCAAGGTTAGTGAGACCATTTATCTAAGAGATGAACCTACTTCAGCCCTTCATTAAACCAGCATAATACCTATCTAAATTCTACATACCCGTATGTCCACCAATAAGTGTGGCTCTTAACTCTTACCAAAGAAGCTTCTTTCTGCAACAGACAGAAACCATTACAGAACACCACAAATGGTCAAAAGGCAGAAAATGCTGATCATGTGATGTCCAACCCCCATGGATACATCTACAACACAATTCCTACACCTAATGTTCAGGGAACATTGTAGAAGAGGAGGCAGAAACATTTGAAGAGCCATAGGACAAGGAAATCTACTATAATATTGTGTCTCCTGGAAACGACTGGGAAGCTTCAGGCAGGAAACTTCAGTTATAAACTGCCTAAACAAGACCTGAACAAGTAAAGCAGCAATAGATCTGCAGACATGTGTAGCTAGAGTTTTCCTGCCTTGCCCACAGTCAGGACAAATCTCTGTCACCTGCCAGTCCCACAGCCGCTCAGACCCAACCAAGTAAACACAGAGACTTATATTGCTTACAAACTGTATGGCCGTGGCAGGCTTCTTGCTAATTGTTCTTATAGCTTAAATGAATCCATTTCCATAAATCTATACCTTGCCACGTGGCTCATGGCTTACCGGCGTCTTCACATGCTGCTTGTCATGGTGGCGGCTGGCAGTGTCTCTCTCTGCCTTCCTGTTCCCTCAATTCTCCTCTCTGTTAGTCCCGCCTATATTTCCTTCCTGGGCACTGATCAATCAGTGTTTTATTTATTGACCAATCAGAGCAATTTAACATACAGACCATCCCACAGCAGACATGGAAGGGGGACTCTCCTTTAGACAAAAAAAACTATAGTTAA
This sequence comes from Peromyscus californicus insignis, assembly GCF_007827085.1. Taxonomy (NCBI): domain Eukaryota; kingdom Metazoa; phylum Chordata; class Mammalia; order Rodentia; family Cricetidae; genus Peromyscus; species Peromyscus californicus. Next base: position 28,821,365 of record NW_026294458.1, read on the forward strand.
CTAAAGGGTACTGAGAAGGGGGGAAGTAGTCTTCCATCAGGAAAGGCCCCCTAATCTGTTATCTAATACCTAATATCTAATACAAGTGGTCAGTCATGAAATCATGTACATGCAAACAACACTGAATGGACTCAGTAGAATGTATTTACACATTAAATATAAATATGCAACAATAACAATTTAGAAGAGGCTAGGAATTTGAAAGGGAGCATTGGGAGGTGGGGACAAATGGAGGAGATTGGAGGAAGAAAGAGGAATGGATGAAAATAATGCAATTAAATTTTCATAAAAATAAGGTTTGCATGGAAACTTTTATTATATAACTGGGAAGCACTAACAATAGTCAGTATACATTTATTCACTTTTGCATTTGTTAATGACTATCAAGCATAAAAGCTGGACTTAATTTCTAAACTTGATCCAGAAATAATGACATACGAATGTTAATGAAATTATAATTGGTAAGGTTTTCTGATTTTGACATTCTCTAAAAGGTTAGGAATACTGTAAGTGATTCTAAAGCTGTTTGCCTCTAATTTATCGATTGGAACTATAATTGAACTGACCTGAATTTTTACCCTTGCCTGTATTTAAAGGTGTCACCAGCCCTCTGCATTCCTTGTTGACCATTCTCTATGTGAAACTTTCCCTTTTGGGAATCATTTTGCTCATCATAGGATTTTCTTTCTTCCAGAAGAGAAATTACTTCAGGTAGGAACAGAAAACTGAAATGTTAAGATGTGTTAGAAAACATTGTCATGAGTTTGAGCTCACAGTGGACTGGGAAAGTATGTTATATGGCCCCATCAAGGTTGTTCCCTCAGCCCTTCTTCAACATCAGACTGTTTTAAACAATGGAGCCCAGAGCTCTGACAAAAGGTCTGTCTTGCTGCAGTTCTGACTGAGCAGGGACTTAGCTGGCCCTCTGTTTTAGGAATCAGTGGTAGAAATCAAGTTGCTGGAACTTTATGAGTTTATTTACAAGTTTCTTGACTTGTGTGGGTTTCTGTTCATTCCTGCTTAATTGTATTTTTTGTTTATTTCTAGAGAATGAAAATCTAGATTTCTAAAGCCTATTAGTCTGATGACACAATACAAGAAAACAGCCATTTGCAGTCACCTTTCTTGTTGACATCCAGCATACCTGTTCCTGATGTCTCCATGTTTGCTAGAAGTCCTGTGACAGCTGGCAGTCATGCAGTATGAACATACAGGCAAAAGCTTGGTGCTTACCATCTCACGTGCTATTAATGACCATGCACTCTCTCCCATCCCTGCTTCTCATGCCAAAGAAGAAGACGGCTTAGCAAAAGATGAACAACAGTGCTGGGTGGATTTCTTCCACCCAAGTCCTCCTGGAAGGGCTTCCATCAACTTTCTCTTTGTTGGTTTATTTTACATGATCATAAATATTGCACTGTCAGATACCGTGAGAGCAGCACTTTCAAGTCAGCCATTAGCTGGTCTTCTTTCCTTGCTTGCTTGCTACCAAATAGCTGGACAGTTGCCTTTTATATTAAAATTTGAATATATGACTAGGAGCCATGTTTTTTTAGTAGTATCTCTGTGCTTTAGTAGAGGTTTAAAGTTGAACCCAGAGAAGGTACTGCCAGTGTCATGGAGGTAACACTGAAAATCCCCTTACTGTTTAGAGCCCCATTGCCTCAATTCCCTTTGCTGTCTGCATGGTGACTCACAGGGGTTGGGATGGATCAGTGAGGGTAAGGATAAGACACTGGTGATCCCTAGTAACTGTAAACTAAGACCTTGTCTTCACTTGATACAGACAGTAATTCTATAATAAAAATATACATTCTTAGTTAAAAGAATTATTTCTTGGATAAAGTATCAAGTGACTGGGCTATTACTTTTATTTTTAGTAAAAGTCTATGAAGAAAATAAATGCACGATACTAGAGGATACCTGGATGGTAGCCTCAAGTGATTCTTTAAAGGTTTGAGTCTTGTCTGTTGTACACTCTAAAATAGTTGATCAGGTAGAACAGAGGATAAATATTTGGATTAATCCATGGACTCTATTTAATGATCAAAGAATTCCTTTGGAGATAAACTCACAACCATGGGAGATTTATTGTAGGGTCCCGGAAAGCTGAGCTATGGTCCATGCTGAATGGCTTGGTCCAAGATCTCAGCATCCAGAACCATGAGATAGCCAAGAGGGGCCAGCATACATGTATCCCAGGTTCTAAGGGTCCCCCATGGCCACACACCAGAGGCTGGTACCTCAAGGTCATAGGCAGAAGTAACAGCTACACCTGCCTCACTAGGGGTGGTGCTTCAGGGCATGGCTCAAATAGTTACCCACTACAGATAAACAGGTATTTCTCTAAACTACTGTTTTATTCTATAACTCTGCTCTCTGAGTAGTTTCTATTCAGCAGGTGACTAGGGAGAGGGAAAGATTGTATGTGCAATACTTTATGAGTCAGTCCTGGAGTAGTAAGCACACCTGCTTGAATCCCATGAGTAGTACTCAGTTATATGACCTCACTAACTTGTAGTAAGCCTACATAGTGTAGGTGGTTAACTTGAAGAGCAAGAATGAGCCTTGGTGCACACTTAGCAAATCTCTGCACACAATAAAGAGAAGGAAGAGTGCTAGTATCAAGATTATTGTCTACTTTAATAGTAGGAAATCACCATGTGTCAAGCAATACATCTATTCATAATTGTCACTCAAATACATGTAAGGTATGAGCTCTTTTTATCTCCAATTTTATTACAATGTCTTCATGTTTAAGTCAAGACATAAAGAGGGAAGAGATCTAGCACTATAATTCTGTAACAGACTAGGAAATACAGGGGCAGAGATTGCAAGTAGCTTGGTTCATTGTCTATCTTCCCTGTTCTACTTGTGATTGACAGTTCTCTTCATAATTAAATCTTCATCCTACCTCTAGTCTTGTTTTTACTAGATCTTAAAATTCTCTCTATAAAGAGTTCATGGGTACTCTTTATTCACTCCAAGTAGTTTTCTCTGGCCAATAAGAAGTTACATAAATGACAGTTTGTCAGTTTTGAGTTTGGGTTTCAAAAGGTCCTGAGTGCTTCTAATTTTCATTCCTTGGGAAGATGCAAGGCCTAGCCTGCTGGAGGATGAGAACAGAATACAGCTGATCCAGGTCAGTCAAGACTTTCATCTCTCTCTTGAGGCCAATTTGAAGATACAGGAGTCAGCTTTCCATTAGACCCTGAACAAGCTCAATCAAGATCATGAGACGTGAGCTCGTGCTGATCCTAGACAAATGAACAGTCATTGCCACAGAGTTCATGTGGTTGCTTATCAGGTAGCACATTTGAGTGTTAAGTAACTCATACATTGCTCCATAACCCAACACCAATTTTATAAGTAACTCATATTGCTCAATAAGATACCTCTCATTTTCTCATGGCAGACATAGCTAATAGCCTCTTTCAGTTTCCCTTGCATCTGAGCCTGACCATTAGCCCTGGCATAAGTGATATGTGATGTTTTCAGGACAACCTTTTAAGAAAAGGAAAGATTTTCTTGTGCAGTGCTGGTGTGATGCCTGGAGGTCCCAGGGCTACTTTATCATGGATAATGGTGAGGATGGAAGCTACTAATTGAAGTGGATAAACAGAACTATGGAAGGACTTGGGCTTGATGACCATTGATTTACCCCATCCAGCTCTCCACCATCCATTTGTTGTCTTGTGTGATAGAGAATAAACTATGTTTTTCACAACAGTGTATTTGAGGTTTTACTTTTCACGTAGCTGAGTTTAATTCTAATTGAAACAATACTTAGTTCGTCAATTGGCAAGTTTACTATGGTAGAAATTCATTGTGTCCCACTCATCATGCTCACGTTCTGGATCATTTTTGTTCTTCCCTTAAAGATAATGAAACCACAGTTTCAGGAGAGTGAAATCGTGTGTCAGAGTCATCTTCAAGATAATTTTAGAAGAATTTGGAAAGTGCTTGAATCTGAGGATGTGCAAAGATGATCCAGTAGTTAGACGATCTCCAGATATTTGACGACATGTCTGTGTTGAGGGACTGGGGAGAATAAACACTGCATGGGTTCCCAGGAGGGATCTGAACAGGGAGAGAAAGGAATTGAAATAGACTGCACTCATCACTAGTCAGAAAAACAGATGTGGCAGCCCGACTCAACTCACAGCCACAGTTTTCGATCTGGTGTTAGCCGAAAGAGTGAAAGGCCACACAGCTGCCTTGTCCAACCTCCTCATCTTCCTTCTCTACCCAGATGTGGAAAAGTTTCCTTTTTTGACCACGCATGCATGTACACACACACATATAGGTATGTATGAGTACATGCCCATGAATGTTTATATATTGTGATGCTCCCATGTCAGAAACTAGATGAAGATGTTTATGTCTTTTCACAATACTAGAATTTACTAAATAACAATAAATTCATAAAGTACACTGTTCCACTGACAGCAATTTGTTAGGTAGTACCAAGTCTGACTAAGGCAACCTATGATAGTTGACTGAGGCAACCTAATTTCTTAACTATTAATATTCACTGTCAGATCATATTTTACATATCACACAGAAAATATATCTATGTATCTATATATGTATGTGTTATGTGTGCATATATATGTGTGCATCTATCTTTATCATCTATCATCTATTTATCTATTCATCTATCTATCTATCTATCTTTCTATCATCTATCTATCTATCTTTCTATCATCTATCTATCTATCTATCTATCTATCTATCTATCACCATTATCTATTATCTACCTATGTAGTTTACAGAATGTGTACAAAGGGATAAAAAAGCTGCAGCAGACTTTACGATGTTCCAAAGAGTCATAGCTGAGAAGCACAAACAAACTGATAGGGATTCTAGAAGTGTCTCCATGGAGAGGAAGGGTCCAATAACTAACCACCAAAAGCCTGTCAGTGATGCTGCTCTTACTATTGCAGAGTCAAGTCGTAGGGGCAGAGTTTAGCTTCCTAAGAGTTGAGTCAAGCTGTATAAGCAAGGTGCAGACCACAGTGGCATTAGAGCTAAATGATCCTTACAGATGAATGATGGATGGACTGTTGGCAGTCAGCAGCAAGGGCCAAGCCAAGCTGAAGCCCCTGACACAGTTAGCAATTTTATGCGTGTTGGTTCCTTGACTCACACACATGGTGGTTGGATAACAGGTTAGTGCTGGGGGATGTCTTTCTGTATGTTGTGAATATATGTTGTTCCCATTGGTTAATCTCTAAGATGCTTTGGCTTAGAGGCAGAGAAAGGAAAGAGACAGGAAAGAAAAAGGCAGAGTCTGGAGAGATGCCAGCCTCTAAGCTACCTTGCCATAGGCCAAAGCAGCTTATTTATTAACCAGTGGAAGCAACATATATTAACGGCATGCAGAAAGATATCCCCAGCAGGTTGGTGAGGCTGTTGGCATCACAGTGTTAGGTGTCCTCCTCCTTATGCAGTATAGGTGAGGATGTTTTAACCTTCCCTCAATCTGGTCCATTAAATATGTCCTTGGGTCTGGTTTTCCTCATGTGAATTTAGTGATGTGACTATATTTGCATATAGTCCTCATTGGCTTTGATAACTGTGTAGGGTGCTGCTATTACTTCTGGGAATAGGTGGACTCTCAGTCTGTGCCTCCTGGGTGGCACTGAGCAAGTCGTGGTGTTTATATCCTAGCAAGCTCACCCTGCTTCTGCACTTGCACCCAAAATGGAGTCTGATGCTCTTGTATAATGGAGACCCTCAGGGTAAGGCATGGCTGCATAAGCTACCATTTTATACAATATCACCATATTCAGAGCAGGGCAATCTGATCACAAGACTATAATCTTACTCAAAAATCAGTGTGGTCTCAGATGGAGGGAAATTGGAAGCACAACACAGTTGAGAACCACTAGATGGTGCTTCGACTTAATTCTTTTTAACATTTTGAAGCAAACTAAAATCAACTTTGCCTGAGGCAAAGTCACCCTGTATTTCTTCATTTTTCCATAGGACAAGCCTACATCTCATTAACTCTTTAGCTTTTCTCGGGTGCTGTTTGGAATAGGTACAAGAAGAGAAGGAACTAAGCTTTTACTTAAGGAGGAAAACATCTTTTCAGTTCCTAAACGTGGGCTGTTCTTTTCACTTAATTTTAGTAGAAATGTTTGCTTACCAAATGAGTTGGGAGTGGACACTCACACTTGAAAGAAGGAGGATCGTTAAATTTTCTCCACGGGTGAGCCAAGGTTAGTATCATTTCTTCAGATGTAGAAAAATGGCTTGCTAGTGTCAATGACTTTGGGTAAAATGGGCTCTCCTTTTTCACGTCCTAGGTCCTCCCCCTTCATATCTAGAGGCACATACAGTATTCTAATGCTAGAAGAAAGCTACAGATAAATTAGGTCAACTTCCTCATTTTCTAAAAGAGGAAACCGAGACTCTCAGATTCAGTGGTCATGCGGTGTTACTAAGAAGTCAGCTGCTCTGCTTCACTGCTTACCAAGAGAACACAGCTACTTTCCAAGGCCAAGCCAGACAATGGCACTCTCAGAGGAAGAGGATTGGTCATATCTTACTCATAAGGCCCCAAAGCCCCCACCTGCCTCATCTTTCTCGTCTGATTGGCCAAGCTCGTGTGATGCCCAGAAAAGAAGAGGGGAAGATACTCAATACTGATTAGTCCTTTTGCGGAGACAGGCGGAGCCGGGCGGAGAGCCGGGCTTAAGATCAATTTTCTACCAGGCCCAGGTCCTTGTGGGAGAGGAGCGTGTGGAGACCTGGGGCACTGTGAAAAAGACAGAACGGGAGGACGTGTGGGAGGCCTTGCTGATCAAGGTGGTGACAGTGGAACTGAGTTAAAAGATGCACACGAATCTGACAGTGGGAAAGCTCAGGGAAGACAGGCAGGGCAGGAGGAGAGGACGGCCTGGGTGGTCAGGGTGGATCTCCATCTGGGTGACAGAAACTGTATTATTTCCTCACGCTTGTCTTGCGTTTCATGGAGTCATTTGGGAACAGAAGACAGTTTTTAAGATCGCCAGCGATGTTCCGCAGATCCAGCTAAATCTTGATGAATTTGTAAAGTTCTCTGAACAGAATGTCCAAATCTTCTGACTGATTCATCCAACGCTGATTTGAAGATCCAATGAGCAGCCAAGAACACGGGCTCATATGTAGTGGAGAACCAAAACGGGCCTACAACAGGCAGTGGGTCTGCTGGATGAGGCCGATGGAGAGAGTGGGCCTTCCTCTCTGAGCTGAAGACACGGGTTTTGCTCAAGTATTTCTCCCTGTTCTGGCTTCCCACCATGCAATAAGAATACAATTCCTCTTGTATTTTTGGTTGTGAGCCTAGCTTTTAACGGCTGAGCTATCCCTCAGGGTGGTGGTGGCACACGCCTTTAATCCCAGCACTCGGGAGGCAGAGGCAGGCGGATCTCTGTGCGTTCGAGGCCAGCCTGGACTACAGAGTGAATTCCAGGAAGGGCTCAAAGCTACACAGAGAAACCCTGTCTCAAAAAACCAAAAAAAATACAATTCCTATGATTAGACCAGCTGAAGAGAGGGTTTTGAAGATCATCTTTATCTGGTCATTAATGTCCCTAAGAAGGATGCTGCAGAAACACAAAATCTTGTCTGCCAGCCTATTCAAAGGGTCCTTGTGTCCCAGGAAAACATTTCAGGGCTTTCTTCCTCACTACTCCTGCCTTGTCCCCCTGTGAGAGACTCTGAGAGCTCACACATGGGCAAACACAGACAGGATCCCATGACCAGTCTGTCTTTCTCTGTGAAGCTTCGGAGGTTTAGTCATTATGAGAGAAAGAAGCTATCTATCCAGCATTGCAGAGGGAAGCTCTGGGGTGAATCGAGACTGTCTACAACTCTAACCAGAGGAAGAGAGAAAGCATCCACAGACTCACGTTCATCAACAGTAAACGGAACACAGTACGTCAAAACAGGAGGAATCATGAGGTTTAATTTAATATTAGGGCTTTTAGGGAAAAAGAAAAAAAAATCACATTCCAAATTGTTTCAATGATGTGTCTGTCAGTAAGAATGGATCCTGAAAAAAAAAAAAAAAAGAATGGATCCTGACTGGGAGACAGTTATATGAGGGACTGATCATATACTGTTGCCTGGTAACGTGATGAAAATGCTTGAGTACATTACACTTCTCATTTTCTCTTCTGAAAACAGAGGGCCAAGCCCTCTGGAGAACAGTGGTCTGTGGTTAAGATGAGATTTACCACCATTTTGAAAGGTATCTTGTCTACCATACAGCATCCCAAGGTTCCCAGGCAGCCACAGAACCTATTAGGAAGATCTGAGGTGATTGTCAAGCCTTTCAATGGACATGAGCACTTCTATAGACCTGATTGAGGCTGTGTGGGACCTAGGAGCCAGGCAAGGTTATATATTTTAATTTTTTTCCCTGCAAGAAGACCCCGTGGCTTATTTACAAACCCCAAATTCCTTCATTCCCAGTCTTAAAGCTTTTGGCCTGAGAATATCATCCGCAGCCTAACACCTTTAAAGAAACTCTCCCACAGACCTGCCCTTTCTGTGGAATGGAAAATTGCAACATCATTTACAAGACAGTGAAAACCAAGCAGCAGCCCAAGATATCAGCTCCAAAACGTTACAGTGAATGTCTTGGGACTAGAAAGAATGATTAAACAGCTCTCGGGCCAGCAAGAAGCATCTGTCTTTAGTCATTTTCCCCCACGCAACATAAAATGTGCAGAGAAAGGCAGCCATGCCAGCAGGGGTGAAGGAGGTCAGTCGCTGGTAACATTTTCCACTGTTCTCTTACAACTACGGCCTCAGATCCCATTACCGTCCAAGTGCCTGCCAGTGGATGGTACTGACTGATGCAGGCCAACGTGGCCCATCCCTTTCCATTAGAAAGAAGCGAACAGGCAAAACCTCTAAGGCCCAGTTTTGCAAGACAGGAACTATCCGTGCCCAACACATGTGAAATAATATCCAGCTTACCCATTAATAACCAAGGCAGTGGCAGTTTTAAAGAAGTCAGTTTCATAAGTCAAATTATGCTGTTCCTACTCTTGATAGACTCCATGGTTGAGAGAGGGAAGGGGGCAAGCAGCATCTGATGAAAGTACAAGCTAAGACAGCAGAGGGCGGTTCACAAGCATGGGTATCGGTCCCACCTTCAGTATGCACTGAATACAGCCCTTCACATGCACCAGGGAAATGCTACAGCATGATTTAGAACAGCAAAAGAAGAGGTGTAGTGGGGGTTTGACCTCAGTATTACCAGTATCACTTTTTAGAGGGACACAATGTTATGAAGTAGCCAAAAGGAGTAAGATTACCTTGGCAGAAGCTGTGAAAAGTGCCACCCTGTCTGTGCCTTTTGCTCTGCTTTCTCCTTCCACACAGTCCTCTTGCCTTCAGCTAGAGTAGATATTCATAGCATGTTGGCTATTGTTTCTCACCTTCTGGAAAACATACGGCAGTGTTTCTCAACCTGGTGGTCTTGACCCCATTGGGCTGGAATAACCCGTTCACAGGGGTCACCTAAGACCATTGAAAACACGGATATTTATATTACGGTTCATAGCAGTAGTAAGATGACAGTTATGAAGTAGCAGCGAAAATAATTTTATGGTTGGGGTTCACTACAGCATGAGGAACTGTATTAAAGGGTCGCAACATTTAGGAAGGTTGAGAACCACTGGCGTATATTGTCTGGCACAGTAGGGGTTCAACCAATTGTTAGAAAATGAATAAGCTATATGCAACAATAGGGGAAGACCCTCAAGGTACAATAATAAGAGGAAGGAGCAAGCTAGAGAATAATACACGAAAGACGAAGTTCGTGTACAGCAAGCATGAAACAGTCTTAGAAGGCATTCTAATTACTCCATTTCCGTTTCCAACTTGGCCATCTTAGGCTCACTATGTCAGAGAGACACAAGGAGACGAGAGGTAGAACTGCCACCTACGTGAGTGAGTCTTCCTAAGTCTGATCTTTCAAAGCACAAATGTTTTTAGGCGAACAAGGAACTCACAATCATCTCCGCTTACTACTCTAAACAAGAAAACCAAATTGCTTCCAACTGAGAACTGGGAAGACTTGGACACACGGAGCAATGAGAGCATGGATTCTTTTGTGGGGTGTGAGCGGTGGAGGGTTGTCTCTCTCTGGCAGAGCCCAGACAGTGAATGCCCTAAGGAGTTTTGGCAGAAAAGACAGTGGTTACCTCTGAAGGACTTCTCCGGCTTTGACAAGCTCTATAAGATGTTTTTATTTATTTTAATTAGATTTTAAAGTTTTAATTAATTTATTTGTTGTTTGTTTGTGTGCGTGCTCATACATTTGGAGGTCAAAGTACAACTTCACATATCACCCCCAGGAACGCTGTCTACATCCTTTAAGACAGAGGTATCTCATTGGGCTGGAGCTCATCAGTCCAATTAGAGGAGACTGGCTGGCCAGTTAGCCCCAAAGCTCTTCCTGTCTCTGTATCTCAAGTGCTGGGCTTACAAATGCACACCACCACATCTGGCTTTATTTTTATTCTTATTTTTAAACAGAAGGCTATTCTTACCTTTACAAACCTTGACATGGTCAAGTCATTTTCATTTTGAAGAGCTGGAAAATAGTACTGATGTTTCCTTTCCTAAATGCTTTTGATAAGACAACATGGAGGGCCAAACAGATACTTTCCTAACTACTAGAAAGTTGAGATAGGCATAGTGGAAAAGGGGAAGAAGGGGGCTGATTGGCTGAGAGTAATTCGGATTATTTTTTTTGTAAACCAGAGTAGAAGCTGAGCTTTCCACCTGCACCTATATAATTCAGTATGTAAACATAGAAACATCTGGAAGCTTGCAAGCAGGGTAGTAGATGATGGGGAAGAGAAGTTTGATGAGTAATATTTGAATTTTGCACCAAGAATATGTATAGGTGTTTTACATAATTCAAAATATATTTTTTCAGGGATAGCAAGATGGCTCAATGGGTAAAAACATTAGCTACCCAGGGTCACAACCTGAGGTTAATCCCCTGGACCGATGTGGTGGAAGGAGAGAATCAACTCCTGCAAGTTGTCATCTGACTTCACATGTGTGGACACATACACACACACACACACACACACACACACACACACACACACACACACACACACTAAATAAATGAAATGAAATGAAATATAGTAAAAACACATTTTCAAAATAGTGGAAAGAAGCACAGTCTAATGACCTTTCTTGGTAGAAGGTAGGGGAAGAGCCCCAAGATTGACTGAGACAGTCAGTGCAAAGGGGCTACCAAGGGCAGATTCAAACAGAGCTGATCTTGCTTACCAATGTGACCTGCAAGAAGCCATGATCTTTCTTCATTTTTTTTCCATGTAGGTCATTTTCTGGCCTGCCTACAGATCTATTTAGCAGCCCAACAACACCAGAACTTATGAAAGTTTCTAACTTAAGAATTAATTAAAGGCATATGAGGAGAAGAATGGAGCATTACATCCAAGATCTGTCCTGGATATGCCTCCTCAATTATTTTGGAAAACAATATAAAGTCTGATATTTATGACTAGCTCATACTTTTATATTTAGTTTTGATTCCAAGCACATCATAGTGTGTGCAGAATTAATTCTATGTTCTTTGTGCCCCTTCTTTAGTTGGGAAGGCTTTAAAATTAAATTTTCTTTTCTTTTCTAGATGCTTCTGTTTCTTGCAGTTCAGGAAAGATGTTTAAATTATTTCTAGTGTGATAATAAACATATAAGTATAAGGCTACTGAAGGGAAAACATGTAGACTGACGATCACTTCATTTGTAAATCACTAACTGTTGGAAGACATTGCTGGCTTATCCAAGATTGCATCCTCCCCATGGCCTAGGATCTTATCTCAATAAGCTTAGCAACATAGAGTTCCTTCCCTCCAGCTAAGCTTCCTGCTTTCTACCTGCCCTTATCTTGAGACTGTCTCTGGTCCTGGAGGATCGACCTTATCTAAAAGCTGTCTCTAAAACCAGATTCCTGATATCTTTAGCTTGACCTTTGGCCCACATCCCTGCTGAGGAGACTTACCCTAGGGACGCTTCCATAGGACCCTACTGCCACATACTAAGCCTTGTGATAGAAGCATGCCACTTAATGCAAAATAGGGTTTGTTCCCAGGCCCCGCAATCCTATATATTTCTCATACTCTGGAATAAAATCGAGCTGATTCACTGAAATCTGTCTTCCGGAGGGTTGTCATTGTTTGAGCTCATGGGCCGCCAAAGATTTCTGTCACCCCATCTCCCTCTTTCCTCTCCCAGCCTGGTGGCCAACAGGCTGAGAGGGGAAAGAGGACCCCCACAACTAACGTCTGAGAACCCCAAGCCGCTGGTACCTACTGATACTTACCTATAATGAATTAGAGTCTGTGCCCTTTAGTCTTTGTTTCTCCATAACATGACTCAGCTTTTTACACATTAAGCTGTGGTTTAGAAGACAGATCCAGTCAGCCAGAATGAGACACTTCCTGTTGAATTCAGATATTTTTAGGTCTCCGATTCTTCTCATGTGGCTCTTGTTGCACCTGCCATGATGCAGTATGCATACAGTAATTGTTTAAGCAACAAAGATGTTTGCTGAAGAACATTGACTAGCTCGTTAGATCTCTGCGGCTGGAAATTCAGTCTCAGGAAATGAGGAGGGAAAATGTAATCTACCGAGGAAAGGCACTAATGCCATAAGTCCTGGACCACAGGGAATGCCATAAATTACAGTGTTGTCATAGTGCCACTGGATATTGAAAACCTCCCTGCATCTCATCATCTCCATCCTTAGATCTTGATTCAGGGTCCTAGATGAACAAGTGCTGGAGTACTTGATTGAACCCCAGATGCCAGAGAAATGTGTAAAATTGTCTTGCCTGACCTGGATCCACCTCTTACCAGAACCAAGTAGCTTCCCCTCCTCATAAACAGGGAAGGAGCATTCAGAGGCCAAGAATTCTTCAAATTCCAATGTCAGCAGCCCTCTGAATATTGATTTTAATTTTCTTACCTGAGCATATTAGTTTTCTATTGTTGAATAATAACAACATAGTCCTACATTTAATAATTTAATACAAAAAAGATTTATTACTTCACACAGGTTGAGGAGTTCAGGAACTGCTTGAATCTGAACTGGATGGTTCTGATCTCCCTTAATTAAGATGTCAGCTGCAGTCATATGAAGGCATAAAATGGGCTTCAGGTCCAGCTCTGAAGATGGCTCAGTCACCTGCTGAGCAGCAGGGAACTATGCTCCTCCCATGGAAACACAGGCCCAAATGCTTTCAGGGCATGGAAGCATTTGATGACCCAGTGGTAAGTAGAGCAGATGTTGCAATGTCTTCAGTGACATTTCTGCAATGTTCTGTTGGTTATGTAGCTTAGTACTGGTTAGTGCTGGACAGGACTGCACTGGGATATCAACAGTGGAATTTAAGCTGTATGGAAACTTGGGTTTGAGGCTAAGCGGTGGTGGTGCACACCTCTAATCCCAGCACTCTAGAGACAGAGGCAAGTGGATCTCTGAGTTCGAGGCCAGCCTGATCTCCAGAGCGAGTTCCAGGACAGCCGAAGCTACATTTAGAAACTCCATCTTGAAACACCAAAATTATATATATATATATATATATATATATATATATATATATATATATATATATGAAGAAACTTGGATTTGAGAAGCTGATTTCATAGTCATAGTGGAAAGCCAAATAGAGCTACCAGCCATACATTTCTGAGATATGTATACTCACTTGGGATGAGGTAAGCATTTGAAACCCAAAAGGCTTGCTGAATATGATGTTTGAATCATTAAACAAAGTTCAGAAATTCAAAGTATACCAAGCAGATTCAAGAATCCTTTTCAACTGAAGCCAATTTGAAATCTCATTATTGAAAGATGCTTTTTTATGATTTCCAGAGGTGTCAGAATGAAATGAAAAATTAGAAAATTAAGATTTCAGCATAATTTGGCTGATCAGTAAGCTTTTAAAAAACTAGATTATTTTTGCTTAGAATGAAAAGGAGTCATGTGGTTTGAGGCATAGGTCATAAAGAACAAAGATCATTGTTTTTCTTGCTCTCAGATGCATCTCCACTTTTTTTCTCTTATTTAGCTCCATTGAGTTTACTGAGTCACTATTAATTTTATTGCTGTCATAAAATCAGTGGAGAATGAAGATAATTTAGGGGAATTTTTCCTACTTAGTCCATTTGGGCTGCTGTCACAGAATAGCCCTAGTTATTACAGTTTTGGGGGTCAAGGAGCTCTCAGGAATCTCTCTCTCTCTCTCTCTCTCTCTCTCTCTCTCTCTCTCTCTCTCTCTCTCTTTCTGTCTGTCGGATAGGCTCTACCTTTATGATTTAATTAATATCTAAATGTCTTCTTTCTAATATTATTGCCTTTGGGGTTAAGATTTCAACATATGATTTGGGCACAGCACAATCTACAGTGCACATCTCTTTGGGTTTAAACAAGTAATGTTGCATCTGATACGGGAAGAAAGAAAATGTGTCCCAATAATCAGTCTCTTATGGGAACAGGCCATGGATACCAGCTGAAATGGCAGACAGACTCGCTTTCTAGTCCAACAAGGGAAGGGGGATTAACTGAGATCAAGGGCATGCCAAACATTCCAGCACTTCAAATCAGTTATAAAGTAGGGGTGTCCTTAATGTTGAAAACAGAGTGTACTAGAGTTTCCTGTGAAATTTCATGGTGGTTATAGAGTACATGGAGAACCTTTTGAATCAAGAGAAAGAAGGCGTAACTGAAACTTGGATCAGCTGCGTACTACAAGGTACTCTTGCTAGCGTGTGATGTTTATTAAGTATTTAGGTAAGTCTTGATCTTATTATTAAGCCATTGGTAGCTGGAAGTAGGGCATGGTGGCAATAATTATATCATATTGATATAATTCAAAGAGTATCAAGCAGAGCTCTCTATCCATCTGTCTTTTTTTTTTTTCAAGACAGGGTTTCTCTGTGTAGCTTTGTGCCTTTCCTGGAACTCACTCTGTAGCCCAGGCTGGCCTTGAACTCACAGAGATCCGCCTGCCTCTGCCTCCTGAGTGCTGGGATTAAAGGCGTGCACCACCGCCACCCCGCTATCCATCTGTCTTGATAAAAGAGACAGATAATCAACACATCATGTGAGACTTGGGCCTTTCATGATGGAGACTCCTGGAAATATTCCACTATGGTGGAGTTCACAGTAACCCCACGGTAATGAAAATGAGGGGGAAATCTGAGCTTTCTCCAGAACCAGAGCTGGTTAGCTCAACTTTGAAGACAGTGCTCTCAGAACAGAGAGAACTGGTCTAGCTAGACATTAGGGCCAAGGAAACTGTTCCAAGTGGCATGTGATCATAGACCAGAATTAGATGATCTACGACCTTAACGATTAATTAGGAAAAGAAGACAGAAGTCAATACTCATGGAGGCCCCCATTTCATAGTCCTTAGTCACCTCAGCTGATGAGGCTAGATGCTAGATGAATGTTTTCATCTATTCTACAATCAAGAACCCCAAAGTTCCAATAGAAGTGGTAGAGAATGGACTGAAGCACAGTCTCCCAACAATACTTTTTTTTTCTAGGTTTTCTTCTTCAAGAGAATTCAGAAGGGGATGAGAAGGAGGAAGTAGAATTGCTGAGGAGTCAGAAATCTCCAGAAGGAGTAGGAAAGTGACTTCATAATCAGGAAAGAAAGAAATAAAGTTCATAACTTATAAGACCCCTTTTCTGAAGGCAGAGCACACCTTGGATGCTCAATACAGAGAAAGCTGCCTGGAACTACCCTGGAAGGTTCCTTCTTCCTGGCTAGTTTTCATAGACCCAGAAAATCTGATATGGGATAATGGTGGAGAACTGCAAACTTGTAGAAAACAAAGGAACGTTTTTTTTTTTTTTCTGAACTGCCACATATAGTTGACAGGTCTATAGCTACCCTGAAGTATTATGAAGGGGCTCAAAGGAACTTGATGATGACTCCTTTTTAGTTTGAGGGGAAGGGGAAGTTATGTTCCTTTTTAAACTATACTTTATTACTATGACCTCTAATTTTTTAAAATGGCACTCTCCTGGCATGAAGGATGGGAACTGAGGGATGGCATCACATGATCCTAGAGGGGAAAACTTGGCCCTCTTTTTTAGTATGTCTCATGACAGCCTGACACACAGGATGAACACCAGCTACTTTTCAAATAAACATATTGCACAGGCATCTGAAGTCTCTGCTAAAAATAAAAATTGGCATTGGCTCTGTGATTCTACCTCTGTGGTCTCATTGTGAGCATATGTTTCACATCTTAGAATATTCAAGTCATGTGGTCTGGCTTAATATTTCTAACAAACTGAAATGGAAAAATGAAACAAAAAAACTTAAAGAATTTATCTAAGAGCTGCAATTGAACACATGCAGGCTGCAAGGTGACCAAACTGTACATCCAAGGATAACTAGGATTTATTCCATGAGACTCTGTAGCTCATGACTCCGCAGTGGACTCTTCATGCTATGTAACTTACCCACAGAGAAACCATGACCATGTTGCCAAGTCTTGTTAGAATGTTTAGCATTTTTCCCCCTGCCAGTTTTGGCTCAAAATTCTGAGGACATCAAAGCCCAAGCTGACTACCATGCCTGTCTTTCCAGGAGTAGCTACAGTTCTTGTTTGTTGAAGTTTACGACACAGGTAAACCATTTAGTTCTTTATGCTGGCTAAGAAAGGTCCTGGTGGACAAACAAAATGACTATTGAAATCCAGGTTTCAAGTGTTGCTTAGCTCTGTGTGTAGAAAACCAGGTTGCAAAACAACGCCAGTCAAAGGAGAACTTGAAGCCCTTCTGCTGCTGAGAAGGGCTTTGGATAGTCACAACAGTTCAGTGCAAACCTGCCTGCTTCTCTGTACTTAGCAATGCAAGGCCATTTGTGTTACTTAACTTTCTGTAGCAATGACAAAATCCTTAAGAACATCAATGTAATAGAGCAGTAGTTTGTTTTGGCTCCCAGTTTCAGAGGGTTCCACAGCCACTGGTCCTGTTGATTTGGGCTTATGACAGTATCATACATCATGATAGTGGGACCATATGGTGAAGGAAGACTGTGTATTTATGTCATCTGGGAAGGGGGTGGGTATGAATGAACACAGGAACCCCCAATTCCTCTTCAAGTACCCATCCTGAATCCACTATGCTCTACCTTTTAAATGTTGCCTCACCTCCCAGTAGCAGCAGAGGCTGTGAATTAAGCATTTAGGCCGTGGACCTTTGAAGGGGCATTTAGATCCAAACCTTTTATGACCATCCATGAAATACTGGCATACCTAGAAGGTAGACAGTAAGTATTCAAAATATATTACTTAACTCAGGATATTTTAATTTCCTTTATTTTTTCTCATAGCATAGTATAAATATAAAGAAGATCCCTCAGTTTAATATGTGTAGTCTTAAATTTTTACAATTTATTGCCGTTTATTTTATGAATAAAAAAATTGAAATTTTGACAATGGTTTGCCAGTAGTTCTAAATTCATCTCCTCTGAGTTGATTATGAAGGAAAAGCACTAGAATTTGTCCATGAAACCTGTGTAGCCTAATGCAAGGAACCTCAACTGAAGCTCAAGGATTGTTCCAGTACCATGCTTCAAGGACACACCTTAGTCTGCTCTGCTGTAAAGTACAGTTTAGACTAGATAATTCTTACCTAAGTCAGTTCTTCTCTGAGGTTTTAGGCTTCTGTGAAACCTGAGTAAAGTTAGCATCTCTCATATTCTGTGTATCGGAGGAAAACACTCGATGATTCACAATTAACTGAAGACAGTAGTAACCTTTGAGAAGGGCTAGCCTCATATTCACTATCTGCACCCCCTTTTTGGAGATTATACGGATGTATCACAATCCTCAGCTATAAAAGTCAAATCTAGCCAGATGGCAGTGGTGCACGCCTTTAATCCCAGTACTTGGGAGGCAGAGGCAGGTGGATCTCTGTGAGTTTGAGGCCAGTCTGGTCTACAGAGGGAGATCCAGGACAGGCACCAAAACTGTACAGAGAAACTCTGTCTCAAAAAAAAAAAAAAAAAAAAAAGGAAAAGATCAAATCTAAAACTCATTATCTTTGTGTTCAGATTTTCCTTCCAAGCGACATGATAAAGAGGACTTAAACTATTTGTAGTATTAAAATTTTTAATAAGAATGTATTCATGGGGCCAGTGCCATGTCTCTGTGGGTAAAGGCTCTTGCTGTACAAGCCTGATGACCCAAGTTCGACCTGCAGAATCTGTGCGAAAAGCTGTGTGTGGTGCACATCTGTATTCCCAGCACACCTAGCAAGATGGAAAAAAGACAGGAGAACCGCACAGAGGTTCTTGGGTCACCTAGCCTGGAGTGTGCAACATGGTGGAAATGAGGGAGCCCTTGTCTGAAGCTGAAGAAGAAAACGGATATCTGAAAGTTGTCTGCCCTCTACACAGGCACCATGGCACACATGCACCTTCATCCTCTCTCTCTCTCTCTCTCTCTCTCTCTCTCTCTCTCTCTCTCTCTCTGTATGTCTGTCTGTCTCTCTAACACTCACATATACACATACAAACAGTAAAAATTTGAAAAGAATGTGTAATGTTTTACTTAGACATTATTGTTTTCTGTTTTTTTTTTTTAGTTATTGAAAGTCATAGGTAAATTACCTCAAACATTTACTCTTCAGTGAAGCTAAAATCAGAGTTATTTTCTTTTGGGCTATGTTATTTAAGCTTTATGTATATCCCATGTGCCAGAACACCACCCAGAAGGTTGATCTGCCCCCCTGAAGAACTCAGGCTTTCCTGAGCTTTATCTTTTAATTTACCCAACACTGAAACCCCCCAGGCCTTGAAATTCTTCGATGTCTCAAGTGTTCAAAATTGTGACTCCAACTCTGTCCAAGTGAAGGTAGTTCTAGGATTTAAACAGTGACCCTACTCTGCCATTTCACTAAACTTGAAAGCACAAGGTCAGAGAAGGTGGTGACACTCTTCCAGAGACAGATAATTACCTTGATCGCAGCTGCCACTCTGCTAGGGAGCTGCTGATTGTCTCGGCACGGAGCAGACTAAAGTTGCAGAACCTGGCTGTAATTCTTCCACTGGAATATGCTGCAAAGTCGATCCCTCCCATCAGAAGTTAGCAATTTGGGGAAACACAAACACCAGCTTTGCAATGGTTGCTATTTTCAGCAACAGGAAAAAAAAGTGCAGAATATGAATGTTGGTGACACACAGTGCCACCTACAAGTAGAAAGGGGAAGATATTTCGCACATTAAGAAAATAAGAATCATGGCCAGTGAGATGGCTCAGTGGGTAAAGGTGATTGCTGCCAAGTGTGGGGACCTGAGTTCTATCCCTTGGGCTGATCTGGTGGAGGGGAGAAGTTGTGTGTACACACACACACACACACACACACACACACACACACACACACACACACCCTGTCTCCATCTTTGTCTCTAAATAAATAAATAAATAAACACAGAGAGAAAATAAATAAATAAATAAATAAAAATTTAAAAAGAAACAAAGGGTTGTGAAATTTGTCTGAAGACCTCTCTTGACTTCAAGGCTAACACTTCCTTTTATTCTCTTATGATCTCTGTCCTCTTGAAATGAAGATCTGAAGTTTCAAGACATGTCCAAGTTCATCCACTAAGTCAGCTAAGATGTTGCCTAATATTTACTTTACCAAGCACCTGGCTCTGTTCCATGTTCTTTCCTACTTTCTTCAATCCCATCAGAACTCTGAGTTATGACCTGTGCCTCTCAAATGAGGGAATGAAGTAGTTTGCTTATGTCACCTCTTCCGGAAGTGATAGAGTGAAAATTCAAACCTATAACTTCCAGCTCAACCAACTGCCTTTCCTGCTAAGGTTGGAATTTTACCAACACCAAGAGCTACTTTATTTTAGCAGACAATGAAGCCCTTGAACAAAGTTGCCCCTCCGACACACACCCTTCAGTCTGAGTTAACTGGTCTTAGGACATTTGTCAAGCAAATCACTATGGTTTCGGGTGTTTTTATATATGGCTGGGAGCCATCTGGTCACATTAGCAAAATAAACCATTTCTAAATAATGTCATGTGTGAGCCAACAAGAGGTCCATTCTTCCCCTCCTTCTCAGCACCGGCCCCAGCCTTTTCTGCTCCCCTTTTACTGACCTGAGTAATTTAATAACGTCTGAGCATGCTGAGGTAATGGTCTCCCCACTTCAACTCAGGCTTTTAAGGAAGAAAGAATCATTGCTAAATAGAACACACTCATTTATTTTGATTTTGAAGTTCAGAAAGAACCAGAAAAAAAGACTAGGCATTGTATAAGGATGTGTATTGTCATAAGCTGCAGGAAAACAAATTGAATGAAAATTTTTAATAAAAGGACATATGTGAAAGTGGCAGATATCTGGGAAATAGAAAGCAAGAAAGTGCAACAGAACAGACATTTTTAGGCTGGTGATTCACAAAAATCCTGTCTTTGCTGTGTATAACAGTTTCCTGCATATCGGGTGACTCACACGAAGAAACCAATTCCATCCTTATTCAAAAATCCTCCTGGAAGGATTGTCTTGTCAGTTTCTTTGAATAAAATCCGAGGTTAAGACAGAATTCAAGCCCAAATCTCAATCTCTCTCTCTCTCTCTCTCTCTCTCTCTCTCTCTCTCTCTCTCTCTCTCTCTCTCATTTTGATTTGTTTTGTGTTTTTGGAATCGGGCTCCTCCCCCTTCTGGAGAAAGTGGTACCCAGTCAACTGGCTTCCTAGTGCTGAGGAAGCAAAGCATCGGCTGGGCATCTGGGATGAAGATTATAGTTGTTGTCTAACTTGGCTGCTCACAGTTTATTTCTTGGTCATCTAATGCCAACTACTACCAATTCCATCTGGATAACTTTGCCTGATTTGTACTGCTTCAAAAAGAGTGGTCAAGACCATCAAGGCGGAAAAGTCCCATCACTTTCCAGAAGGTCTTTTTGAACAAATTAGTTTGGTTTCTGATCTCTGGTTTCTGGGTCAGCAATGTGACAGTTACTGGCTTTGTCATGACCATCATTGGAGGTTGTAAGAGACCTTGTGGGAACAGTGCCTTCACTTTCAGTTAATGATAGTTGGTTGTTAATAGTGTGGTCTAATGAAATCCTCACCCCACTGAAGAATTCTTTAACATGGTGCCATGTAATTTTCAAAGAAAATACGCCTCCATCCTCTGTGAATAGAAGCTCCTTTGGGAGGACTAAAGATTTCTCAGGAAAGGTTCTGAAACCTGCTCTTCCTTCCTCAGATTCCACACAAAACTGTTGGTTTGACTAGTCTACTGAGCTACATAAGAAGACAGTGCCTTAGCTTGGCCATGAAGACCATTAGAACGGGAAAATATAACCTGTTCTCACTGAGAAGATAGAGAGCTAATCCTAGTTGCCCCTGGCAGAACATTTTGTTTGGCCACAATGTTTTTCAAAGCTACGGAACACTCTAGGTCTGTTGTATACAATGTGCTTATTCTTAGTTTTGCCCTGCTCTCTATTAAAGCTTGTCTATCCCATAGACACCTCTAATACACACACACACACACACACACACACACAGAGACGAGAGAGAGAGAGAGAGAGAGAGAGAGAGAGAGAGAGAGAGAGAGAGAGAGAAACACCCAATATACACAGTAGTGCTCAAATTGAACTAGTCTATAAACAGCAACTTTTTGTAAAATAATAGAGACTAATTTATATTTTACTTTCAGCTATGAACTACTAGGGTCTCCTCGAGATGCCAACTTCTAGAATTCCCCAAGTACATGCTTAGTTTTCATGACAAGAACTCAGACCCTCTTTATGTTAAGACTTTTTTTTTCTTTTTGAGACAGGGTTTCTTTGTGTCTTGGAACTCACTCTGTAGACCAGGCTGGCCTTGAACTCAGAGAGATCCACTTGCCTTTGCCTCCTGAGTGCTGGGTTTAAAGTCATGTGCCACCACCACTGGCTGTGTTAGGATGTTTTAGTATTTCTCTTCCATCTACCGCTAACAGTTAAATCTAAAGCGGTCTTGGTGAGGTAGACACATGAAAAGTTTGCAAATGGGCACAGAAAACCAGCAATCGGAGTCTGGAATCATGAAATACACAACTTAATCATTTGTGGAACCTGACATAGTCACCTCGTTCCTCTGACCCCCAGTTTATTATGTATAAGAGGAATCTGTGAGCAGCACTTAGAGACTAGAGAGTTAGGGCTACTGCTGCCTGGACCAAAGTGAAGTTAAAGAACAACAGTGTCCCATAGAACAAACAGAACCTGAACCTAGGGATGGAGCTCAGGTGGGAGAAGGTTTTCCTAGCATGCATGAAACTGCATAAACAGAGCATGGGGGCACACACACACACACACACACACACACACACACACACACACACACACAAATATATATATATATATATCCATAATCCCAGTGTGTCTAGTTAGGGAGGTCATGTGATGGGTAGCCTGTGCCCAGTGACAAGGGAAGCAGCAATACTTGGTGACCTCATTTTCCCTTCTCTGGGCTGTGTGTAAACAAGCAGCAGGAGTGGAGTGTAAGGTCCACCCAATGCCAGGGCTCCTGCCCCTCCTTCCCTTGGCTGCTATTTTTGCTGTTTTTGCAAAGGCCACTGCTGCTTCTGGCAGGAGCCAGGTAGACCAGGACTTGCCTTTGGTTTGCTAACCCAGAATTATTGCTGACATTCTCCTGGAAGATGAGGGGTGGGGCAGGAAGAGGTCCCCAGATGTTTACTTTCCAGAAAAACTTGGAGACCAGAGTCCTGGCAGGCTAGTCTCATCTCCCACCAGGTGGGCAGGGGTGAGTGAGGACATGGAACAACTCAGGAGGGAAGGTATCTAGGGCAACATGAGATCCCGAAGTTGCCCTGCGGGATGCTGTCTTCATGGTGAGACCTGAGTATCCTACTGACAAGAAGGGGAAACACTGGGAAATGATGAGGACAGTGTCTTTAAGAACAAGCCCAATATTTCAAGCTCACTGTGCTTCAGATTATTCTATCGGTAGAGGTGTGTGAGACCCGAGAAGGCCGGGGGTAGGGGGCAGTTTTTAAAGATCCTATTGTTTAGAGTTGTAATACTAGAACTTCAATCAATCATTGCCATACTTGAAGAACCCTGTTAAATACACATCTGGGTGTCTTGCTGAGACACCTTGACATGTGTGTTGAACGTCTTCCTGTCTCCCACAGGAAGGATTTGCTTGGGTAGAGGAGTGTGTTGTGGATACAGAGAGCAAACATTACCAGTGGTACTTGTTCTTTCTGGCTTTTGTGTCTGGGAGGACTGAGGTCCTTATGGGAGGAGTGTATTAGGGAGGTGGGGGGAAGTGAATATCCTTTAGGAAGGGTAGCTCCTGAGACAGTAGACAGATGTACTCTTTCCCTGCAGCATGTTGAGACACAAGAAGAGACAGGCAGTGGCATCTAAAGAGTCTAAACACTTACTCAGACTTCTACCTCACCTATGACTTCTCTGTCTACACACACTGTTGGGGACACCTCAGCAATGTGTGTCTCAGAACCAATGCTTGACTTTCCTATGTTTCCAGAAATAGACTATTGGATGCTAGCTGGAGACTGAGGAGCATCCTCCTCCCTCCCAATCTATGGGTGGACCTAAGGACCTTAAGAAGCCACATCTACATTGGAGGTCCTAAAGATTGCCCTTGACAATACTGTGACTGTAGAAAGATGGGATACAGATCGAAGCCAACATTTTCACAGGCTATCTACAC
The DNA here is from genome assembly GCF_007827085.1 of Peromyscus californicus insignis. NCBI lineage: Eukaryota > Metazoa > Chordata > Mammalia > Rodentia > Cricetidae > Peromyscus > Peromyscus californicus. The sequence goes on from NW_026294458.1 coordinate 28,845,147, forward strand.
TAGCCATTTACTTCTAACCTCAGCGCCTGAACTCACATTCCTGAGACAATTCAGCAAAGCTCCTGAGATGTATTGCTAAGCTTGGTAGACCTCTTGCCTTCACCAACCCAAAGGCTAAGATTGCTATAACATCTAGAACCAATAGAAGAGAGTCACCCAATTTTCTGTAGCCCACTTACCTAGTGTCCTACCAATGTATTTGCAAGTAAAAGTTCATGTACCTTTTTCCCCAGTGGAGCGTGTTGTTCAGAGCAAACTGGATCGGTGTTCCAGATTTGGGTCATTCATATTTGGCTCAGACTAAATGATGTCTTATTCCTTTGAGCTGTGTTTTAGTGTCAACACCAGTAATGACCATGGTTGAATTCCTCTCTCACCTTAGTAGAGGCTTGTCCAAAAAGAAAACTTACCCTCCACCCACTTAGCTTTAGTATTTGTGGGCCTGAAAAACAAAGAAAAAGAATTTCAAGATTTTTATCTGAGTGTGTATGTGGAAAGTCACAGAAAAATGTGACTCAAGGAGATGACTGAGGTTTGGAGCTAATATTCTATCTTTATGGGGGCAGGGGAAAGAGAAAAAGGGAATTTATGGGAAAGCAAACAAATCTAAGGAAAGCTAAGTGAACCTTTAAAAGAACAGACGAGAGATGATGAGAGGTCTGTAGTGATGTTTGTCCAGAGGGCTTTTTAGCCTGATGCCGAGTTCTCTCTGGTGGGGACACAATGGTTAAGAGCACTGGTTCATTGAGACCCAAATTCTAATTCCAACACTTATGCAGTGGCTAACTCCAGATCCAAGGAATTCAATGCCCTCTTCTGGCCTCCGAGGGCACAGCACACACATAGTGTGCAGAAATCTATGTAGACAAAGTACCCATACTCATTTTTTTTTAAAAAGACAGACCTGTCTGTTATGAAATATTCAGAGAGGAAATTATAACAGTTGAAATCTTTGGGGGTATTCTGATTTTGAGTGAAGGCAATGTGCTCGATGTATAATATGTGCTTGTATAAAAATGTGCTTATGGGGGCTGCAGAGATGATGCAGCAGTTAAGAGCATTGACTGCTCTTCCAGAGGTCCCCGGGTTCAATTCCTAGCACCCACATGACAGCTCACAACTGTCTGTAACTCCAAGATCTGACACCCTCACACAGATGTACATAGAGGCAAAACAACAATGCAGAAAAAATAAGAATAAAAAATTATTTTTAAAAGAAAATGCCCTTATGTAACATAGTAAAAAATACAATGAATGCACATAGTGAAAAATAATAATAGTATAGTACACACCCTTTTCAAAGTGGCATATTCTAGAATTCTCCAAGATCAGATATAAGTTTAATTTGAAGAGAACAAAGAAGTGATATACTTCGCTCAAGTTCAGGTCACATGAACTTCAAATGTAAAGGTCCAAAAATATGTAAATATATTTGCTTATTGCCAATTGTTAACAATCCCGTACAGCTTTTTTCTGAGTGGGATCTGGGACATGTGGGATGGAAAACTGAAAAGGTTTGGAAGGAATACCAAGGGGCGAAGGCTTACTGGTAGACCCGGTAAACAACTGTGCGTTTTTTTGGGATGCCAGTATATGATCTTTTTTGCTCCACTTTTCCCCAAAGTTTGTTCTTCAAAGCAAAGCCACTGTTATTGTCTGGAACACAAATTACTGACTAGTATGTGTATCTGTCTTCTCAAGACAAACAGTCAAAGGACACAAACATGTACATAAAATGTACATAAAAATTTTTTTTAAAAAAAAATAGCTGTTGGGTGACACCTTAAGGCAAATTATGGTTTCTTTGACATTTCTTTTTTCCCCATGAAAAGTACTGAGGATCTGCTGCTAAAACATGGCAGCAGGTGAACACTTTGACATCTTTACCACTGTGTGGGCATTCTAGATTTCTGGCAGTCTCTGAATGTAGCCTGTTTCTTCTTATTAACCTTAATACCTCTGTATTTCCCCAGTGCTAGAGACAAGACAATTATTAAACAACGTTTTCTTTCCCAAAACTCTGGTAGGGTAACAAAGAATAATGCTTCCCGCAAATTCTCTTCACCTCTGTTCCCTAAAGTCTCACTCTGGCTGTTCAGTGGAGGGGTGTTTTGCATTCTACAGTTCTCAAGCATGGTTTGGCTTCCTCTATTTTGCTGAGTAATTCGGTATTTCCCTGAAACTTGCAAACCCTAAATCTTCAATAAGGCAAAAGGTCTACAATGTCTGGGACTCCTTTTCCCTTAGAGGGATGTTTGGTGAATAATTATTATTATTAGAAAATGGCTTAACTATCTTGCTCTAACCTTCTGTCAACTTTGTCCCTTGTATCCACTATCGAGTTGATTAAAGTTCATTTTCCCATGTATTGAGGCAGTATCTTAGAAGGATGTCGGCCAATAAAGGGTTGTTTTTTTTTTTTTTTCCTGCCTCATTATATATAAAGCCAGCTCAACATCAGGGTCACTTGCTGGTTCTAAATAACAGGATGTTGGAAATTTCAGGGGTCAAATGCTTCAGAGAAGATGGTCTTTCTTTGAGGGTGAACAGAAACTTCAGATTTGCTTATATTCTGAGACAGCCTGAGTCACGGTGTAACTGAGCACGCAATGAGGCCGCCTCTTGGGGAGTGAAAGGCCTGAAGCAAGTGTGGAGATGGTCAATCATGCAGTTGTGCAACTACCCTGTGAGTGAACAAAAATTCCTCGTGGAAGAAAGTTTTAAATGTTCTTTCAGAAAAGGCAGCATCTTCTTCAAAATTATCCATCACTGCACCATAGGGCTTGCACTGGAGAGCTGTGACTTGGATTTCTAAATGCAGAGTTCTGACTACATACAGTAGATTTTCTTTAAGATCACAATTTTATAAGGAAATAGGAATGATTTTGTTTGGATAATTACATGGGAATGGGCCATCTAGTCTACTAGTTTGCTCTCCTGAGGACAAAGACAATATTAGATCTTTAATCTGTGGAAATGTGCATTAGGTATGCTGCCCTATCATTATTTACCTTTCTTAAGTCATCTGAGAAAACCACAAATACCATGTCCACAGTTGAGGATAAACTCATTGCCCTGGGAGAATTTTATACACTTGGCAAATCTTTCTGCTTCTTTATTTAGCTTCATGCTACAAAGGGTAGTCTCATTAGGTACCCATGGAAGCACTCTTTGTGTATTATTTATTTATAACTAGACTCCACAGAGAGGACATATTTAATGGTAAAAATATATGTGCATGTGTATTGTGTGAAAATACAGTGTTTTATCTTCTAATGAAGAAATTTCAGAATTTCCTCTTCTCTCTGCATACAGAGGTCAGCAATGTTTAATATTAGAACATTACACTCTTCCTAAAGATAATATAATTCCAAGTGACACAGAGCAGATTGTTTATATTTTTGCATAACTGAGGATTTGAACTTTATTTAAGGGGATCTTTGGCTTGAGCATAGTGTAGGGGGATGGATATTGTATCTGGCAGAGCTATGTACGTGTCAGCCTTACAAAATAAACTTCTGATAGAGCTACAATCCCTTTGTTGGCTTAACCACAATTAGATCTGAGACTCTGAAAATGTCTGTAAAGTATTTTCACATAACATGAACACGAACACATTCACAAGGGAACCAGAAGGGATACGTTAGTCTCTTAGCTAAGTGCACTTTAAAGCTGATTAAACTCATCTCTAATTCCAAAATAATTGATATTTTTACCATCCCTTCTCCTCTGAGCATCAAATGTTTGCAGATCACATGCCAGTCAGGAAGGAGATGAAATATTTTCCATGTTAATCTGGATTAAGAGACAAAACATGAGACTTTCATGGTTTGATTATGGGTTATGGTTAACCCTGACTTAACATCATGCCAAAGAAGCACATAACAGCCCAAGAGAGGATAATACTTGCCTCATAACACCTACATATTGTAGAATGATGGGCAGGTTTCAATAAGATAGGTGCTGGATGGAAACTGGGACCATGGAAAAAGGGCTGTGGGCATTATTTGGGATCACAAAGAAGACAATGTCAATGCTAGAGATACAACCTGAAGGAAAAGAAAAAGAACTGAGTGCAAATCCTCTGAATTCCCCTTTCCTTTCTTTCTCTGATGATTACATCTAGCTGAAGCCGTTTGCCCACACAATTCGGGAAAAAAACATTTGCAGGCAAGAACGCAGCATAAGACTGGAGAATGAACAGATAAATGACCAGAGCCTTAGATTATATAAATAAGTATTTTTCCTACTTAATAAGGTAGATGCTTATTGATGTTTTTGTGTCTGTATAAGTTATCTCTCAGTTACTGTAACAAGATACCTGAGAAAAATCACAGTATTTGAGTTTTTAGTCCATGGTTGGTTGGTCCCTTGCTTTTGGACCTGTGGTGAGTGTGGGGAGTTGATGAAGTCCTGAGTGGATGTGCGTTCTTGACATGAGCACAATGCTGTAGTCTCATGGGAATGCAAAGCCTTCCCCTGGCTGGTGTGTGGATGTTGACAGAGTGTGCGGAAAGTATCAACCACAGCTTCCTCCTCCTGGATGTCTCCAGCCACCCAGGTTCCCCTATAAAAACCTTGTCCCGAGATTAGCTAGACCTGCTTCCTTGTTCAGCTGCATGCAATAAACCTGCCTCCTCTGTTCATATGTGTAAAATACATGCTTCAAGTTTCCCTATGGCTGGTGGGGCATCTCCATCAGAGTGCATGGCCCACGCAGTCCAGTTTTCTGTCTGTGTGTCAGGCTGTGCTGGCTGGAAAGTAAAGAGGGAGAGACTGACATCTCACCATCTCCTTTCAGGCATATCCTAAAGACCTAACTTCTTTGTACTAGATTGCTTGTCTTAAAGTTTCTAATGCCTCCCAATGATTCTATGAGCCAGCAGCTTAGCTTTTTATACAGGATCCTTGGAGGGACATTAAAAATCCAACCTAGCCGGGCGGTGGTGGCGCACGCCTTTAATCCCAGCACTCGGGAGGCAGAGCCAGGCGGATCTCTGTGAGTTCGAGGCCAGCCTGGGCTACCAAGTGAGTTCCAGGAGAGGCGCAAAGCTACACAGAGAGACCCTGTCTCGAAAAACCAAAAAAAAAAAAAAAAAAAAATCCAACCTAGAGTGCTGTCCTTGAAGCAAAGACATGAGACCCTGAAATTCGGCTGGCCATTTCCTATGGCACCAGATCTAGCCCAGAACTATGCCTATATTCCAGATAGAAGAAAGAGAGAAGGGACACTCCAACTGTGTGTCTATTCAGCATTGATTGTGTGTCTATGGCTCTGGGAATGCATATGATTTAAATTTAACCTACCAGGCGTTGTTCTAGAAAGTTGAGATAAGGGAGCAAACAAAACTGCCAATAGCTTTTATTATATGTATTCCTCCCTCATACATTTCATCCTGAGTGAAGTTTCCCCTCCCTCTACTCGTACCAGTCCCTTCCTATACCTCCCCTCTCACCTAGATCCACCCCCCTCGTTACTTTCCTATCAGAAAAGATCAGGCCTCCCAGGGATATCAACCCAACATGGCATAACAAGCTACAGTAAGACTAGGCACAAATCTTCATATCATGGCTGGATGAGGCAACCCAGAAAGAGGAAAAGGTTCCCAAGTGCAAGCAAAAGTTAGAGACTCCTCCTCACTCCCACTGTTAGGAGTTCTACAAGAACACCAAGCTACACAACCATGACATCTATGCGGAGGACCAAGTTAAGACCCAGACAGACTCCACGATTGTTGCTTCAGTCTCTGTGAGCCTCTCTGAGTCCTGCTTAGTTGGTTCTGTGGGTGGTGTTCTCATGATGCCCTCAACCCCGCTGCCTTCCACAGTCATTCCTTCCCCTTTTCCACAGAGTTCCCCAAGCTCTGCCTAATGTTTTTGCCAACAGTTTAAAACCTTTCATGGTGCTGACAATCTGGTGAAGACAGACAGACAACAGAAAATAATTAGCCTTTAGGAGGAAGGTGAGTGTTATGGACAAAGAAACAGAGCAGAATGGATAGAATTAAGCCTTCTCCAAAGAGGCAACAATGTGGGTGACGTTACATGGAACAATTGGTATACAGATCTTCGACTTAGTTCTATTCCTTCAATAAATGTCAGGCTAGACTTCCCCTTAGCAAGGGGCCATGACACTTCCCTATCGATCTGGTCAAATCCATAACAGTCTATTAAATGTAAAGTTTCCCTATCTTTAAAGAAGCAATAATTCTCTGTCTATAAAGACAGAATTTGTATAGGTTACTTTGTTCCAGACTGTTAATGAGAGCTTATTAAATCCAAACTATTAACGAGAGCTAAATCATTTAGAAAGAAAAATTAAGTTGCTTATACAACTATTTAGTTTGATTGATTTCCATGCTTGTATACTTTCTTTAAACTTTAAGAAAATCATGTACAATTTCAAAAGTATATATGCTAATGCAAAACAGACATGTAACTGCAGAACTTCCGTCCATTGACTTCATGCTAACTTTATACTTAAGCACATAATTCTTCTACTTAAAATCTGATCTGGTGAATACTGTACAGTATTTTTCTTCTTCAAAAAGGTGGTTCTATATGAAGATGATACCTATTGTAAAGTGTATCCTGCCAACTTTGTGCCTGGATATCTATTCCTTACCTCTCATGCTCCACTATTCCAGTTGACTCTTCCATCTCATTCTTTTTGTTCCCACTACTCACAACAGGTCCTGAGGCTAGGCCAGAGGAGCTGCCCCACAGGTAAAACCCATAAACTTTTAGAGGACTATTCAGGGTTGTGAGTAGTTGCTCTTTTCCCTGAAGATCTAGAGCCATCCTTACTCAAATCTAAATTCACAATCCTCTCTCAGCTCACTTGGGTGTCTGCTTATAGAGTATCTAATTTCTTTTAAGTTGTTTTAAAGTTGTTTTGCGTGTATGAGTGCTTTGCTTACATGTATACCACAGGCACACTTTGTAGGGTCTGAGGAAACACTGAAAGAAGACCCCAGACTCAAACAGTATGCAAGAACCAAGAGCATTTCTTATACCATTATATATGTGGGGTTTCTCACCTGTGCAAAATGGCGAAGACCCCAAGAGGGACATGCAAGCCCCTTTTAAGCACAGCTAAGGGGAGTTTCTGGGTCAGTTTCCTAAATGGTTAACCAAGCAGTGGTTATATTAGTATGTTTTTAATTGGCTGGGGTTTAGTTTTGTCATTTTTGGACACATCTGCACAAGCTTGGATGTAACTAAGAAGCAGGCTACTGAGTTTGTCCTTGAGATACTGTAAGGCTGACTTAGACCTTGTGTTTGTTCTCTCCTCTACCCTGAATGTAAGGGCCTTGTAGATAAATGGTTCTTTGCTGGGAAAGACACATATTTGCTCTTCTCAGAGAACTGGAACCTAAATTTAGTCATGAAAGTGGGAAAGTTTAACACCTTCAACTTTATATCCATGGAGGCCAGGTGAGACCATTATCCCCTGGAACTGGAGGTACAAAGTCTGTGAACTACCACACAGGTACTAGAAAGCAACCGAGTCCTTTGTAAGAACAGCCAGTAACTCCTGAGCTGCCTCTCCAGCCTGAAGCCATCTAAGACACCCTCTCTCTCTTTTAGGACTCCTTATTAGGAACTATATTAGTTGGGACTGGAGATATGATTCATTCAGCAGCTGGCACTTGCCTTGCAGATGACCTGGGTTCAATTCCCAGAACCCACACAACAGCTCACAATCCTCTTTAATTCCATATCCAGGGCATTCAAACCCATCTTCTGGCCTTTACTGGTACCCAGGCATGCATGTGATGCACATCCATACATCCAAGCAAACACTCATACACATAAAATAAATGACTACTAATTGCATTAGCTATCTTTCACATCATTGTGACAGAATGCCTGAAGGAAGCAATTTAAGAAGGAAGGATATATTTTGGTTCATACTTTGAGGGGATACAAACCCATCATGGTCAGGAAGGTACAGTAGTGGAATTCCATGGGACTGGAGTCTATTTGTTACACCTCAGAAGACAAGGAAGTAGAGATCTTGAGGCAGAATGGCAGAAGCAGAACCAGGCTATGACCTCATATCCTGCCTCCACAGTGACCCCCTTCCTTCAGTTAGGCAGCCCCTCCCAAAGGTCCCACAATTTCCCAAAGCAGTACTACTATCTATCTGGGGACCAAGTGTGGGGACCAAATATCCAAACACATGAGCCTGGGCAACGTTCTACATTAACAACACGACAGAAACATTCTCCCCATGATGCTAGTAGTAAGTCAGGAGGGGTACCAAGGTAGCAGAGTAACCTATCTGCTGGTCAAGCCTTCCTTCCATCAGTTGTATGCTGGTGACAGAGAAGACAGCTGAAGAAGTCACTGGCGAGCCTCTAAGTATTGCTTTTTAACAGTACATAATTGTGAAATACAGATGAGTCACTGCCAGAGTATTGCTTCAAGATGGCAAGAAATTTTCTATATGAATCAAAAGTCCAGAAAAATAAAAACTTCTGAAAAAAGAGGAGGGAGGAAAAACAAGGATCAGCAAAGTGCCTGTGTGTGATACTGTGTGTCATGATTCTGCAGCATTTTATTCCATGGAATTTGTGGAACTGAATGGCATAAGGAACATCTTTCCTGGAGTCCATGTGTGTATTCTTAGCCAGCCATTACTACCTATTGAAAGAACTGACTCCAGGTTTTACTAAAAGACATAAAACCGTGATGATTCATCCCACAGAATTATAGGCAGAATAAAGCTATTAGCCAATACAAAGACTGAACACCAGAACGAAGGATTATGAGCAGAATATTACATACCAAATTCTTTATAAGGTGTAGAGATGAATAGTCAATAGTTCCTGCTTTTGAGAAATTTGTGATCTAGTCAAGGGCATGCATAACTCATTTTTTTTCCTTTTTAAGCCTAGATGCTCAATGGATACATTTAACTAAATTTGTCTGTAAAAGGCAAAACTATCATCAGAACTCCTGTTGTTAGTGTAAGAGAATACCATAACAACAAAGATAATGACCATTAATACTGTCTAATACTAACTATTATATTCTGTGACAGTTTGAATGAGAATGGCTTCCTTAGGCACACATATTTAAATCCTTGGTCCCCAGTTGGTAGAACTGTTAGGGAAGGAATAGGAAGTATGGACTTGTTGGAGGAAGTATACCAGTAGGGGTTGGGCTTTGAGATTTGAAAAGTCTGAACCATTCACCGTTGGCCCTCACCCTTGCCTGGTGGTTGTGTCTCAAGCTATAAGCTCTCAGCTATCACTCCAGCACCATGTCTGCCAGCCTGCTACCACGTTTCTCCCCATGAGGGTCATGAATTCACACCCTTAGACTGTACACCCTAATAAACCTTTTCTTCTATAAGTTGTCTTGGCCATGGTGTCTCATCCCAGTGGTAGAAAAGTGAATAAGACACATTCCATCTTTAATTAAGTCTTTGCAATGTTTTAAATTCAAAGTTTGTTAAATTCATTTTAATTCTTTTATTTTTATTTTTTTTTGAAAGAGGAAATCAAAATCCCTTTATTGAATTCACTTTAGCTTCCATTTTTTTCAAAGTTGTTACTCTTTTAGGTTGACTTATTATTCATGTATCTAGTATTACTGAATAACACTAAGTTCTGAGTCCTGCACTACACATTGGGAAACATCTGTAAATAAGATAAATAAGTTTCCATTTCATGGACCTGGCACCCTAAGCCTACTGGAATCAATGCCTTTTCTGAATCATTATTGTAGCCCCTGCACTGGAGACTGTTTTTAAAAGGTCTGGAATAGAGGACGCCATCCTTTGTGACTCAAACTGGTGGGACCATTGCTAGCATATCACATGCCAGGGTGTATGTCCTATGACATAAAAGAGAATCTCACTTAGTTATCATGACTGGCTTCAGGGTGATTAAACCCAGGAAGAAGAAAGGAGGCTGTTCAGGACAGGGCAATGTAGGACAGAATTGTTGGATGGTTTCCCCACTAGTTCTGCTGTCTATAGGTAGGAGAATTGGTGCAAGCTCTGTTCTTGAACCCTAACTGATTTTCGGCTCCATAGTCACTGTGATCCTAAGCACAACAGAGCAAATGTTATAGACATCAAAGCAAGCAGGAAGTAGGACACTGTATACGATGGGTTGGTTTAGCTGTGTGACAAGCATTCCTTAGGTAAGCAACCAAGGGCTCCAGAAGTAGCAATACATTATACTTCCTCAGGAACAAGGTAAAAGTAGAGTTAATTTTTGTGGTTCTGGTTTCTGGAAACAGGAGCATTGCAATAGAGCAATCAAAAGCCTTGTATACAATGAATGCACAGTATGTGTGTCCCTCGATACAGATCAGACACGTCTTAGATGACAATAAGGACCAGGAAGACTTGAGGCAGAGAAAACAGCTTCTCCTGAGGAGGACTCGCCAGTTTCCTGTCAACCTGAGGTTGGATGACAACAAAATAAACACAATGTACTTCTAGTTCTGAGGTAAGATTAGCATCAGACCAGTGGTCTGCAGAGGAAAGGCCTACCGATACTTTGTAAGGACAGAGATAGAACAGTGATATGAAAGCCTGGTGCAGGCTCCCAGTGAGGAAGATGCCCAGTGTGATTGCTGCTTCCTTTAATTCAGTGTGGTGAGCCTGTCCCTTGTCATGGGCAAGCAAACAATGGAACACTGGAGGATAAAGAAGCCTTGGATGGGTATGTGAGTTGCTAGTGCCTTTCAAACTCTAAGTCCATTTACCAATTTGATTTTCATTTATTAAGTCTCATTCAGCATCATTCCTACACCTAGAACCCCCTGAAAGAGCTGAGAAGATATTTAGTGAGCTTTTCTTATAAGCCACATCTCTTATCACTATTCCTCTGCTGTCACAGGCTAGTCCTAATGCTGTAGAACAATCTTTTTGTACACTATAAAATGTGTATTGCCCTCATTTGCTAATAAAAAGCTTATTTGCCAGTGGCTGGGCAGGAAGAGATTGAATGTGAGAACCACACTAGAAGAATTCTGGGGAGAGGAGGGGTGGAGTCAGAGAGTCGCCAGCCAGCTGGAGAATGAGTTGGACATACACAATGGGATAGAGGTAAAGGCCACGAGCCTCTGGGCAGTACATGGATTAATAGAAATGGGCTAAGTTATAAGAGCTAGTTAGTAATAAGCCTGACCTAATAGCCAAGCATTTATAATTAATATAAGCCTCTGAATGACAGTTTGGGAGTGGCTGTGAGACAGAGAAACTACCATTTACATCCTAAAGCAAGGAGCAGTGTCTGTTAGACATGGATTCAAAAGTTAGCAGTGTCCACTGAAGCAAAGGCATTGTAACATGGATTGTTTTCTACTGTGAAGGCATTAGAGTGGCCAAGACTCTACAGAAATGGCACTCCTCTTTGGCAGATAAAGCACTTTCAAATTAAGAGTGAATCCTATCCATCAACCTGTAATGCTGTGACAAAGATGCTCTAAAGTGAAGGGAGCGTCAGGTGAAGATGGACTCTGCACACCGGGGCTGGATTTGCTAAGGCAGCACATGGGGTCCAGCAGGCTCATGGAAACCTGGCATGGGAAAAGGAAGGACTTCTAATATCAATATGTGATTCAATTTCATGTTCCTACCCTCCGTGGGAAGCCAGAAAGAATTCTGTCGGTTTTAGCTAATGGACTTTGAGCAGGAATCCTACCAAGCAAATGAGTGGAATAGACGAGCTATGGATCTACCACTGCCCCACTTAATGGAAACAGCTAAGATGGGACCCACAAAGAAATCCAAAATGAAACCCCTACCTGAAAACACAAGGAACAGTTAGAATAAGCATGATTGAGTATGAAGAAGGCAAATAATTGCTATGATGTCTTTGAATCTGCAAGATTCTATTAATCTTCAGTTATTTATAAATATACAGCTTTATTGAACAGATACTACAAAACAGATACTGAGCCAAGGTCTGTGTTCACCTCATTTACCCTTTAAAACTCTATAGAGTAACATCCCTTCTTTTTTGGCAAATGATATATATGGCAAATAAGTCAAGTAGCTTGTTCCAGTTCACAGAAAATTAAATGGAATATCCTCTGTGGCTCTAACTATGTTACATCTAGGCCCTTAAATGTGTTCTATCTTCTTTAATCTCTGTGACTTGAACTTCCTAACAACATCATCATCCTATCTGTACCACAGACGTCTACTCACTTCACTCCTACTTGTCCTTTGCATCAGGGCTTGTTCTCACTTCCCCAGAGTCCTTCCTGTCCCACCCACCCTCCCACCCCCAGTTCCAGTTAGCGGTCCTCCTACATGCTTCCATTTCCCCATCCTAGCATCTGTTATCTTTCTGAAAGTGTCTATGTACTAGATGCAGTCTCTCCCTCAGCTAGAATCTTCATGAACCCAGAACCAATACCTTATTCTTAACTTCATTTTCAGTTAAGAAGGACTGGTTCCCAGCAGAATTCCATAAAAGGTTTTGAGTTGATTGAGTCCTAGTGTTTAGAACCAAGGGATGAAGTCAGAATAGATTATAGGCTATAGTTACTGGGGCCAGTTTCAAGATGGCTGGCAGGAACTGGCTTAAAATTGTCCCCCTAGTCCCATTTCTTCTGAAGCAAGGGAGGACTTTAGATGTGGGTTGAGAGCATCTCATTTGGAGCCTGTGGTAGCTTGTGTCCATCATGGCTGAGCTCCAGAAAATTCAGAGACAGGTGCACTCAGTGTAATCAACTTGGTGCCTAAGTAGGAAGGCCAAACTTCAGAACTGCCTCTCTTGAGTGCCATGGGATGGAACTGGATAAAAAGGGGAGAGGCTATAAGGAAACATTATATTAGAGCCGTTCAAGTTTGACTCTAGAATCAGATCTGAAACCTCAACTTCTTGTTATTTTACTGATCATAGCCTCCTCCACCCTTGTACCCCTGATCCCACCCACCCCAAACCCCACCTCCAGCATTACCTTCAACCATGCTGCTCTCCTGGGTGCTCACTATTTAATTCACCTTTTCTGAGCAGCATCTTGCCTTGCCTCCTAAAGTAATTAGAAAGATTGGCAGTATTTAAAACTGAGCTATCTGTTAGAAAGGTTGATGGTTGATCTTCATTTTCAACTTGATTAGATTTAGAGTCACCTAGGAGATACATTTCTGGATGTATCTGTGAAGGTCTCTCTCAAAGTTTTAACTAAGAAGAGAATATCTTTGAATAACATAAATATGGGTGGCACCATTTCATGAGCTTGGGTCTTCAAGTGAGTACATAAAGAAAAAAAGCCAATAGAGCAGCATTTCTCAACCTGTGGGTCATGACCCCTGTGGAAGTTGTACAACTCTTTCACAGGGGTCACATATCAAATATCTTGTATAGCAAATACTTACAATTCATAACAGTAGTAAGATTACAGTTATGAAGTAGCAATGAAATAATTTTATGGTTGGGGGTCACAACAACATGAGGAACTGTATTAAATGGTCACAGCATTAGAAAGGTGGAAAACCACTGCAGTAGAGCATACAATTCACCTTCCTCTCTATCAACTAAAATATGAGCAAGCAGCCACATAGCATCTGCCACCACAAAGCCACCTTCCACCATGCCTTCTTAGCCAAGACAGACTGTATCCTCCTCAAACTGTAAGCCAAAATAAACTTCCCATCCATTAAGTAGCAATGAGAAAAGTAATCAACAGACCTGACAATTTAAAATTCCCCCAGGATCTTCTGTTACATTAAAAACTTTGAGTATGTAGCAGAGAGTCTCCAGATCCCAGCACAAAAACATCAGCCAAGATGCATTACATGGTTGCTACTCACAGCCGCTGCCTGTCCATTATCTGGTTCAGGGCTTTCTTCTCTGCTTCTGTCAGTTGATTCTCGTTTCTAACAGCTTTAACACAACTAACAGTCACTGTACTTTTTTTTTGTAAGTAGAAACTCACACTATGTAAGGAACAGCTTAGTGTTGGGTAGAGAATAGACAGCTTATTTACTTTGTGCTTTTAAAATTCAATGAACTTCTCTAAGAAAGATATACAGCCCACCTAATTTTACTGACTCATCTCTCAATAAAGAGCACTTTTGAAGTTATTGAACTCTATACCTAGATCTTAGATTCTTAACAACTCTTATATTTAGCATTAAAAATTATTGTTATTATTTGTGATGCTTGGATTGAATTTTAGGGCCTGGTGTGTGCTATTCTGGTATGTTATCACTAGGTTTTATATATATCCTGCTTTTTTTTTTTTTTAAGATTTATTTATTTATTTATTATGTATACAATTTCCTCTCTGCATGTATCCCTGCAGGCCAGGAGAGGGCACCAGATCGCATTACAGATGGTTGTGAGCCACCATGTGGTTGCTGGGAATTGAACTCAGGACCTCTGGAAGAGCAGCCAGTGCTCTTAACCACTGAGCCATCTCTCCAGCCCGCTTTTTTTTTTTTTTTTTTTTTTTTTTACTTTTCAAAATAAAATTTAAGACAGTCTCACTAAGTTGCAAGATAGAGTTTTGATTCACTGCAGCCTGGGCAGGCTTTGAATTTGCAATCCTCCTGCCTAAGCCTTCCAAGGAGCAGGGATTACAGGCCTGTGTAACTGAAAGTTTTTCTGTGTCCCAGCTGGCAGGCGGTTGGGACAAATCTCTCTCATCCACCAGTCCCACAGCCACTCGTACCCAAGTAAACACACAGAGTCTTATATTAATTAAAACTGTTTGGTCATTAGCTCTATTATTGACTAGCTCTTACATTTAAACTCAGCCCATTTTTGTTAATCTATAAATCACCATATTTTCTATGACTTTACCTGTGTGCCATTACATGCTGCTCCCTGGATGGTGGGCTGGCATCTCCTGACTCAGCCTTCCTCTTCCAAGAATTCTCCTTGTCTGTTTATCCCATCTATACTTCTTGCCTGGCTACTGGCAATCAGCATTTTATTTATCAACCAATTGGAGCAACACATTCATAGCATGCAGAGTACTATCACCCATCATTTCCCATTTTCTTTCTATTTAAAAGGAAAGTTTTAACTTTAACATAGTAAAATTATATATAACAAAACAGTTATCAAGCAAGAATTATAGTTATAATATTAGTCTATTTGTATTTGCAAAAATCAAAGAAGATATCCTATCTATCCTATATTTGTAAGTCTAAAGTTTTATATCTAATTTATCTTTTATCATAACCAAGGAAAATTATAACTATCTAGTCTTCAACTACATCAAAGACCCCAGAAGGACATAATAGGCCTGCTTATCACGCTTAGCATTTTTAGCATCTTTATGATGATATGAGTACCAGCCTGAATATAGCTGACACATCTCAGAGGGTCCAGAATCTCCTCTGGAGCTATTCTTACTGTTCCTGGGAGCCCAAGACACATCTTCCAAACTCATCAAACACTCACCACACTTTGATACTAAACATTTATCATATGCCCAAGTCCTTTAGTGTTTATTACTTAGGTGCTTGCTTCCTCTAACACCAATAGGCATTGAACCTAGAGCCCTCACAGGTAACGATGGTGTACTATCACTAGGGAAAATATTACCAAGTTCAAAGACTAACACAAATCCTCTCATTTATATTGTTCTTTAACCCATGGTCAGATTGTTGACCTCAAGGACATTTGGGAAAGGGGATGCCCCATCTCTCCTGCTCCATCATTTCATATTAACGGCCTCTGGGTCCTCAGAACCCTGACCCTCTACAAAACTATCTTTCTCACAATAATTCTCTGCTTGGTATCCTAAGTGGACATCATGTAGCAAAGGCAATAACTCCCAGAAGTAGAGATCCTTACCCAGGATTCCTAGGGAGCTGGAGGGCCGTGGCCTCCTACAATGTGAGTCAGAAACCCTGAGAAAGCACTCTGGGCCATGTGTCGCATCTCAGGGTGAGTCTGACTCCCTTTTGATGAACTTGGAGGACTCAGGGCTCTAGGGTACATAATGGCACAGGCTGCTACGTTGGCAGCATGTCAGAGAGCTGTTTCTCCACCCAACTTGGACAAAAGTCTCCCAGACAGATGATGTCAGTGGAGCTTGAGGAGAAACTCATTAAAATCTGTGCTCTCAGTGGCTGAGAAAACATTTCCCGGAAACCTCCAGAACCGATGATGTGAACTTAGACTGTGTAGTCATTCTGGAGAGAAACTTGGCAGTACACAGTGAAATTATGAGAGCCTACACCCTGTGAACTCGCTACTTCTCTCTGTGGTCTACAACTCAGAGGAGCTCAGACATGGTCAATAAAGGGACAGGTACAAGGTTGGTCACTGCGACCCTCACAAGGGAATAGTAGTCATGATGTTGGTACTTAGGTTAGCTAACACCTACTAGATGTTTATGTTTTAAGTATTTTAATATTCTCAATACTTGAAGGAGATACCTCTATGAATGTTATTTTAGAAATGAGAGAACTGAAGATTCACAATGCTGAGTAAATGGGCTGAGTTCATACAACTGGAAAGTGGGTTAAAATAACAGGCAATCAGCTCTGAGGGTGTTACACACACACACGGAGAGAGAGAGAGAGAGAGAGAGAGAGAGAGAGAGAGAGAGAGAGAGAGAGAGAGAGAGAGAGAGAGAAAGAAACAATGCAGCACCAGAGCATTTTAAATGTATTACTATGCAGAGACACCCAGCCTATTAGTGAGTCCCCATGAGCTGTCACAAGTGGGATCCAGAGATGACAAAGACATACATAGAATACAAAGAAATAAAACAAGAGAGTGTCTTGCCTAGAACAGAGATAATTGAGTACCTGGAGTTCAGGCGGTGCTTCATTCCACTCACTTCCCCTGACATTCACATCCCCATCCTTACATAATTCCTTCCATACAATTAGAACCAAAGCTTCAGCTAGACTTTAGGGAGGATCAGGGGAGATACATCGCTCTCAGTCCCTTCCTTGGGGTTCCGTCTGGTGAAGAGAATCTTTTAGCTATGTGCATGCTCCCTGGTGCCTTCCTTCACTTCATAGAGTGAGGCATTTCATCCCATTCCATAGGTGAGAAGAAAAAAGTACAGAAAGGAAGCAGCGTTAGTATTACCAGCAGACCATCGCTTCAGCCCTGTGCTATAGAGCATAGCATAGCAAGGGGCCAGGCAGCCACTGGCTTCCCAGAAACAGAGGCACTGTTCTAACAGTGCAGGATGAGACATCAAAACAAGGATGATAATAACGTCTTCTAGAGTTGTTTGTAATATGGTATCATTGCAAACATTGGAGAACATTATTTATTTACATGTCTTGTATTTCCAGGGGCAGCTGACCCTAACACTTAGCATTGTTTACATTTTTGCACAAGGTGGTTGGCCATAAATGAGCATGTCTTGATCTGGTCTTGCCTATACAACTAAAAAGATGAATGTTGATCAAGTATGTTTATCATTCACATACCTGCATATGGTTGTTCCTCATGTAGGAGTGAACATAGTTCGTCCATAGTTAATTCTGTGGCTACATGGGTTTCAAGGAATAATTCAACAGGACATTTTTTAATGGCAAATGCCCAGTGACTACATGAAGTTATCTTCCCTCCCCCCCTTCACCTCACCTCTGCTATCCTCTCCTTTCCTTCACAGTCCCTTTGTGCCCATGACACAGCCAGAGATGGAGGGCTAGTAAGACAGGAGCACCCCCATCTGTCCAACTCTCAACTCCAGACTATTGACTTCTTAGTAGTGGGCAGCTCAGATCTCAGACCAAGAGCGGATCATCTTTTTAACTAATAGAGTCAAACAATGCACACCAGAACTTGAAAAAATAGTTTTTTAATTTAAAAATTCAGTATAATAACAAAATGAGATTCTGTTAATGATTCATGATTGGGCAGCCTCATATCCATAAAATACAAAGGCTCTCTAATGATCTGGCAGAACAGTTGGGTTTTTTGAGGGAGCCTGAATAACGATATTAAACAGCAGCAGATCGGTTAACATCAATTTGTCTTAGGTAACTTTCCTTGTCAGGGTTAGAGCAAAGGGAACTTCTTCCTGCTGGCTTGTTTAGGGAGTTGGCAATGGCCTCTCTTCTAACTGCCCACAAATCTTATAAACACATAGCTCAGGCTTCAGCCTGTGATCAGCATCTCAGATGCTGATTTTGAGTTAATCCATTTAGGGCTGAATTCAGGAGTTCAGTCCAAATCAATGATAATCTGCCTTAGTTTTCTGTTGCTGTACCTAAATACTATGCAGTAGAATAAAGATTTTGCCTTAAGGTTGAGTTGGTCAGTGTTGAGAGAGTTTCTTGCTTTTGGAGACTCTGTAGAGTGGTGAGGTGTCACAGGACATCATAGAAACAGGTGAGCACATCTACAAGAAATGGGGACAAACTGGCTTTTGTACCAGTCTTGAGATTCAGTCTCAAGGTAACTTATTAATTCATGAATGAGAGCAGAACCCTTACAGCCTAATGATGTCTTAAAGATCCCAACCTGTCCCATCTCTTAATACTTTGTAATGCAAATAAGATTTGTGCATGATCTTTGGATGGGGCATTCAAACCATAGCGGTCTCCTGTAAATTTAATATAACAGCGGTGGTAAGGAGCATTATTTACTGTGTGTCAATTACATACATGTGTACTTACTATGTGTCAACCACGATGATAAATGCTTTCTGTGTCTTTTCTCATTAATCTCATTAGAAATCTACTCACACATTTTTAGATAAAAAGGTGACATTCAAATGGACCAAGGTCACCCAGCCATAAAGTTGCATAACTTAAGATTCAAATTAGAGTTGATCTGGCCCAAGTTGGTTCCCTAAACATTCATATCATAGAGAAGCTTCAACCTTTGCATTGGCTTTTGGGCTGTGGTGGGAGCCCCACACCCATCTAGGACAGGAAGTCCACTTATCATTGTTCCTTGATTGACTGGTCAATTTCCGAGCAACACGTTCAAAAGAGTGCATTCAAGGGGAGTGGTCTTTTGCAGCTTGTGCTGTAATGGGCTCAGATCAGGCTTTTTTCTTTGAGAGACCTTTGCTGTCTCAAGCAGACCAATTCCCGTTCCTCCTTTCTCATGACCTACCCACAGGTCCACTGCAGCTGCTTCCTGCTGGCTTTGACTCCGTGCACTGCAGGGTGCACAGTGAGTAACTAGTCCCTTGTGTGGCCCTGAGCAGGGTGGAGAAGTGACCTCATGAATCCAACCTGGTGCCTGATGAGCAGAGAGAAGATGAGGAAGCCTCTCTGAAACTGTGTAGGGGTCCAGGCTGAAAAAGAAGAGGAAATTAAAAATAATAATTTGTCATAATACAAAAAGATTTTCTATTCCCACTGCACCAAGAGAGACACAAAGATCTGACCCCAGGCTTCCTGTAGCCCAAACCACACACCAAACCACATGGGTGGAAGCAGGAAGCTCCTTGTAAATCCATTTCATAGTCACCTTGCTCATTACACGTTCCCAGAAAGAGTCCTTGTGATATTAAGAGGGTCAGTGCAAGAAAGTCCATTCTATAGTTACATGAGCTGAGCCTAAGGAGTCAATGACTTGTCAACATTTAATCAGCCATTTAGGACAGCTGACAAATGAGCAGAATTTGAGCCTGGAAATTTCATATATTTCATTACCTTATTACTGTACTTTTCCATTTCTACAAAAAGATTCATGAATATTGAAATCAAATGTCCTATGATAATATTTTAGGCACTAGCCATGGTTTTTGCTCCTAGTTTTGGGGGCAGATGAAAAAAAATAGCTTTCAGGAAATAGATGAGAGTAAAGCTGGGAGTATTTAAAATCTTACTGAAGTAAGACCGAACAGAAATCCTAAATATTCAGCTCAATGGACTTTCACAAAGAAAATAACAACATGAATCCTGTAGATCAGGAAACATGATTATTTGCATCCTGCTAGCCACTTTTGTGCTAGCAACTAAGTGTACTAGAAGGCAGACCAATGCTAAGATTAAGAGCCACAAAACAAAGTTTTCAGGGGTAACGGAAGAAGGTTCCTTGAGGGGAGTCCTTAGGTGAGGTAATGCAAATATGGCCTGGTACATGAAAATATTTAGGACAGTGTTGTGGCTGGAGAGGGGGGTCAAGAGAGCAGGAAGGTGCCCAAAGAACAAGGCTGAGTCTGCTGTTAGCTCCATAGGAAGGAGGGTGGGGAATCTGGGGAGGGGATGGGAAGACTCATCGTCAGAAGAGCCCCCCAAGACTGTTGCTACTTCTTACCAAATCTGCCTCTGAGCTGACAGTGAGGTCTTCCAAGTTATCCCCACATACACTATTGAGTTTTCTCCTACACTCTGTGAAGTTCCAACAGTGATGAGGAAGAAGGGCATAGCAGATTAGCCAGATGAGGAGAGTTAGAAGAGAATTCTGTAGCTTCAGCTTAGCTATCCAACTCCAATCTGGCTGAGAGCGAAGCGGGTGAAGGAACCACGTACTCATTCCTTGCTCAATTTCAAGAGAACTGAGAAGTGGATGTGGTTGGAACAGAGCCTTCTTCTTTTTTTCTTTTATTGAAAATAGATTCTTTTCTCATATAACATATCCTTATTACAGTTTCCCCTGCCTCTACTCCTCCCAGTTCCTCCCCATCTCACTTCCCATCTGGATCCACCCTATTTCTGTCTCTCATTAGAAGACAACAGGCTTCTAAGAGATAGCAACCAAACGTAACAAAATAAACTATAATAAGATGAAACAAAAAACATCACATCGAGGCTGGACAAGGCAACCCAACAGAAGGATATCGGTGAAATTATTAAGGCCACTCCACATAGTTAAAAGGGAGGTTTATTTTGTGTTGTAACTTACAAGTGAAGGGATAGGTTGCAGGGTCTGGGAAAGGTGTAGAGCAGTCTGGCGGTGTTCTCTGGAGAACTCTGCTCCGTCTACCTCCAGCGTCCTGGGTCCAGGAACTAAGAGAGCTGGCCCATCCGGATCTCCGGTCTTTAGGATCCTCTCTTGGCCCCCCCTTGTAGGCGTGACAGTTACCAAAGCCTCAGTGGGGGTTGCAACTTCCAGATCAAAGCTGGAATGGCTACCCACTACAGAAGGAAAAGAGCCCCAAGAGCAGCACAAGAATCAGAGATCCACTTGTCCACACACTCAGGAGTCCCATAAAAATACAAAGCTGAAAGCTATGATATATACACAGAGGACCTGGTGCAGACCTGCAGGCTCTGTGTTTGCTGCTTCAGTCTCTGTGAGCTCCTATGAGGCTTGCTTCATTGACCCAGAGGGCCTGGTTCTCCTGGTGTTCTCTATCCCCTCTGGCTCTTACCTCACTTTCCACCTCTTCTTTTATGGGGTTCTTGAGCTCTGACAGGAGGGATTTGATGGAGACATTCCATTTAGAGATGTATATTCCAAGGACACTCTCTCTGAATAATGTCTGGCTGTGGGGAAATAGACCGTTCTTTAGAAAAAGTTGGTGTATTAATTGTAGTCAATGTGATGTGGGTGGTATCAAAGCTGAAACTTCAACTTTGCTCATGTTTTAAATATCACTGCTTATTTAACTGAAAACTGAATTTTTTATCTATGTAAGATAGCCTTATTAATCTAAATATTTCAAAGCAGAAACTCTAAAAATATGAAGCTATGTTAATAATGGGTAGATTAATCACCTTCTCATTAACTACTTATTTAAGCCCAAGAAAGAAACTGAGGTCTTAGTTATCTGAACTGTTGTTCCCCAAGGAGGTTCTTTCAGAACAAGGGAGAGGTCCATGACAATTAGACCAGAGAAAGCAATTGGGAAAATTTCAGTGGCAGGTAAATGCATATATAGGGTACAGTGTGGTGGTAGTGGTAGTGGTAGTGGTGGTATGTATGAAAGTGTGACAGAGTTATGAAGAGAACTAGTCTGCCTTTGGTAATTACCAAACACCCATCTTGTCCATCACTGCCTTACTCTTCCCTCCCTGTCTCCTTCAAACCTCGAGTGCCATCTAGTTCTTGCCTTGGGTCCAAATCCTTATCACAAAGATTGGCTTAGCCTTCCCAGGCAGATAAAACAAAGCACATCAGACTATGTCATTTTAAAGCAACAACAATGTATTGTTCACAGTCCTGGAAATTGAGCCATCCAAATAAAGGGGACCATAGATTGTTAAGTGTTTGGTGTGAGGTTGTCCTTAAAAGATGGCATCTTTTTTGTGATCCCTTTCAAAAGCCATCTATCCTCTTTTTGTCTTTTTGGTTATGAACCAAGCCTTTAATGGCTGATCCATCTCTCCAGCATCCCTTGGTTTTTAAAGACAACTAATTAATTCTATTCATCAGGTACCATCTCTCATTATCTAATCATCCCAGCCTCTTAAAACATCACATTCAGGCTTAGAGGTCAAGAGGTGAATTGGTTGCAGAACACAGACAATTCATGTTGTACCACAGTTGTTTGTTTATTCCTTCCCCTCCTTCTTCAGCTTCCTCCCCTCTCCCTTCCCCTCCTCTTCCTTGTTTTTTTTTTTAAGAATTTTGAAAAGATTTATTTATTTGTGTTTACTTGTATGAGTGTTTTGCCTACATGTATGCATGAATGTGAACCACATGTGTATGCCTGGTGCAAGCAGAGGTCAGAAGAGGGTATCAGATCCCCTGGAACTAGAGTGACAGACAGTTGTGAGATGCCAAGTGGGTGCTGGGAACCAAACCCAAGTTCTCTAGAAGAGCAGTCCATGCTCTTAGGCACACACTACAATTTTAAAACACTTCTAACTCATTATTTGAGGAGATATTTAGCCTGGTTATTTTAAAGTCTGTGAAGCAATATCCACCTGTACTGAAGCCAGTGCAGAGTCTAAGTAAGCCTAAATTGTTTTCACTTACCTGCTTTCTTATCAATTTCAGAGGTCCCCTGGATAACAATATATTCTCATTAGTTCTGTGGTAGATATTGAGATGACCTAAGTTTTTCAAGAACTTCATCAGACTTAAAACCAGTTGAAATCACTCAGCCTTCATCTGGGTTCTATAAGAGTCCAATGGGTGGCCATTTTGAAATCCGTGGGCCCAGAGTGTAGCCTCAGAGTGCAGTTAAGGTGCTTTAAGGTGTCGTATAAAGAACACTGGAATTTGATAGTTTCAGCACATACTGCTCCAGTTACCTTTCCTCATACCTCAGGACACCAGGCTTTGTTTCCATTAATACTCTCAAACCATTTCCTCCAGCTTGACCCTCCCTCTTCCTCACCTTTGGCTGCCTGGTGAATAATGCTTTGGGGGCTGTGTGTGTGTGTGTGTGTGTGTGTGTGTGTGTGTGTGTGTGTGTTACCTTTTGCTGTTAAAACTTTTTGCTGACTCCAAGAGCTAAGAGGTAGGGCTTGTGAACATAGGAACGATTTGCCCTCTTTCAAGATGGAGAGTGAGGCACTACAGGAATGGCAGAGGCCCCAAAAGGAGGTCTGTGAAGGAAAGGCTGGAACTACAACACAGAGAGTTGGAAGTCTGAATGGGAGAGCAAAATGAGGGATCAGGAAGTGTAAAGTTCACTCAGCCCATACCAGTGAAAAGTACCAAAACATCATTAAAGATAAGAATCGACCCACAGCCCAGGAGCTATATGAAAAGTGTCAGTGAATACTCTTCCAATTACTCTAAGATGGGAAAGTGATTAGATTTGTTGTTCCCATTTGGTAAGCATATAATCAAATTTAACAACTTTGTACATGGTCACACACTTAGAATTGTACTTGAATCCAGCTCTCCTTGACTCAAATGGCCACGTTCTTGTCACAAAATTCTAATAACTCCTAAAATTGTTCCAAACTACAGGGACTCTAGATAGGTGTGTTGCAGTGGAATGTGAGTTCTTTAGCTCTATTTGGATGTCAACCACAAATAGGCAAGATGTAGCTCCTTTCCTGCCAGGATCTGAGAACTTCAGATGCTGGTGCCCTCTGCCCTGAGCATTCTAGCTTGGGTTTTAAGTGCTGGTCTCCTAGAAACTATCACTTTGTGTAACAGCTCTGAGTTTAGAGTGTCAGGACCCTCAACTCAGCATTATATGTCCTTGGATGACAGAACTAGTCATTTTGATGGCTTTCTAGTATTCTCTTAGGGCTTGTAGCATTTCTGCCATCTCAGCTTTTAGTGACTTACTTTGGGAATCCTAAACTCTCCTCTGTATTTTCCCTTCTTGGCCTTAATTTGAGGTTCTCACAGTCTCTCTTCTTCAGCCATCTTCTAGCTATTGTTGGTTGTACTTGGATGACTTTTAGCCCAGGGGCTGTCTATTCTTTATGCCACCAGCTCACTCTGCTCCAGTAACAATATGGAACACAGTAGGCAGTAGAGCCATTCGGGTGTGACATTATTGAGACATAATACTGCAGCAGCACAGGAGGGTAATGTACAGGCGGGAGGTCTATAGGAATGACCCTGGGGAAGGGAGAACAAGGTTGATCATGCAGACAGTCACACATACACATAGCCTCTCTCTTGCTGGCCATCCACTTTCTACTTTATCATGCTGGTCTGCAGGCACACTGGGCCCACTGCCCTGGTGACCAATCACAAGCAGAGGAGGAATTCCTCCCTCACCATATTGAGATTTGTAGAAATCTTAAAGAAGCAGTAAGTACAGTCATGTGGAATAGTTATACTTATGGTAATATGGGAGTGTTCTGAAGCCATAATGTGTGTGGAACTGAATTCTCCAGAGTTGTTGCAAGGTGTCTGGGTGCTCACAACTGAAACAAAGCCACCCAAAGCGAACCCCAAGCTCGCAACACTAGCCATGGTATCTATGGTGCTTCCTATGCCTGTCATAAAATTGAGAATGTCTGATATTAAATGGGAGACATTTGAGTAGCCATGAGGGGTTTAAAGCAGCCATAGCTGCCACGATGACAACTAGAGACCACCTGCTTGATTGACAGTTCTTATAGTCTGATGACAAAGAGTGTCACACAGCTCCAGGAAAGAGAGAGAAAACAAATGCCGCCTTTGTTCTATCCACCCACACTGGAAGATCGTCTCACTCTGTCTCCTGACCCACACACCAGCATCCTTTGGAACCACACTCCTAGATCCTCCCACACATTGCCAGTGCTTAAGATATTCCTTAATCTAGTCGAGTTTACTGCTTAAACGTAACCATCAAAAGAGCCGAACTTTATAGCTTATCTAGATGTATTGCTATAAATTCTCCAAAGGAAGGAAATGACTAAAATGAAGGGGTCTTAATCATGGAGGTTAAACAATGGTCATCCACACAGCAACTGAAGAGCTGTGTACTAGAAGCACTGTAGCAATAAGATCTAAGAAAGCTCAGGGAGAAAAGGCCGCAAAAACAGGGAAGCCAGGCTTACCATCAGAACTCCCCTTCTTGGCCTTATTTTCAGCTGGCCTCAGTTCTTAGCTGTTTTCTTCATTCTTACCCTCTTTATATATGAATCGAAGTTGCGGTCGCGGTCATCTTATTCCAACCCTTTGCTGGGTGAGTCTTGAGTGACTGTGACTTCATGGTGGTTACATCTAAAGGTTAACTAAGAAAAACACTCCTCTGGATGCTCAAGACTTACATTTTGAGTCAGACTCGCTGATATGAAAATTCTGGTATTGGGTAAAGCAAATGATACCAGGCTGGCACACATGAGCATGCTAATTTTTGTTGTTGTTCTGAGACAGAATTTCTCTGTGTAGCCCTGGCTGTCCTGGAACTCACTTTGTAGACCAGGCTGGCCTTGAACCCAGAGATCCACCCGCCTCTGTCTCCCCAGTGGTGGGATTAAAGGAGTGCACCACCACGTCCTGGCCTGAGTACACTAAGTTTTGATGATCCAATTCTACCCATAATATTCACGCCGCCAACTTCTACCATTTTCTACTGTTCCACCAATGTTATATTTTATAGATTGCCTTCAAATAATTTTATTCTGCCTGTGCTAGTTTGGCCTCCGGTGTGCACTAGGTAAGGAAGTAATGACAATCCTGTTCTAGTATTTTGCTGGATGGTTCTTGGTATCATGAAGGAATGGCGATAGAGACGATCCTTTTGCCCTGATGCTTGCTCACTCGTTCTTCTAAAGTTGAAGAGATTGAATGTAAAATCCCTATTCAGGTCAGGTCTACCGCAGGTGAAATGACTAAATCCAAGGAAAATATACAGAGAATCCTGAGAATGCACAATGCTTGAGAATGTGTTGACAAACTTTGTTAAGTAAATGTCGAAGCTCCATGTCATCCACACAGGGAACACTGCTATAGTTTCAGGGGCAATGGAGATATCTGGTACATGCCTTACAGGGAGACAGTATTTCTGACCTGGGTAAGTAGCTCATGTTTTCCTGACCTTGAAGAAAAACAGTCCTACGTAATGACTCTACAGGGGGTACCTTGGAAGCCTTCTGAGGTATGAAAGAAGGCCAAAGAAGAATGATTGAGACTAAGAAAGACTCAAGAAACTTACTTGAGAGACAGCAAGCATTGCTTTAGAAATGAACACCACAATGGTAGCTTCCCCTCTGAGACAATACCAGAATGAAAATCCCATGGAAGGAGGGATTCTTACGGAAGGGTATCCTGAGTTGGCAGAATCTGTGACCTAGAGATCAAATGCAGCCGACCAATTAAATGAGGAAGAGAACTGGAGGAATTTCCATCCTGACAGCAGTAGGGGAAGCAAACAAGAGGGCATCTTCCTGCAGCCTGGCATACAAGTTTAAGTCAGAATCTGAACCAAGGCTGTAAACTGGCCTCACCCTTTGGTACCTCCACCCTTATTCCACTCTCTGCAACCTATGGCCTTGACTTCTGCTGCAATTGAATCAGGCCAGACACCAAGCGATCGGGTTCTCACTTCCTCACTTCATTTCCCTCCCCCTCTCTTTCCTGTTTCTTCCTTTTCCTACTGGGAATCCCCAAACAACAAGGCCTTGGCCTTGACCTAATCTATTCCCCTGTGCCAGGAGCAGAGCAGTAGAACCCCATTTCTCTTAAGCCTTGCTTTCAAGCTCCACTCTTCCGCAAACACATGTAGTAAGTCTTTTCTGGTGTTTCTTGCAAAATTGGGGACTGGGAGTCCAGGAACTTGTTTAATGAACTGCTTTCTTCTCCTTCTTTGTTCACCCCTTGGCTTTCAGAGGATATAGCACTGAGCCTGCATTGGACAGAATCTGTTTATAAAATGGCTGCTGAAGATTCAGAAAAATAGGAGGAAAAACGCACAGGTGCAGCACCTGGAGAAAAAAAATGAAGTCTGGGATGAGGGAGGGGATTTGAGGCATTTGAAAACCCCTCCTTTTTTGCACAGTTCATTTGGTGACTTCGATTTTTGTGAATCTGGGCAGTGTAAAGGTCTTGTTTTAGTGAATTATCCACTAAATTCACATTGGCAGAAAAAGGAGGCAAAATGTAGTGGCTTCTTGAGGTTAGAAGGTGGCGCTCTGAGGGAACTTGCGGGTATTTCTGGAGTGGGAACAGTGAGTGTTTGCTGAAGGCAGCACATTTCCCATCTTTGATCCTTTGTAGCCTTTCGGGAAGCCTTGGGTTGCCGATTGCTTGCTACAGTGGAAGGCTTGTTTTGAGTTTCACATTCACTTACCAGTGTCTGGCCACAGGAATCAAAGGGAGTTGGAAGCAGCCAAAACTCCGCTACATACCACATGGAATCATTTCAAAGAGTCAGGGTTGGCACTCCTTAACTCCTGTCCGCTTCCTGGACTGTCATCTTTCATATGCTGAGTTCATACCAAAGGCAAAGGAAATGATGGCATTTCCTTTAACTGTGGGATTTGAGGACTTTTTGTTGATGTTGCAATTACTCATCTATGCTAAACATGTGAGTGACCAACATCAGGACAACATAAAGCCTGCTGCTGCACTGGTGCCTTTGATCAGTTGCTTATGAGCCAGCTATTAGATTCCAGTTTGGAGGGCAGCGCTGTAGCTCATCTGTTTTCATATCACCGGCTCCTGGCTGGATTCCAGCATTAGGACAGCAACTCAAATTTTTCCTAAATTCGTGATTAACTCCACCATTTTACTTAATTATAGCATGTAACAAGTCCAAATCCAAATAAAGAAATTCACGGGAGGTCCATGGTGTGGTGAGTAGTGCCCCTCCCTCCCCCAAAGATGTGCCCATGTCTCAAAGTCTGAACTTACAGATGTGCTTTTGTTTGGAAAAGTGTCTTAGATATTATTAGGTTAGGATTTCTGAGGTCATCCTGTGTTATCCTTGGGCCCCAAAATTCAATAACACAAAGAAGACGACAGAGGCTAGGCTGCAAGTGATGCCTCTATACCAATGACTGCCCCCACCATCAAACAGATGCCTGGCACCAATTCCCCCTAGGACCTCCAGAAGAAACCAATATTGCTCATGTTTTAGTTTCAAAATTGTAGCTTTCAGAATGGTGAAATAATGGATTTCTGTTGCTTCACATCATGCAGTTTGTGGTAATTAGAAGCCCCAGAATCAGGTATAAGATCTCTCTCTCTAAAAAAAAAAAATCCAGCAAAAGCAATTCTCAGTCCACCTTGTGTGTGGGACTAGGTGTGTGGGGCAGGTGGAACATGGGCCATATCGAATGCAGAGTGATGCATTGTCCTGTAAATTCACTGGACCAGGAATTCCTGCTTCAAGTTCCAATAAAGGTCAGTCTGGGTGAGTCCCTCTTTCTCCCTGGACTTCTGTTTTTCCGCTATAAAAGAAAGATGCCCCCACATCCCTGCAGACAGAGTTGGGGGTGGTGAGCTTAGAGGAAGGTGAATGTGAATAGCACAATGTAAAGTCTGACTGGTAGAGCATGGAATAGCACAGAACTTATAGATTCCGTGAGTCTCCAGTCCCTATGTAGTTCAGAGTTGTGACACTCATATTCCAGATCGAACCAGACCAAAGCTTGTATGTCGTTAGATTTTTTTTATGAGGACTTAACAATCTTCAGATGGTGACATGGCTGTGCCAGCTGAGTGGCTGCAGATGAATCAGTAAAAAATGTGACCCAGAACATTGTAAGCTGGAAAAAAAGATCTGTGCTGAAAGATACCAGCCCTAAGATGTGTGCTCATATGGAACACAGACCTTTGCTATCAGTCCCATGAATTGAGACATCCTTGGCATTCTACAGCTAGTTCAGGTCCACGCAGCATCCTTAAGATGTGACCGCAATGGTGTACACAGTTCCTTTACCTCATTATAAAAGCTTATGTCAGAGACCGCCCTGTCTGTCAGTGTTGTGGATCAGCTGTTGAGATGGGGTTCCCAATATGGACACAGATTTACTGTAGAGAGCCGTGCACGGCCGCGCCTCAAAGATGGCACCGGCGTCCGGCTTCTGCCTTCCCGATGGCAGGTGTTCTCTGGGATAAACAACTCCTTATTTGGCTAAGGCTAGGATCTGGCTTGCTTCCGTGCACCTGGATCTAATCTGGCTTGCTTGCGTATGTCTGACCCTATCGGCATTGTCCACGTAGCACTACGGGGTTGGTTGCCCAGTGGCTATAAAGGGCGTGGGCTGGCTTTCCCGGGAGTCAGAGTGAGAAGATGGCTTTCCCCGGGGTCAGAAGATTGTTCAAGGTTCCTGAATAAACTGCTTGGAGAAGAGCCTGGTGTTGCGTCTTCCTTGCTGGTCGAGGCGGACGCGACAATTTACAAATGTCTAATATCCAGAGTAGACAATTCTGAGTCTCCAGGAGGGCATTATTCCTATCCTTGTCTGGGTGCCAGAAAGTTGTTCAGTGGTCAGATAGCCTATGAAGATTCTCTTAGTAGATTTGATCCATGAGCAGACATTGCAAATGCACCAAAGCCCAAGAAGCAGGTGAGAATTATTTCATAGTGCCCTTCCCTAGCTGAGGATCCAGTGTCTCTTTGTCTGGGTTGGAATATGGGATCTGTCCTTACTTGCTGTGGAACTTGCTTTTTTAAGTCTCAGACTTTAAAATTCTAAAATAAGTCTCAATTTTCTTACTTGTTAAATGGATGTTAGGTAACATACAGCATCAATGTAAATTTAACAATTATAAGAAACTTAAAATACTTAACAAGTATAAAGGATAAATGGACAAATCAACATATAGGAGAAAATTTCAGCTCTCAATTTCTTATCCCTAGACAAAAGAAAGCTCAATAAATAGAAGATCAGAATAACACTATGAACCACTTACTTAAGTGACATATATAAAGCACTACTTATAACTAGAATAGCCACATGCTTTCAAGTGCACATGCTACAATCTATGGTTTGACAAAATTTTCAGTTACAGTCAAAGATGAAAGCACAAGGGAAATGGACAGAAACAAGAGCACAGAAGAAAACTACACTTTCAAATGCTTACATTACAAAATATGCAACTTCTGCAGATAGTAGCACACTTTCCAAGCTGAGGGATCTCAGAAAACAAGAGCAAAGCAAACAGAAAGTAAACCGAAGGAGAAAACAAAACAATACAAAAACAACGATAAAAACAAAGCTCAGTAAAAATAGACAATATTAACAAGTAGACTCCAAGAACATAGAGAAAGACCTACTAGAGCATGGCTCAGGAGTTTTTGTCCTGGGAATGCAACTCTGATTTGGTATTCAAAAATAGAAATCAGTATCCTTTGCTGAGGAGAATAATAACATTCTTTCAATGCCCACAGGTGAAATATTTGAAGAATTCAATGCTGTTTCACACACAAAAGCTAGAAATAGCTGTTGTAGAGAATATTATTTTAAGTTGTGTTACTTTAGTTTATGTTGCATTTGTTTAACTCTGTGAAACTGTTTACTTTGCCTGTCTAAAACAACTGATGGTCTTATAAAGAGCTGAACAGCCAATAGTGAGGCAGGAGAAAGGATAGGTGGTGCTGACAGGCAGAGAGAGAATAAATAGAAGGAGAAATCTGGGAGAGGAGAGAGAGCAAGGAGCCAGAGAAGGAGGAGGACATCAGGGTCCAGCCACCCAGCTATGCAGCAAGCCATGGAATAAGAAATAATAAGAGGTATACACAAATAGAGAAAGGTAAAAGCCCAAAGGCAAAAGGTAGACAGGAAAGCTGTCAAGAACAAGCCAAGCTAAGGCTGGGCATTTATAATTACGAATAAGCCTCTGTGTGTGATTTATTTTGGAGCTGAGTGGCAGGCCCCCCAAAGGAGCAAAGACAAACAACAACAAATGGCAGTAAAGTTTCTTGAACTGATATTGAATATCTTTATAAAGCATCTTATAAGTTCTTGGCCACTGAGCAGGGTCAGGGATGAGTTACAGCTAGTGGGGTGGGCCTTACACTCAATCAGAGAGCGGTTGGTTACTCCTAGACCAATTGCACCAGCATACCATGTAGGCAGGTCACCATTGTAGATCACAGGTAGCTAGCAGAGTACTTTCCAGTACCATGAATACTAGTCACTAGGGGGTGAAGGCTCTAGTTAGTACTAGCTTGACTTCTCTGTGTTCAATGATATATGTAGGTATTATCTTCAGCAATAAGGCCTTACCATCAGTTTGTGGAATGCAACCAATAACCTTGGCAATACCCTAAGATGCTTGAGGATTTCCATGGGGCCCCTTGGGCCAACAACTCAATTAGATATAGCCCATTCCTGGCCCTGGAGGTTTCACCATGGGCTTAGAGGAAAACCAAATACTGTTGTTCTGATAAAGGAATATCAATAAAATGACTTCTAATTATATTCCATTATACCCATAGATCTGCTCATACCCATCATATATACGTATATGCCCATACCTCATTCATCCATTATCAGAGAAGCTTCTTCTTGTAGTAGATGAAAACTAATCCAGAATTCCCACAGCTGGACAATGTGTACAGCGTAAGAGACCTTAATGGGATGTCTCCACCAAACTCCTCTCCTCAGGGATCAGAGAACTATGCGGAAGGGGAGGCAGAAAGATTGTAAGAGCCAGTAGGGGTGGATGACTACAAGAAAACTGTCTTTTCCAGACACAACAGGATCGATGCACCTATGAAGTCACAGAGACTGTGACAGCATTCTTATGACCTGCACAGGTTCAAGCTAGACAGGGTCCCAGCACTGAGAGGGGGAAATGGACACGGGCTCCCATCCCTATCTGGTATGGGTTGCATGGCTACCATGGCTGCTTGACACAGTTCCAGCATTGTGACATTGCAGATCACAATTCCCCAGCAACCTTTTACCTTCATTTTTAATGATTCTCACTCTGTTATGGGAGTTCTCTTATGCCTTTTCCTTTGGGAAATTTTGTGCGTGCTTTGGTGGAGGATGAGGATGTATACAATGGCAGTCTCTTTTTTTTTGCAGTAATTATTCAATTTATTGTATAAAAATTCACATTTTATTTCATTATAAAATTAATTTCTTTTTTAATTTTTTTATTTTTATTTTGCAATACAATTCAGTTCTACATATCAGCCACGGATTCCCTTGTTCTCCCCCCCTCCCGCCCCCCTCACCTTCCCCCCAGCCCACCCCCCATTCCCACCTCCTCCAGGGCAAAGCCTCCCCCGCAGACTGAGATCAACCTGGTAGACTCAGTCCAGGTAGGTCCAGTCCCCTCCTCCCAGGCCGAGCCAAGTGATCCTGCATAGGCCCCAGGTTTCAAACTGCCAACTCATGCAATGAGCAAAGGACCCGGTCCCACTGCCTGGATGCCTCCCAAACAGATCAAGCCAATTAACTGTCTCACCCATTCAGAGGGCCTGATCCAGTTGGTGACCCCTCAGTCATTGGTTCATAGTTCATGTGTTTCCATTCGTTTGGCTATTTGTCCCTGTGCTTTATCCAACCTTGGTCTCAACAATTCTCGCTCATATAAACCCTCCTCATTCTCGATAACTGGACTCCCAGAGATCCACCCAGGGCCTAGTCATGGATCTCTGCATCCAGATCCCTCAGTAGTTGGATGGGGTTTCTAGCATGACAATTAGGGTGTTTGGCCATCCCATCACCAGAGTAGGTCAGTTCGGGCTGTCTCTCAACCATTGCCAGCAGTCTGTTGTGGGGGTATCTTTGTGGATTTCTGTGGGCCTCTCTAGTACTTTGCTTCTTCCTATTCTCATGTGGTCTTCATTTACCATGGTCTCCTATTCCTTGTTCTCCCTCTCTGTTGTTGATCCAGCTGGGATCTCCCGCTCCCCCAAGCTCTCTTTCCCTCGACCCTCGCCCTTCACTACCCCCACTTATGTCCAGGCTGTTCATGTAGATCTCATTCCATTTCTCTGTCATTGGGAGATCCCCGTGTCTTTCTTGGGGTCTTGTTTTCCAGGTAGCCTCCCTGGTGATGTGAGTAGCAGTCCAGTCATCCTGTTCCACATCTAGTATCCTCCTATGAGTGATTACATACCATGTTTGTCTTTCTGAGTCTGGGTTACCTCACTCAGGATGATTTTTTCTAGATCCATCCATTTGCCTGTAAACCTCAAGGAATGCTCAACCACACCACAAGAGCACTTGTTCAGCTATGTTCATATCAGCATTGTTTGTAATAGCCAGAACATGGAAACAACCTAGATGCCCTTCAACTGAAGAATGGATAAACAAAATGTGGTACATATACACAATGGAATACTACTCAGCAGAGAAAAACAATGGTAGTCTCTTTAAAAGAAATAATTCTTTGGAAAAAAATCCCCACTGCTGTGGAACCATATAGTTCACACAAGAATCCCCATTCTGCCCCCTTAATTACACGAAGCATAGAGAACTTAAAATTTACTGACTGGATACCCCTGATCGCAAGGATGAAAGCACATTGTCAAGGGAAACAATGGACCCAAATCCAGAGCCTGACGGCAGGACCTTCCCCTTTGGGAGCATATGAGGGGAACAGGCCCAAACAGTAAGACTAAGACACAATGGAACACAATCAGGGAACAGCTCCACACAAAGGCTGCATCTTCCCCCTTGAGGAATGAAAATCACTCTCATGAGTTTTTTCTCAGGCATCAGTGTCTGACACCTCCTGACCACAGAGGCTGAGACCTTGCAGGAGGAAGTGTAAGAGAACACCTGGTGGGCTTACTGAACCTGAGAGAACAATAGGCATTTAGATACTCAGTGAACTTCTTGCTTTTGACCTCAGGAGAAACGCTGTGATAAAGCTGATGACCGCTTCATCCAGGAATCATAAAGTCCGCATGCAATCTTGCTTGTGGCTAAACTATTGTGCAATCATAGAGTGTAAAAGGTGTGGTCTTTTTTAAATAAGGCGGTAGCCCTCCTGATTCACCTTCAGATCATGTCAGTCTCCTTCCTTCGCCAACTCCACATGTCCTCTTTGGGACCTGAACCCCACTGGAGCTGGACTCTGGCATCTAAGCAAGAGGCTGTCTCCAACTGACATCTGCTTACAAAGGAAAAATTAGTTTTTCCAATGCCGTCTCACTGGGTGTATTAACAATGCTTAAGGGCAGGCCCCATGCTCAGCGGTAAATGGTTAACACAAAATAAACTCAATGGTATTTTATAAACTTTTTGTCTTACGTTGCTTTGTGCATTTTTTTTTCTTGTCTTACTGGCCTTTTGCCTGTATATTTTCCTTTCCAATTTTATGTTTTTATGCTTTTTTGATGGATGTGTGTATGCATGCATGTGCATGTGTGTGAATATCCAAACAAAACTTCATCATGGCAGGAAGAATGACAACATGCAGACAGACATGGCGCTGGAGAAGTAGCTGAGAGTTCTACATACAGATCTGAAGACAGCAGACAGTGAAGACAGTGAGCCTCTAGGCCTAGCTTGAGCTTCTGAAACTTCAAAGCCTACCCCCAGTGACACACTTCCTCCAACAAGACCACAACTACCCAACAAGGCCACACCTCCTAATAGTGCCACTCCCTATGGGCCTATGGGTGCCATTTTTATTCTAACCACCACACTAACATTTGAGGGAGGGTGTACAAACCCTCCTAATCCTAGAGTGTAAATTTTATCTTATAGAATAGTCAGTTACATTGCCACTTTGCCATGTCATCATCAATAGGAAGGGGCACTGTTTTCTATCTTTTTTCCTTGTGACAGGAGGGGACAGAATTTCTCCAGGCTGGCCTTGAACTCACTTCTTGCCTTAAGCTCTGGCTTTTGTGCTGCTGGATTAGAGGCGTGTGGTATACCATCCTGCCTTGCTGTGTGTAGTCCCCAAGCGTAGAACAGTGAGAGGTAAGGGCTAGCAGTGTGATTTAGTGGTGGAGTGCTTGCCTAGACTGTGGAAGCCCCTCGGTTTAATCAACAAAACCATGAGCAGAGTAGAGTAGGGTTGTGCAGGGTAGTGCCTAGCTGCTGTCCAATGCATGTCCATTGAGCTAGCCAATGAAATAATTGGTATGAATTCCCTTTGTAGCTTCAATCTGCTCTTCAATATACACATGTGTGACTGTATAGGGGACTTCACCTAATGATGTGTGAAGTCAGGTGCCCCTGGCAATATGAAACCTGAGGAGAAGAAATGATAGATAGTGAGGACTTTTTTGGAACCCTTTTTTTTGAAATTGAAACAAAAATCAAATTAATTCCTGAAAGTTGTTTGAGTCCCAGCAATGTGATTTGACTATTACCCTTGGCTGCACCGGGCTGCAGAGGAAGTACATTAGGCTGCTTCTTACACGGGTGACAATCACATGAGAGGTCAAGGCAACCCCCCCACTTTTTTTTTAGGATCCTTTGAATGATTATCTTCTCCCATTCTACCCTTTATCCCCTACAGGCTTCTGTGACTCAAACTCTGTAAACAGCAGCAGTTCTGAGTTTATGAAGCCACCCCCTGATCTGAAGGAGCTAGCTGTCTTCACAGGTGTCATATATATATATATATATATATATATATATATATATATATATATATATATATATATATCCACAGGTTTTTATTCTTTTTTTCATGAAAACTCACAAAAGTCTGAAAGTCCATGACAATAAAGCATATTAAAAGTCAGATTTTTTTGTACGTGTGTGTGTGTGTGTGTGTGTGTGTGTGTGTGTGTGTGTGTGTGTGTAACAGCTTCTGAGTTAATGGAGTAGCAAATCAGTCAGCCAGATGGATGTGGTTCAACAGACTTCCAGCTGAGAAACACAGAAGCCAGGCTGTGTTTGGTAGTTTGGAAGAAGGGTTGGATTTCTCTTGGAAAATCTTTCTTCAAAGAAGGACTGAATGTTCAAAACAGATAAGCACCCTGTCAGGCTGAGAATGGGGAGATGAGAGTCTTTTGGAGGCCAAAAGAACTGGAGATTACATTGTGCTTCATGAAGCCAGAGTCCAGATGTTCAGCGTTCCAGAGGGCTGAGCTGGCCCAACCCTTGACTCAGCCTCCACTCTGTTTTCCTCTCAGAGAGGAAAGAAATTCTGTTCCCATCATGGAAGACACTGGTTTGGCACTGGGCTATCTATATATGCTGGGTTCACTTACCTAGCTAGCCAGCTTCATGTGAATTCATCTTCATCCATGTTCCGTGAGCCTACATTTTCATGTTTCACAAGAACTCCCTCCAATAGCAGGAGAAGTGAAATGGCTTTGGCTGGCTGCTTTACTCTGTTTCTTAGAATCACCTTCCTTGTTTGATTTCTTGGGGGTATGGAGGTGTGGACATCTGAGGAAGCCTTCCTTTTATATGTTCAGTATCACTTTAGATATCATTGCAGATTGCAGATATTCTTAGCTACTCAGTAAGGATGATGAAAAATAGAGTCTCCAAATGTTATTTTTATCCAGTTCTAATTCTGCAAATTCAATTTAAATAAACCAGTGTTCCACATTCCGTTCTGTCACTTTCTTTCCTCTTTAGGATGGTTCCAGATCTAAGTCTCTTAAGGATGTAAGAAGCTCTTTTGCAGACAGCTAGCAGTGGTTCAGTGCATCTTCTTTCTGTGTTAGAACCTCCTGTGTCCTTTGACTCTTTAGCGTGTAGAGAAGCTTGGGTCCCTTTGGCCTAATGGTGGCCATAGTTACATAGAAGTTGGTCAGTCTTGAGTCCTGACATTGCTTCATCCCCTTGTTCTCAAATACACACAAACATAGCTCATGCTGGGAGGGAGTGGCACCCAGGAACAGGGTGCTGGAGGAAGAGAGGGTGCATAGAGCAGCTAGGTGGATCTCTCTATCCCTGTCTTCCTTAACGTAAATTGCTCCTAAAGGTAATGGAGCTGGAACAGGCAATCATGAAGTCCAGGAAGCCTGGAGAATCCTAAGACAGGCAATGGTGGGGAAGACTGAATGCATAAACACTCAGCATCTCCTTTCTGGTTGTCAATGGAAGAAAAATCTCAGCTGCAGCTTGTAGACTGTTGATACCACTCCTCTGGTTTGGAAAGAAGCCAGGAAATAAAAGATAACTTAAGAAAATACTTGTTCAGAACTGCTCCTTTTAATGAACTCTAAAAAAACCAAATAAAACAAGAAAAACTTTCCTTAAACATTTCTCCAGAAAGCAGAGATTTCTTGTTTCCCACACCCAATTCCAAGATCTTCTAAGTTCTCCATGCTGCTGAACGTTTGTGAAAGCGTTTGACCCACTATATGAGATTAAAGGCGTTTATTTTAGGATATTTTCTTTATTTGTATGAACATGATTTAAGGTCATCTGTGTTTATTTTTTGGAATTTATCCTGTACAAAATAGATCAGTCTCCTACAAAGTGAAGTCTATGCTCTGTGAGTTAGATCTATTGGCATGTTCTCTCTTCTCTTTCCTGGAACCCACATTTAATTTCTGTGCCATGCTCTTCCCCATTCTGACAAGCTGTATTCTCCATCCTCTGTCCCAGCAGGATATACACCAGGGTTAGGAGCAGCAGCTTCTAGCTGTTTTTACCATCTACGTTCCTGGTAGAATTCCCATATAGCCTTTTTTATTTATACTATAACCCTTTGTCCATTGACTGTGCTCTTTTTAAGACTATTTTATGTGCCCAACGCTTTGCTAGGTAGTGATGATACAATAGTCTAAAAGATCGGGAGGAGGTCATGTTGTCAAAATGTCTTCTCACTGTTTATGTTTGTAACAGTAGATTTGTGCTGCTCTCAACTTTGGCCAGAAAGGCTTCTTTTTGCAGTGCTGGTGGTGAACAAAGAGACTCACAACTGGTCAAAGTGGTGAGAGTGAGTGATGGTGAGTGTTTAGCTCTAAGTGGGTCATCTACAGCAACCTCTCCTCACCCAGGCTCAGGGAACGTAGCAGAAGAGTGGCTAGAAAGAGGACAGGGAAAGGAGCCATGAAACGCTGTCATCTGGACATGACGTGACGGTTGTGCACTCAAATTCACACCAGCTATGGTTATCTCTACAAGACCCGCACAAAATCAAGCCAGGCAAAATTCCAGCATGGATGGTCGAGGGGTTTTCAAGACCTGACTCTTAGCTGAGGGCCTATTGCAGCTGATTGCTGCTTATGGAGGAGAGATTGTCACTTTTCTCGAAAAATGTCACCACTGGTAGGTTGATTGCCCAACACCCTGGATGGCCTCACACTCATGCACATGTGGACAGCACTAATTGAACTCATGGTTTCTGTGTTAGTGTGTGTGCGCTTGCGTGCGTGCGTGTGTGTATGTGTGTGTGTGTGTGTGTGTGTGTGTGTGTGTGTGTGTGTGTGTGTGTGTAGGCAGTGTCTTACTATATCACCCTGGCTGGCCTGGAACTCATTATATAGACCAGGTTGACCTTGAACTCACAGAGATCCACTTGCTTCCACTTCTCTCTCTCTGAATACCTTGATTAAAGGTATGCTCTACCCTGTGCTCAGCTAGGGATTTGTTGATTTAAAAAAGAGAGAGAACATGAAGTTAGGAGGAAGATGCAGATAGGGACCCAAGGAAGAGGCAGCAGGGGATGGATATGATAAAACTCCCTTGTATGTATGTATAAACATTCATAGACTAAATAAATAGTTATTTAATTAATAAGAAAAATGAAGAAGGGCCCTGTTCAAGTACTGCACATCACAGTATGATAAGGAAAAGTGATGTTAAATAAAAATTGATTCTTCCTTTACAATAAAAATTGTGCTACGTAAGAAAATCAGAAGCATAGAATGGCCACTTTACTTAACTGAGAATGTATTGATAAATCATTCATGTTGACATCCCAGAGAAAATCGTCATTTCTTAGACTAAAGGAAGGTGAGGTCAAGACCTCCAACTAAAGATAGTGAGGTGGGCGTAAGAATGGAATTGACAACACGTCTCACAAGATCTCTCATCAACAGTCTGCTATTCTTCAGCTTCCTGTTACTACCACAAAATACCTGAGACTCTTAACTTAGGGGGAGAAAGGTTTATTTTGTTTTGTGGTTTTGATATCTTAGTTCATGACCCGGGCTGTTCCTTTATTTTTGACTGGGAGCAAACACATTTTAATGGGAATGGTATAACTTGGTAAAGTTATTCACCACATGCCTGGGGACTGAAAGAAAGGGATCATAAAGTCCAGGGGGCCTACTATCAGCTTTAAGAACATGCCCCTAATGACCATATGACTCCTAGTAGGCCTTATACACTTAATATTACCACCCTCTTCCAATGCCGCTAATTTTGAATTTAGCAAATGGGCCTTTAGAGGACATTTCCAATCAAAATTACAGCAAGGAATGAATTTAAGTACAGACCTTCAGTTTCTAAACCCTGTCAGCAGCTCTTCCAAAACCCAAATCTCAGGACACACTATACAAGCTTTCAAACATGACAGCCCTGGAGCATTCATACAGGGAAACCTCCCAAGTTAATAATAACTCTCTCTAGGGGTTCCTACTATGGATATTAGTTTTTCCATCTTCTTTATAGTAATCACATATTATTTTTATAATGCAATGGAGTATTTTCTAACAATGAATTTTATTTTTAAAGAAAAACTGTCCAGGGAAGAATGATGTCTACACTGTGTGGCTGCCTAGTGTATATTGATTGGTATATGATAAGCTGTTTGGAGCAATGCCTGGTACAGCGTAGGCTCTTAAATGTTTATTCCATTCTCTCAAATTCATCTCCAAAACCCTAGGACTGGGCTTGATGCCTAGAATATTACTCAATAAATATTTGTTGAATGAATCCATAAGCAAACTTCCAACTAAAATTACAGAATTAATTATAAGGCTGCCGACCATGGAAATTACTACCTTTAAGAAAGAGACGAAAAGAGAGATCTTTTAGGGTCTAGTGGCTCTTACTCAACTAGGCAGTGATGTGGAAATGAGAAAGGCCCATTTCCTATCTCAGACCAACTTTTTTTTTTTTTTTTTTTTTTTTTTTGGTTTTTCGAGACAGGGTTTCTCTGTGTAGCTTTGTGCCTTTCCTGGAACTCACTTGGTAGACCAGGCTGACCTCGAACTCACAGAGATCCGCCTGGCTCTGCCTCCCGAGTGCTGGGATAAAAGGCATGCGCCACCACCGGCCAGCCTCAGACCAACTTTTAACCATGCCTCAATTAGTTCAGGATCCACCAAGGTAAATATACACTAATAATTATGATCTTTGAACACTTTGAAAACCTTCATTAGGAAACCTGCTGGTTATCTTATGGAAAGACTCTTGGTCATAATGTCTGTATTACAGACTGAAACCTAAAAGAATAAACTCTGGTTGGTCTATCTGGTATAAATAACATCACAGTAAATACAGAAAACCTTTATGGGACTATAATTCATGGTTTCATAGTATGATAAATTTATTTTCAGTCAAATACATTTGCTTAGCTATGGAGACTATTATGCATATTTGAAGCATCAGAGGAAGGGAGAGTAGGGTTGACTGAAATCCCAAAGTGCTCACATCTTTCTGTTTCCAAACTAGCCCCAGACCTTCACCAACAGTGCATAAATCCTTTTGTACCATGATAATCAAGAGTTCATCCTATAATTTGCAGCATGAAAGTTCAAGTTCAAGAAACCGGGTCTTGCTTTTTTTCTTTCTGGATTCTTTCCCTTAGCCTAGGAAATAGAAAATAAATCTCACACCATCTCCCTCCATGTTCTCTGCTGTAGCTGAGTGTACTTTCTTTTAGGCTATCGACTGCCCACAATATACCACTTCTGTGTAAGGTGCCTCACCAAGCAACTCACCACTTCCTCCCTCTCTCACCCTGCTAGTCATACATGTGGCAATGAGCATTCTCTCATGACCCCAGGACCTACAAACCTCTCCTCTTTTCACCCCATGTCACCTCTCCATGCAAGTAATTAAGATCAAATGGTGTGAAGACTCCAACAGGTCCAACTCCAGCGCTGGTAGCATCTGGGGTTTTTATTAAGTCCAGACACAGTTTTTTGGTCTTCAAGTTGAAAAAAGACTAACACAAAAGGACAGCTAATACTTTTTTAAATTCCCTAAAAGCTTAGGATTGTGGGTGGTAGAAAACTGGAGGACAGCATAGACTTGGAGAATTCCCCAAAACACTAAGAGGTTGTCGAGTTTTCTTGTTTTGGAATATATCTAGTTTTATTTGGGAGTTGTTTTGTTCTGGTTTTCCTCTGTATGGGCACAGAAAATTTAGTGCTTATGAACGATTTTTTTTTAAATCTTAGCTCTGCAAGAAGTTTATATCAGGATGGAGGTTTGACTTAATAGACTGCTCAAGAGTTTGCAATCTAGAAACTTTGAGTGTAATTATAAAATTTAAAACAGTCAACCTGAGGTTAATGAGCT
Organism: Peromyscus californicus insignis; assembly: GCF_007827085.1. Lineage (NCBI taxonomy): Eukaryota > Metazoa > Chordata > Mammalia > Rodentia > Cricetidae > Peromyscus > Peromyscus californicus. Next base: position 28,886,668 of record NW_026294458.1, read on the forward strand.
ATACCTGTACTCTCAGACATTGGGAAACTGAAGCAAGAGAATTGTGAGTTTGAGGCCAGCCTGAGTGAGATATGTATAAAGACCTTGTCTCAGCAACACAAAATGAAGTAAAGAGTAAATACACCAATAGCTTTTAATAGTATTTATGGTCCTAAATTTTGCCTATATGTAAAATAGAAAAAAAAAAATGCCATTCTGTCCCAGTCTTAATGAGGTACCCTATAGGGTCAAATTGAGAACAAGTGTGATGATTTTCATGAGAATGGTTCCCATAGGTTCATATAGTTGAATGATTGGTCCTCAGTTGGTGGAACAGTTTGGGAAGGATTTGGAGGTATGGCCTTGTTGAAGGATGTGTGTTGCTGGGGGGTGGGTTTGGAAAAACCAGTGAGCCTGCTCTCTGCCTTGTGCTTACAGCTAAAGATGTAAGCTCTCAGCTATGGCTCTAGTGCCATGACTGCCTTCTGCCATGCTCTTTTCCATGATGGTCATGAAATCACTCTCTAAAACTGTGAGCTCCCAGTATACCCTTTCTTCTATAAATTACTTTGGTTGTAGTGTTTTGTCACAACAATAGAAAAGCAACTAAGACAGCAGGCTTGATAAATTCCTTTACTAGTGTCAGAGTTAATGGGCCAATGTATTGTTACAAAATTATAATGTTAAACATTGAGGCTAGCTGCTATAAAGTGCTATTAGAAAAGCAATTATTTGTAAACCATGGCTTTAGGAGGCAATACAGATCTTGCAAATTGTACTGAGATGCAATTTCTTGATGAAAATGTTGTGGTAATCTTGTATTCTTATATTATCTAGCACTATCTAATGAGTCATCTTGTACTGCACCTCTCTGAAATGTATAACTCTACATTTAGACCTGTAGGAAAAATGAAATCAACCACAAATGCCCAATCAGATTAAAGAGATTTCTTCCCAAATTTTCTCATATTTTCTGTCTTCCTTTGCAATTCCTCCCAAGGACCTACAAAAAAATGTGGTTATAGCCAGACAAAGATCCTCCAAATTATATATTAGAGACTTTATAAGACAGAGAGAGAGAGAGAGAGAGAGAGAGAGAGAGAGAGAGAGAGAGAGAGAGAGAAGAAGGAGGAGGAGGAGGAGGAGGAGGAGGAGGAGGAGGAGGAGGAGGAAGAGGAGGAGGAGAGAGAGAGAGCTGGGGAGGTAGTTTAGTTGACAGAAAACTTGATTAACATGTAAGAGGTTCTGGGTTCAACCTGCATTGGACAGAAGAAAAGATGGGAGGAGAGAGAGAGAGAGAGAGAGAGAGAGAGAGAGAGAGAGAGGAGAGAGAGAGAGAGAGAGAGAGGGAAAACGAACCATCCTGAGGGAGAACAAGTAGAAGGACAGTAGTTTTGCTACTTCAAACATCCTAAGCTTTATCAACACAAGGGGAATCCACCATGTAGAAGAGGTAACGAAATACTGCTACTGCCTCAATCCTTTGGCATTTTCATAAATGAACTGCATGCCCTTCTTTCTCCATGATCTCAATAAGGCTAACATTGAGCTTCTTATGTTGACCATTCCACCAAGAGGCATGTGCATCCACTTTGAATCATGGCTGGTTCTTGAGACCCTACCTTTTCAGAGCCCCCATTTACCAGAACTTCCATGTAGTGCCAATTGCTATATCCAGACAACATTTACAGGCCTCCATGTCTTGCCCAGCCCCTGAATTGAAGCTGTAGCATGTTCTTTCAAGGCCTTTTGCTCAAGAGGCTGCACCCTGCAATGTTTTCAGAGGTCTGATTCCTGTAAATCAGAATCAGTAGATAATCAGGAGATTTGAAACTTCTTCATTGGTTTCTTGTGTTTTCCTGTCTCACAACATGAGGAAGGCTGGCCCTGGATGATCACAGCATCTACTAAACAACTAAAACCACATTACCTAACAGGAAATTCTGCATTTCTCTCCAAACGTGTGAAGAACACAATTGGGTGGCTATGGAAAACCTGTTGCAGGTTGGACTTTCATGTTGATTCACCATCATCATTTTGTGGAGATTTTGATGGGAGATAGGTTCCTGAAAAGTTTATGCTTGCTTTATGTTTTTTAATTTTCTAATTTACTGAGTTCTTGTCAACTAGTTCTGATCACTACTTAACTATGTTTCTGCTGCCAGCAGTCTTCCAATGCCTAAGGGAGAAAGAAACACGATATTAATAAGGCCGTGTAAGGAGATCAATAAATGATTCATAGTGAGGTTTGCAAAATCTGTACAACTATGAGCCTGTAACTATGAGTCATGCATGAGCACATGAAAGAAAAAAGAATGGTGAGAAGGAAAGGGACGTTTCAATCTAGGTCAGGTTCTCTGACTAGAGACATAGAATGAAGAAATTTTATCTAGTTTTCACCCTAGGCTTCATGGAACCCCAAGGGTCTAATAGAGTTATCTTGGGAGCCATTGTAGGGTAAAGCTGAACAGGGAACCAGAACACAGTTATCACCCACTGCTCTGAACAATGGAACTCCATATGAAAGTTTTGGAACCCCAAGGGTCTAATAGAATTATCTTGGGAGCCATTGTGGGGTAAAGCTGAACAGGGAACCGGAACACAATTATCACCCACTGCTTTGAACAACGGAACTCCATATGAAAGTTTGTTCAAGGAAAAGTTCTGACTAAAATGAATTTGAAAATATGAGCAGCACAAAACTCTACTGTTGAATTTAGCCCAAGAGTTTCTATGTAACACAGTAGTAAGGATAGAATTGGCAAGGTTCTATTGTTCTAGGTCCAGCTTCCATGTGCCTTCACAATAACTTGGTACCTCATTCTACTGGTAGTGTGTGTGTGTGTGTGTGTGTGTGTGTGTGTGTGTGTGTGTGTGTGTCCATCCTTAGATATACTTTCTTCTTTTTGGGAGACACCATTTACTTGTAGTTTTAATAGACATCTTTAAATAGGACAAGTAAAATTTCTGAACACTTGCCATATTCTCTTATTCATTTGTTTTACTAAGTGCTCATTTACTTCAGTTAAGAAAAGTTATGCTTAAAGATAGTAAGCAATTTCTGCATAGCCATTCACCCAGTAACTAGCCATTCAGTTTGCTCCTGACCCCTTCCAGCTTATCAGCTCATCTGTGAGCCTTTAGATAGGGTGAGCTACCTCTGAGCTCAGCTGAATCACATATAAAATGTAAATGCTATCATGTCTACTGTGCATGAGCAAAGATTAAAATGAGCTGATAGGTGATCATGATTTTCAAGGTAAACACCAACATTACCTTGGTAACAGTTATGTGAGCTCTTAGAGTTTGAATTTGGTCCTGCACGGCTAATCAGCAGGTCAGAATCGATCATTTCATCACACAGTCACAGATCAAGAGCAAGGGGCAGTGTGGTTCCTACCAAACTTCTGGGGTTAAGAGCAAGCTACTTTTAAGTTGCCAATTCTATAACCAAAAAATAATACACCACCCTTCTCTATGGGCAGATTCCAGACACAGTTATTGTGACACTCAGCTGAAAAAAAATTGTAAACACAATTCTCAACCCTGTGCAAGGTTTTTAAGTGAAATGTAAATGACCATGCCAATGGCTTACAAATGCTTTTTATAAGGCTAAATAGGGAGGTCTGCAACTAATTGAAATTGAAATCATCAGAATTCAGTCCAGAGATGACTTTGAACTGAAATATGGTACAAATCTGAACCACCAGTGAGCACATGAAGGAAAAAGAACGGGTTAGAAGGGAAAGGTTCTTCATACTGGAGATCAGGCTCCCTGCTTAGAGATCCAGGAAGGGAAAATTTTATCCACCAGTTACCCCATGCTTTATGCAGCAGAAATGGCCCAACCAAGGAGACCATCAACTTGTGTTCACTACATTACATTCATGTTCATCAGAAAACCCCCTCTATGCTTTAAGTAAAGATGAGATTAAAGCTGCCAATATTTCCCTTAATAGTGTAGAAGATTGTATTAATTTTTTTTTTTTTTAGTGATAATATCATGAGCTTTCAAAATGGAAGCTGTGACAGGGTCTGGGCATCCTTATAAGCCAGCAAAACACCTCTGGGGGGGCGGGGTCTTTGAGCTGCCTCAGTTTTGTTGAGAAACCATTCTTGTAATTCTGCACGTATCTTTGTTATTGTTTACAACTTCCTGTAATGACTCTACGGTCTTAGTTCTCTTTCTTCCCCCTGATATTTTAGGTGTCTCATAGTCCATATGTGGACTTCCCTACTTGGTCAAGAGGTGGTATTATGGACTCATATGTGCTGAACAGCTTTCTGAGTTAGATACTTCATGCTATGTACTACAAGCAGTTCATTGCCCCTCATGGGGAATGAAAGCTCTGAGATATTTAAATGAAACGTGTATTTTTGGTTCCCTGTGTTGCTATACCAAAAAGTTACAGTCAGTAGGTTTTGGAAGCATCTTTTTGGTGCTTTCTAGAGTGGAAAATCTGAATGAGTCGAGCAGCATTTTTTTTTTTTTTTTTTTTTGCACTGGAGGCTTGATGTAGCCTTGTGAGAATGGTCCTTTCAGAAGTAAGGGAAGTTTCTCAGAGGCCACATCCTGCCTTTGAGAGACAGATATCGCCTTCCACCAGAGAACAGCTCCTTCCTGCACTGGGCATCAGCACCATGAGTTTGGTTTCTGCTATGGCTTCTGCTTCATCATTATGGCATTCGTTGAACACGTTTTCTCTATCAGTCCTCAGGGTTACATGACGATGCATTGACACGGTGGCCAAGCATGGAGCAGGAATAGAGACTGAAAAAGAATCAACAAATTCTTACAGGACGTATACCTGCCAACATGGGACTTCACCTGTGTGGCCTAGCACAGGACTCTTTGTACCTTGAAGCCAGCGTCTGTCCTGATTGGCTGGTGCCTATGGCATTACAGTTGTTCAGGATTTTATGTATCTAATGTATGTGCAAAGTCACCCTCTGAAGCTAAGCTGGTGAGATGCAAGTGGACACTATGAACGGCCTTCAGAAATAACCCAACAGGATTCTGTAAATGGGACCCCTCTGAAAAGTATAGAACCACCCAAGTTCAAGATGGAAATGGAAGAAGGCAAGGCTGAAATGTGATCAGAACCAAGAAAGGGCATACCTAGGCAAGCATGTGTGTGCATGTGCATGTGTGTTCTTCTGATTAGGAGTTGCGTGGGCTAGTTTTTGTCAAGTTAACACAAACCAGAGTAACCAGAAAAGAGGAAAACTCAGTTGAGAAAAGGCTCCATTAAATTATCCTCTGGACAAGTCTGTGGTGGTATTTTCTTCATTGATGACTCATGTGAGAGAGACTCACTGTGGTCTGTGGCAACCCTGGGCAGGTAGGTCTGGGATGTAATAAGAAAGCAAGCTAGCTGAGCAAGACATGGAGAGCAAGTCAGTAAGCAGCATTCCCCTGTGGCCTCTGTTTCAGTTCCTGCCATCAGGTTCCTGCCTTAAGGTCCTGCCATGACTTCTCTTCATGATATGCTTGCTGTAAGCTGTAGATCAAATAAACCCTTTCTTCCCCTAGGTTGCTTTTGGTCAGTGTTTTAACACAGCAACAAAGAAGAAACTAACACAGGAATATTGTTTAGTTATTAGCATATAGTTCAATACTTGAAATTTCCAAGCTGTACTTAGTGGTTCTGTTTAAAAATTAACACTAGAGGACCCAGGTTCAGTTCCCAGCATCCACATGGCAGCTCACAGCCATCTGTAAGTCCAGTTCCAGGATATCAGATGGCTTCTCTCTTCCATGAGGACCAGGCACATACATGGTGCACAAACATGCATACAGGCAAAACACATATTGATATAAAAATAAAAGTGAACAAATCTTTAACAAAAAAGAAAATTAACATCTACATTATATAAACTGCTATCTTGAGGTATAAAAATGTCCAACTTACAAAAATCTGGAATTTTCATAAAAATTTGGACACAGTAATGAAATGGTTCATCATGTTACATGCATCTAATCTAAGCATTCAGATTATAGCAGGATGATTAACATGAGAACCAATGAGACCACAATGTGAATTTGGTGACAGCCTTTGCTACAGATCAAGACCTTGTCTCAAAAAAAATTTATGAAGATTTATATCTTTGAAAGTGACCAAATAAGTGCCCTTGCAAAAAAAGTAATTTTCTGTTTGCTGCAATTTTTTAAACATGGTTGCTTTTATTTTCAAGCAATAGATTAATGAGTATAAATGTTAAACAAGTGTATATTTTCAATGTTGAGGGTTTTTTTGGCGCGCAGGGGGGGGGGGGGGGTTGAGACAAGGTTTCTCTGTGTAGCTTTGCTCCTTTCCTGGAACTCACTCTGTAGCCCAGGCTGGCCTTGAACTCACAGAGATCCCCCTGCCTCTGCCTCCCAAGTGCTGGGACTAAAGGCGTGAGCCACCACCGCCCGGCCAAATGGTGTGTTTTAAAAAACAAAAATGTGTTTAAGTATTTGCCTGCCCACATCTATATGCGCCACGTGTGCCTGGTGCACAAGGAGGGCAGAAGAGGACATTGGATACTCTGGAACTGGAGTTACAGATGGTTGTGAACCTCCACACAGGTGCTGAAAACTGAATTTAGGTAATCTGTAAGAACAGCAAATACTCTTCACTCCTGAATCATCTGTCCAGCCCCAACTGTATTTTAAAAGTTATTTTTAAATGAGAAGGGGTCAGTGTGTGAGTACCTATGGAACAATCTTGTTACAATCACCTCTTTCCAAAATTCATGTGGGAAACAAGCATGGAGGGCAAAACCAGAAATTCACGTTTGCTTCTGTGAGTTTTTACCCTAAATTGCAGTAGTGTGCCCTGGTTACCAGCCAGACTAAGCAAGCAGAGGCTCCTGCTTCTGTTAATAAAGCCCCACCCCCATTGCCTCTGATGTCACTGTTGCGTCATGCTGGTGGCAAGGAGGGGAAACACAAAAGCCTGCCTGCCAAGGAAAGGGGAGAGCCACCCTGCACCGTCTTCCTAAATTCTAAAGAACACTATTGTGTCTAAGTTGTCCACTCAATCTGTGCTTGCTCAGGGGCAGACAGGCCTCCAACAGGGGCAACTCCCGGCCATCGATGATGCCATATGTGTAGAAGAAAGTTTTTTTTTTTTTAAGAAACAAAACAAAAACAAACAAACAAACACCAGGAAAGAGACCACAGTCTTTGTGGGGTGGCTCACTGAAAGCCCCTCTTGGAGTGCCTGAGTGCTTGCCCAGGATTGTGTGTTTAGACGAGGGGCGTGGCCGCAATGAGAAAGAACCAGAGGCCTGGAGCTCCCCCTAGAGGCCAAATCTATTCTACCCTGACTGACCCAAACCTGCTTGAGGTAGAAAGCAGGTGGCTGAAGCCTAAAATCAAGTCAGAACCCCTCAGTGTTCTGCCAGCATTGCCCAGAAAAGGAGAGAGAGAGAGAGACTGAATTCAGTGGACAAAGCTGGGTTCTTGAAAGGAGGTGCAGGTCCAGAATGCTTTAACAGCTCCTAGGCTCAAAAGGCTGGCCACAGAGGCTGTTTCGAGATTCATTGGACAACAAAATATTTTAGATTTCAAAATGTAATTGATTTAGTTTATTTGTGCGAATATGTGTCTGTGTGTATTTGTGAGTGTGTGTGCGTGTGTATGAGCACTAATGCTCAGAGGTAGAAGAGGGTATCAGACACTCAGAGATCAAGTTGCATGCCTTTGCAGGAAGCCAAGCTCGTTACATGCCTGAGGGGATCCTTACCTGTCACCAATATTAGACAGCAAGCGTTTGTAGATTCTGTGTCATCTCTCCAGCCCCTCAAATGCCTTATCTCTCATGACAGATACATTCGTGCTTTAGAATCACAAGATATAGCCCAATTTTCCGTCAAAACTGTATTCTGTTACAACAATCCAAGAGCATTGTAATATACAGTAATGTAGGCATGTCATGATGCACACTTCTTACTAGCAGTGACGTACATTACATGACCTGTTCATTTCTCCAAAATACTAAACTTCTGAACTCTGTGCCCTGGCCCCAATCAGATAAGGGCCTGGGTGCCTGTGTTTCATGATGCTTCCTGCCACACAGACCTCAGTGACGGTGCAACTACTCCTGGGCCATGCAACATTGAATAAGTGATCTATTATCTCAGAGGTTTGGTTGGTGCTGTAGTAAAATGGTCATATTACATATAGAGCGGTGTTGATCTCACTTGACAGCAGCTGGACCGGGGGATGGCCCCTTAAGAACCATCTAACCACCAGCTACCAGGCCCTTCGCTGCAAGGAAACTGGGGTATTAGACACTGACAATTAACTTTTATGTTGCCGATGATTCATTTTATACCTGTATCTGGGCATTTTTAAACCTACCCAATCTCTTGAGTACCTAAAACTCAAAAAAACGGAGCAGCTTCACTTTCAAACAGAGCTGTATATCCACAACCCACCTGGATGCTCAGATTCTAATCACGGACAACTAAGAGCATGTTGAAGTTGGAAAGTTACATCAAAAGAATTAAGACAATAAGTGTCTTTCCTGATATGAGCCCTGTAATGTATGAGGGTCTTGGCTATTAATCTGTCAACAGTTTACAAGGATCCTAGCCTAAGATTTTCTGAAGAATATTTACATCCAAAACGGGCACCACAAGGGGTTTGGTAAATAAAATATCTCCTCAGTTTATTTTAAATTAAACCTTCCCTTCAGGGAACATTAAAAAAAAAAAACCCACAAAAACCATTGTTAGCTGGAGTATACCGTGGAGAAATCATTCCAGCTCCTGGTGACTGACATGTGGTCCTCGGATGCTGGGTGATTCCAAGGCCGTTAAAACCAACTTTTAAACGGCAAAACCAATGCACCCTTGTGACTCCAGCACTTGGGAAACACAGGAGGATTTCTGCAAGTGTGAGGGTAACCTGGTCTATATAGTGAGTTCTAGGCTAGCCGAAAACCAAACACAGGCATGGTCAATTAGCAATGCAGAAACTGGACATACTCATTGGTGCAGGACTGTTTCGTAGGTCCCAGACAATGAAATGTGATAAAACCATCTTTTCTACAGTAAAATTCAGACAAACAATTTAATCCATAAGCTGCTGAGCGCGAGGGGATGTGGATCTCTGGACTCAAGCTTGACTCTCTGAGGACAGGGCTTAGGAATTTGTTGTTGTTAAACATGTTGTTTTTATTAATTCTTTGATAATTCATACATTCATACAATGCATTTTGTTCATACACACCCTCCCTTCTGACTTACCTCTTCCTAGGTCCATACTCCACCCTCCTAACTTCACTTTTTAAAAAAAAATAACCCACAGAGTTCAGTTTGTGCTCATGGGCCATCTACTCTAGTGTGGTCAACCCATCAAGGACCATACCTTTAAAAGAAATTGACTATTTGTAAGGTGAAAAAAAGTAAGGTTTCAAAGCTTAAAAATGGATTAAGTTTACTAATTCATTGACTTCAAGATAAAATTTTCTTGGGTTATCCAGGAGGATCCAGGGCAAAGTATGAAAGTTTTGTATTCACTTTTTTTCCCTCTGAGGTTTTGATAATTTGAGTCTGTGAGGTGATAAATGCATTATGGAAGAAGAACATACAAACTTATTATACACTAAACACAAGACCCAGAAAAGGAGGGGCACAATAGCTGAATCTGATGCAGAGCTAAGCTTAGGCTACAGGACAATGGAGATCACCTCAGACTGCAAGGGTGGAATGGAGTGTGCATGGAGAGCAGAGGGGTCTCTATCTACAGACGAAGTCTCCCAGAGCCAACGTGAGATTCCCAGTCTCCAAAGGTCTTCTATGAACAGAAAGGAAGCTTTAAAAAAATGCGTCTATTACATCTCTGACTGTTTACTGGTATGCAGCTTCTCTGACTAGCCATCCTAATATAAGGCAAAGATATGTATATTGGGAGATAGATTTGGGGATTTCATGATATCTACAATGGCCTTTTAATGTGGAAGAGGGGTCAGAGGTGACCTCAGAGATAGACAGGTAGGTAGGTAGGTAGATAGATAGATAGATGATAGATAGGTAGATAGATAGATAGATAGATAGATAGATAGATAGATAGATAGATAGACAGACAGGTGATAGATTGATTGATTTGAGAGATTTGAACTTGTTGCACTTCTGGCTCTGGATATGGAGAAAGAGATCACAAGCCAAGAAATACCAGTGGCCTCTAGAAGCAAGAAAATGGGCTTGCCCTACTTAATTTTAGCCTAAAAGACCCATTGTAAGTAATATATTTGTGCTGTTTTATTCTACTCTGTTTGCAATATTAGGGCTTGGAAAATTCAACACTGAGGTCCTTTGAGCTAAAGGAAAATGGAAGGGCCTCAGGTCGCTCTGGCCTCTCTACCCCCCCAGGTCTGGCCATAAAGAAATTCTCTGAAATTCCCTTGAAAGTAGGTCATTTGAAGCTCATTCCAGAGGGGTTCTTCCCTACCCGTTGGGAGGAAATACTATGTTTAGGGGAGGGGAAATGGCTTCCTTACACTTTCCAGATTTGTTGGCTAGGGTACAAGCTAAATTGACAAGCTATCAGAAGAGGAAACATTTTAGTTGCCTACATACATGCAAGAGTCCCACAAAACATGGGACTTGAAGACATATTAGATGATGGAAGCTGAGATATAGAAAGATGCAGTTTTGTGTGTTGGGGGGGCTCTTCCCAGGATTGTGGTCATGAGTTATAAGAGAGTGGGGGAAGGGGATGGGTGGCAGAATAGTTATGCAGGATAAAAGATATTTTAGATAATAGCAGAATAGGTATTGTCATGGTATCAACCTCTATTTTTTCTGCCTGCTACCCAAGTTCATTTTCACTGACAAGCATGAAGGTTTGGACAGAGAATTCATGACAGTTGAATGCATTTAGGGGGCAGTTCTCTCCAAGCAGATAAGGGGAGTTTGGGGAAAACTCTTTCTGTGTCTAGTGTTCCCCATATGTCTTCAGTTCAAAATAATCACTGTACCAGTGCCACAAAGTGTGGGGTGGCATCATCTGAACTCCTTCCCAATACAAAGAGGACAAGAGTCACAGCAGTCTGGCTGAGTTTCCCTCAGCATGTCACCATTTGTCACAGCCTTTCATCCAATCACCCTTCTATACCACTGCCCATTCTTCATTGAATATAAGCATAGACATTTATGAAAGGTGCTGTGCTCCCAAAGACTGGCTAGGGGATGGAGAGATGATGGCTCTGTAGTTAAAAGCTACTCTTGCTACTCTTGCAGAGGACCTGAGCTGGCTTCCCAGCATTCACTTGGGCAGCTCACAATCACCCAGAACTCCAGTTCCAGGAGATTTGACATCCTTTTCTGGCCTACGTGGAACACATACAGACAAGTAGGAGCATACATACACACATATTTCTTTTAATCTTTTTTTTTTTTTTTTTTTTTTTTTTTTTTTTTTTTTTTTTTGGTTTTTCAAGACAGGGTTTCTCTGTGTAGCTTTGCGCCTTTTCCTGGAACTCACTTGGTAGCCCAGGCTGGCCTCGAACCCACAGAGATCCGCCTGGCTCTGCCTCCTGAGTGCTGGGATTAAAGGCGTGCGCCACCACCGCCCAGCTCTTTTAATCTTTTGATTAATTAAATTCATCATGCTTTTCTCTGATTAGCCTGCCTTTGGTTATAGGGATATTGTATGATAGGTAAGCAATAGCACTGCATCTCCCACACATACAGTGATCATTTCTCACAGTAAGGCAAGCTAGAAGACAGAGAGAATCAAGGCAATGTGAGAAAAGACGAGTCCATCTTGCCTCTAGATCTGAAGTCTTTTGTTGGCTTAGAGTCAAGAATTTCAACAGGGCTGATGAAATTTCCTGCAAAGTGCTATCCTCTTTTTCTCTGAGAAAGTTACACAAACAAGGTTCTGGCCACATTAGTTACCAAATGTACGTCTTGACTCTTGGGAGATGTGTGTATAGTAAGAACTCCTTTGACCTTTTGGAGTGAGGCTTTATCTTATCTGCCCTCCCCTCTTATCTGGAAATTTCAGCAATGCAGGCAATAAATTGCCTTTATAATCTCATTTATAAGAAAACCCCACCTTCCTTAGATAAGCATGCTTTTTACTTAATCCTTTATGTTTAGTTGTAGATTAGGTGGTTTTTTTTTAACAGTGCAACTCAAAAGCCAAACGTCCTATTGCAAAATATACACAGCTATTGATTGTTAAGACATATCTCATTCTTTTTGCCTCTGCAGAAGCTATAAAGCTATACCTACCCTTTGTGTGCACACTCTTGTCCTTTACTTTAAATATCTTGAAATTCTCTCTCTCTCTCTCTCTCTCTCTCTCTCTCTCTCTCTCTCTCTCTCTCTCTCTCTCAAGATCCTGGCTACATCTGAGTGGTAGACCCAGAAGAAGGAGATCTGCAGGCTGCAGAACTTGCAAAGTTGAGTTGTGTTTCCTGCTGCTGCTGACAACTGGCTGAGGAGAAAATGAGCCTTTTGAAGTGTTTTACTCACCCCCTGCCCCACCCAAGAAAGCTCCAAACTTCATAAAGTAGCAAATTTTACAAAAGTAAAAATTTTAAATCTGTTTTCCTTTCAATGTTTATAATTGATTACATGTAATAGTTTATGTTCATAAAGGTACTTAAATTGTTCACCAAATAGGACAATGGCAAGCTTAGAAAAGGGAAATAATTAAAAATGCTTGAGTAAGGCTGTGAGAAAATCTAGGAATTTCCTTGGACTCTAACAGTTGCAGGGGTTTATTGCTTTCACAGAGAACATTGTGATCATACCATAGATGTCTAAGGCCTGGGCCAGATCCCGAGGTTAAGCTTATTGCTTAGACCAGGTCCCTAGGGAGTTTCTATGCTGAATTCAATTTTTTCTGTCTATAAATCGGTAGGATTTTGTTGTTACACAAATCACCACCAAACTTCAGAAGCATGTGAGGTTTTACCAGATGGGATTTCAATAGATGTGATTTACTGTAGGCCTTACTTAGCTTGTAAGCAGTTGTCCTATTGCTTGAGGCAGGGTTTTCCCTGCCTGGCTTTGTAATAGTAGGGTCTCCCACAGGAAAGTATCTCAAGTACTGATGGGACATATCCCTACAGTATTCTTCCTTCCTGGGTGGCTTAGTTGGAAATGGTTGCTGCAGAGACAAGCCACCTCAGAAATCCCTAAATTCAAAGTTTGCCCTTGAGACACCTGCTCTACCTCCATTTCTTGTCCTGGTGTGGTGGTTTGAGTAATAATGATCCCAATAGGCTCATATATTTGCTTAGTCACCAGGGAGTGGAAGGAACTCTTTGAAAGGATTAGAAGTATTAAGAAGTATAGCCTTGCTGGAAGAAGCATGTCACTTAGAGTGGGCCCATGACAGGCCAGTCTCTCTCTCCCCCTCCCCCTCCTTTTCACACACCCCCCCACCATGGATCAGGATGTAGAACTCTCAGTTCCTTCTCCAGTGCCATGTCTGCCTGCATGCCACCATTCTCCCCACCAGGATGATAACTCTGAAGCTGTAAGCAAACCTCCAGTTATATGCTTTCTTTTATAAGAGTTGTCTTGGTCATGGTGTCTCTTCACAGCAACAGAACATTGACTAAGACACCTGGTAAGTGACAGGCATCAGGAGAAGGCTAAACAAGGAACATTCTGCAGTAGACATGGAGACAGAACCTGTTGCTGCTTAGATCTGGGTACTCAGGTAGTCTCTGTTCTGAATGTAGAATTTTCTACGAGTGAAGATTTGAGGGGAAATGATGGAGGAGGCATCTCTCCGTAAAGTTTGGGAAGTCAAAGAGCAGAAGATAAAGCAATATCCTTATATGGATGAATGAGTGAATTTTCCTGGGCACAGCCTTAGGGTGGCAACCACACCATTGGGCTGTATGGAAACATAGCAGTTAGTGTTGTGGGACAGGAGCAATGATTTCCATTTTGCCGTATTCAATTTCCCTCAAGAGTTGGCAACTTAAGGTGCTTTGTATAATTCTCTTATGGCACCAGAGAGCACTGATGTTAGTTGAGGGGGTAGTATAATTTTATTACCTAACTCTTAGATGCCCTCTAACCAATCAAGCAGACAGAGAAACATAGAAGCATGCTCATTGGTTAATATGTGGGGTAAGATGCAAAAGTGGCTGCATATTCGTAAGACCAATTGCAGCCAAACTTTTGGGGAGAAAATAGTTGTCATAAGTCCAGTCAATTTTCACCTGTAGATTTCTTTTTAAAAAATACTTTTTTTTAATTTATGGTTTGACAATCTCACACATGCATATATAAAACATTTTGATCATATCCATCATCCATTACCTTTTCTTATCCCACTCTCACTTCCTCTGGAAATCTTTCCATCATATCCCCTCCTACTTTTGTATCTTTTATTTTCTTTCTTAATGACTCCCTGAGTTTTGTTAGTGCTGTTTGCATATTCACAGGTGAGTGATGGGGGATTTACTGAATCACAGGCAACTTACCTGGTGGGGTGGCTACACTGTTGAAGAAAACGACTCCTCCCCCAACAGTCATTGATAGCCAATAGCTCCTTCTCTAGGGGTGGGGCTTCATATGGCCCTCCCCCATCCATGCTAGACTATTGACATAGATCTCCGGCATTATCTGAAATTTTTAATATCTGATGAACATACTGAGCTCTTGAGCAATTCAGAGAGATAATGCAAGGCAGGTGTGGACAAAGTAGGGGCACTTTTCCTCTCTATGTGTAAGACTATTGATCCCTGATAGCATGGGGAGGAAAAGAAACATCTGTGTGGACTACCTTGATGGTATGATAACCTTGAACTTGATTTGATGAGAGTCAATCAATTAATTGATTGACAGAACTAATTTTCTGCTGTTACCACAAATAAGGACTCAAAATCACAAAATTTATGCAAAGTTAAAGAACAAACTATTTTCATACTCCTAAGTTAGGTGGCCAGTTGTGATAGAGAAACTTCACACGTTTCAACAACATAGAAAAAAACAACCCAGGAAAGGAGTTTTTTTAAAAAAAAATCCCAAGGAAAAAAAATGGAATAAAAGCCAATGTCAAGTTATTAATGTGTAGAGAAAGTGACTCAGAGGAAGGGGTGATGGAATCTTCTAAAAAAGTAGCAACAACTGACTCTCCTCAAACCCATTAACTACTGGCTGTTTTGATGGTCTCTTTGGGAATTAATAACACACCAGCCAAAGAAATCTGTAGAGCATTGCCGATGGATTTGAAGTCAGGCTACAAGTTGAAGGTTTTGGAAGAGAAAAGGGCACCAGGGAAGTGAACCATTGGCTACAGAAATGGTTTTAAAGTGTTTCAGATCACGACTTCTCTGACAAAACTTCAAAACTATGGCAAAGGAGAAGGTATAGTCCATGAAAATAAACCGTGTGACAGAAGAATTCCTAACCTGTTCAAAAGGGGTTTAATCTGAAACATGAAAGAGAACAAGAGGGGTGAAATACAAAGATAAAGCTCTAAGCTAAGTCTGGTGAGTAAGTGATATGACATTGGGAGAAATTATTATAAAGAAAGGAAGCACCTAGTCCAATAAGAACATATCAGGGAAGGAAGGGGCATGCACATTCATGGCCCATCCTACTGTATGTCCTTTCACACACAGGATGGGTGCACAAGAACAGAACTTGACTTAAACATTGGCGGTAGCAGGGATTTGGTGAAAATCATTGTGAAAACAAAAGGATGAGGTTTATGGTGTGAAACAGGGGGGCTAAAATAAGACTGCTTTGGCCTGCTCTGACACACTGGAAAGGAAAGTGACAGCTCTCACTTACGTTTATTATGTGTGTGACAACGCCCAGAAATGTGGCTTTTGGGGTATCTGTCTCAGTGAGAGCAAAACGCAATAGTTAGAACCAACATGGAAGTAGACATAACCTCATGTATGGGTGGAGCTATAGATGATAGTGAAGCATAACAAGCAAAATATTAGATGAAATATGGATAGTGTGAGATCAATTATATTATTCTAAAAATGGATCCACGTGGGAAATCACGCAGATTTGGAAAGTACACTTATTAATGCGTACATAAATCCATTAGGCATGTGAGAATATGAAATCTGTCCTATTCCATTCCTTACCATAGGACTCTTTTCTCTTGGATATCAGCTTGCTTGTTTTATTTGTAAGTAGTAGTATAGTTTTTAGCGGCTTCAGTCAGCTCTGCATATGACTCTCTCTACCATACCCACGGGCTAGGCTAAACCACAGGGGAAAGCTGGGTTTTAATCAGAGGCATCTGGACCATGGAAGGGAGGGGCTGGCCAAAGCAACCCATTTCTCAGGTTCATTGTGTCTGCTCAGTGTGTGTTTGCTTGTTTGTGTCTCTGACACAAGAAGGAAAAGAAAAAACAACCTCCTTTCAGGATTCCAAATTCAACAGAGGAAAGTGATTAAGTGACGGGATGGTGATTTGCTGCAGAGGGAGGCCTCTTTGTTGGCAGCCTTGGTCTGAGAGCAATGTCTCTCAGAGTTGGCTCAGGACTTTGGGGAGGAAAACACCTCACTTCCGGGCTGAGGGAAGACAATCATTTGAGCATTTGTTAGGGGCTGGTTTGGCACCAGATTTGATGGATAGTAAAAGATGTAAAGCCTTATGTTTTCTCTCACTTAGGGTTCTAAATTTGCCATTGTGTCGTCAGTCAGAGGGCAGACTTAATTTTGACAGCCTTATTACATTCCTGTTCAGATCTTCTTTGTTTGTGTATTTATTTGTGTGTGCCTTGTGTGCATGCATGTGTGTGTGTGTGTGTGTGTGTGTGTGTGTGTGTGTGTGTGTGTGTGTGCTGTGTGGGTGAAGATGCCCTTAGAGGCCAGAAAAGGGTAGCAGATTCCTTGGAGCTAGAGTTAAAGACCATTTATGTGATGCTTAATAGAGGTCTCCTGAGAGAGTAAGAGTTACTGTTAACTGTTACATCACCTTTCCAGCCCCCAGATTTTGTACTTAATTTTTAATGTTTGTTTATTTATTTGTTTGTTTGTTTATTTATGATTTGTATGTGTGTATGAATGTGTATGGGCACATGTGGAGGTCAGAGGACAACTTGTGGAAGTCAATTCTCTCCTTCCACCATGTGGGTACTGGGGATCCAACTCAGGTTGTCCGTCTTAGTGGCAAACGCCTTCTCCCACTGAGCCATCACCAACACCCAGATTTTGGGGCTTTTTAAACTGCTGTTCTTATTCCACATTTTGTAACTTGTCAGGAAGTGTCAAATCTTTAGTCTCTTTCTCTCCTTCCCCTCCCCTCTACTCTTCCTCTCTCCTCCCTTTTCATTTCCCCCATCCTCATCTTCCTCCTCCTCCTTCTCTCCCTCCTCCCGCTTCTCACCTCCCCCAACATCTCATTTCGATTACTTGTCTACTACATTTCAAGGTTGTTGAGGATGTGTTTTCCACTTTCTCACCTCTCTCATCCTTCATCTGCCATTTTAACAGGGTATTCTGCATACAACTTTTCTCAATAAATATTTGGTAAATTGGCATACATCTGGATACATTTATTAGGCAGCCATGATCATTAATCTGTTTCTTGGTAAAACAGCAGAGAAAAGCCATTGCCTCAACTGCCAAGGGAGGGGAACAATTAAATAGAACTGCCCAGCTGCGACAATCATGAGCCATGACAATTACCAGCAAGGCAAGATATGCACAAAGTTGTAATAATTGGCACTTACATGCTGGTGGCTACCAACAGCTGTCTAAGTGGATTTAAGATCCACTCAGCAGGAGGGAAATGGTGCCTGATACTGGAAATCTAGCCAGCTTTCCAGGGCTAGTGAGGTCATGGGCCTTAGAAAATAATCTACTATTACCACTTTGCTAGGCCAGCATAACTCTTTACTATATCCCAGATCCTATCCTTATACCTACAGATAAGTGTAGCTACCATCCCTCATCAAAGAAGCTTTACAACAAATGGAGACATCACAGAAAATCACGACGGGACACAAGACATCAAAAGACCATGCAGAGCCCAGCCCCCAGGGGTTACATCTACCTCACAGCTCCTGCATCTATGGCTCAAGGAACATCTCAGGAAAGGCAGGAAAAAGAGTGTAAGAGCCAGAATACCAGGAGGTCTGCTATGAAATAGTCTGTCTTAGAAATCACAGAATGAAAAAGACCAGGAAAATGGCAATATCAATGGACATATTATTACCGTGAAAGTGGGAAATTTTTGAGGACTCCCACCACTAGACAAAAAAATGTGTTAGGGTTCAAACCCTGGCTAAGGTGCCTGTTTAACATACCAAAGCTGACCTGGCTGCCAGGTTCTCCCTGCATCCCTCAGCCCCTACTTGTTACAGGGTCCTCCTGGCTGGCATAACCTGCCCTCTACCCTAAACTCTCCAGCCCAGGGGACTGGGCTGCTCTTCCCTATATAATCCAACCATTTTGGTTATCAGCTGTCTTTGTATTTTGGGGCCTCCTGGCTGCTGCACATGGTTGCCTCTCTTCCCCTCTCCCTCTCCCCACATGGCCCCACTCAGTCTGGTCATGACCACTCTGGACTTTCTCAGATGTCCCTGTCCCTGGCTATGTTCTCCCAAATATCTACCATAAACCTTCTCTTCCACCATACCTAGGAGCAGTCATATTTCCTCTTCATTTCTTTTTTTCATGCAAATAATGATTCCTTGGAATTAGAGAATTAGTATCGCAGGGATGAAACCCCTTCTTTATTGGTTGTCCAACAGGTATCAGCCTGGTAATCACATATGTACATAAAACAACAAAAATGGACTCAGCAGGTTATATATGTGTGTGTGTACATCTTTATAGCTTGCACATACATGTCCATATATATGTTTATGTAACAACAATAATGATGAAAAGAGACCAGCAACCTTGAGTGGGCATGAGAAGGGTTCAAGGGAGGGTATCTGGGATTGGCTACAGAGAGAAAAGGGGAAAAGTGATATAATTCGGTTTCAATTAAAAACACACTTAAAAAAAAGGCGATTGTCTCTGGTTATTACATAGGTCAATATTATTTCATGACTGTTTTTTTTCCATTCTCTGAAAGATATCTCTAAGATCTGTTATGTAAGACTGAAAATGAATTCTTTCTCCCAATTAAGATAGATCAGGCCGGGCGGTGGTGGCGCACGCCTTTAATCCCAGCACTCGGGAGGCAGAGCCAGGCGGATCTCTGTGAGTTCGAGGCCAGCCTGGACTACCAAGTGAGTTCCAGGAAAGGCGCAAAGCTACACAGAGAAACCCTGTCTCGAAAAACCAAAAAAAAAAAAAAAAAGATAGATCAGAATATCTTTTACTTAATTCATTTAACAAAATTATTTATTAAGATGAGTTCTCACTATATAGCCCAGACTGGCCCCCACCTCAGCCTCAGGAATGTTGGGGTTATAGAGCTGTGCCTCCATGACTACCTTTACTCCGAGAAGAACTTTATTCTTTCCCTCATCTTTTTTTTTTTAAATGTTGTATGAGCTTCAGCTGTCTGTGTTTCAAATAAATGAAATAGCTAATTTCAGTAAGATATATCCAGATTATCAGTAACTTTATTATAGTATGGGTCTTTCTCACTTATTTATTGGACCAACCGTTTTTCTTTAGCAATGACTATCTAAGCTAGATTTGATTCGTTTTTATTGGCACTGAGATGAAATGTTCTTCTCTTTTAATTAGGATAGAAGCTGGATGGGGTGGGGCCAATTGTAGGGATGAGGGGAGCCAGCCTTGGCTCCAGGAGATTGGTTTTGTGCCGGTTGGTGGAAACTTGAGCAGTTTTAGTTCTTTTCAATGTGATTGCACAGTGCAGAGAAAAATGTCTAAACCAGGTAGCAGAGAAATGCTTTCTTTCACACCATATAATAAAACAAACAAGACAAAAAGACTTCAAGAAGCATTTTGCCTTTTACCACGGAACAGGACACAACTTTCAAAGGTTTGGACGCACTCATGGGAACTCACTGAAACTTAGATGATTCTTAAAAAATGTGCAAAATGGATATGACCTCATGTATGTTCAGATACAAAAGTGCTCATGCTTCCAGTGAGAGTCTAGACAGCATCATTTATCAGACAAAATGCTTTTGCACTAACCTAGGAGCTATCTTTGAAACTATAACCAGTAAGTGGATAGCAATTCCCATTCCTGTACTTTTTCTGGGTGTGAATCTCCTTCACTGCAGGCATGTGTCTGTAGAGTTCTCAAAAAATGCATCTTGGTCTCCGTTGCATTCTAGGCCACACATTTCATAAACGTTCATCTCTTTGGAATGTGTTTGGGGCTGGACAACCTCAGGGAACACTCACTCATCCCAGTTTCATACTCACCCTGCATGTATTCAGCATTCTCATAGGTCACCGCAACGTTTTGCATGCTTCTGGCTAGCAAATTTCTCCACCTGGGACCATGGCATCTAACAGTGTATAGCATTAGCACTTTACTTTGGGAGGCCTTATTAGAGTGAGTAAGTTAGCTGTGAAGAAAAATGTTAGAATGGTGTGTTTCTGTCTCCAACAGTGTGTAGAATACCTTGCATGTTTCTACTGGATTTTCTTAAGTTTTTAGTGTGATTTGGGGTGGTGGGGAGAGGAGAGCATCTATACCTCTTAAATTCCACATTGTCAATCTCAACTTCTTAGACCTCCTTTTCTTCCTGGACACATCACTGGGTTGCATTTTCCAGCTCCTTTGCAGTTAAGTGTGACTATTTCATTGAGTTCCAGCCCATAAAGTTGGGGTACAGTTATCTGACCACTCTTTATACTAGACTCTATGACCCTTGAAGTCTTCATTTGAACTAATGTTCTTAGATGCAGGGCAGTTTTGATATCTTCTCCCTTCCCATCCCTAGGAAATTATGACTGTCACAACTGGGAGATGGCTACTGGTATCTATTGAATGGAGACCAAGGTTACTGCTAAATATCTCATAGTGAAAATAAAGAATGATCCAGCCCCAAATATAAATGTTAGTCAAGTTTCTCCACGGAAATAGAGCTCCCATCAGATAGATGTAGATAGATGCAGGGAAGAGGAGATTTAAAGGGGATTGGCTCACTTCGTCTAGACTGAGAAGTCTCACAAACACTAGGTGTTTCATGGGAACTCAGCAATTGTGGGCATGACTCAGCCCAGCTTTGAAGACCTGAAAACCAGAA
Source organism: Peromyscus californicus insignis (assembly GCF_007827085.1). Classification (NCBI taxonomy): domain Eukaryota; kingdom Metazoa; phylum Chordata; class Mammalia; order Rodentia; family Cricetidae; genus Peromyscus; species Peromyscus californicus. The sequence continues at coordinate 28,907,772 of NW_026294458.1, forward strand.
CGGTTGCTGAAACACTGAGAATGAGGAAAGGAATCAGACAGCAGAAGCTGAGTGACTCAACTCAAGGAGGGAAGGGGGAAGAGAGAGGAAAAGAGAGGGGAATGATAGGGGAGGGAGGGAAGGAGAGGATGAATTTACATCTCTACCAGGTTGTCCTGTTTGGGCCCTCAGTCATGTTGCGGCCCTCGTTGGGTGGTTGTATGATGACCACCCACACTGAGGAGGGTGGATCTTCTTCACTCGGCCTGCAAATTCAAGTGCTCATCTTTCCCAGGAACATCCTCACTGGCACACCCAGAAACACTGTTTTACCAGCTATTTGAGACTCCTTTTTCCCAGTCAAGTTGACATATAAAATGAGTCATGACAAATACTGAAGTTGAGAAATGTTGCTTCATACCATTACTCTGTCTGCTGCCTAGATACAAAATACCCACAACAGAATTCTGAGAACCTCGAAGTTGACTGAGACACTGGGTGGAAGGTTCCTGGAGCACTTAAGCCCTGCACAGTGGTTTTTACTGAACATCCGCTAGCCCCTGTCTTTAAAACAGAGATGCTTTCCTCTGTGTTAAGTCACCGAAATTTGAGAGCTATTTGCAAAGCCATTAAGAAATTAACATTGACAAACAGCAACTCAGTTCTTGGGTAAATTACCTAATCTATCTTAATTTCCTCATCTACTAATGAAAATAACAATATCCCCTACCTCATAGGGTTCTGTGAGGATTAAGTAGATTTGCATCTATATAACACTTAGAATAACACTGATCTAACTGCTTAGTTATTTAGCCACAACATCTCTTCATTCTACCGTACATTTTATACAGTGAACTGATTCCCACATGAAGAATATTGAGTTCTGTGTTCAGGTCATGGAATTAGCAATACTACAGAGACCCGTTCAATGGATCCCTGTGAAGTACTGTTACTGTCATTGTTTTTAATAAGAAATTGGTTCCTGGCTGAATTTTCTCTGCTGGTTCTGTGTAAGACAGACATTTGAGTACATTTTAACTCCCAAACCAATGCCTTTTGTATCATACCATTATACTTGGGAGGCAGAGAACTCTGTGCATTCAAGGCCAGCCTGGTCTGCATAGTGAGTTCCAGGACAGTTGGGGCTATGTAGAGAGACCTTGTCTCAGAAAAACAAACAAACAAATAAAAACAAAGAAAGAAAGAAGAGAATAATGGTTTGTGGTGCTCCATTTTTCCAAGGACAATTCACTTAAAATTCGCAGAGTTCTAACCAAAGTGGGAGACTGAAAGCAAGGACTTCCATGGGTTATAAGCCATTTCTTGACAGCTGTATTAAACAGAACTTTCTCTATTCATAGAATATGGTCTACGTGCAGTAGTTAGGACAAGTGCCAAATATGGCCACACCATTTTGTAAAGTTCCTCCTCTTTAATAATGACCCAAATTTCCAGAATTTAAGTAACTGGTTTCTCTCCATTCTTGCCTTCTCTGCGGTGAGAGCTCACAAAGGTTTCCTAGTGAGATCTGAGCTTGCCTTACACAGCAGGGCTGCATTAGGGGATGGCTTGATCACGTGCATGGTCACCAGGTGTCTGGAATGGTCTGCACATGGCTGCGCTAGGGGGAGGTCTTTTGCTCCACCCCTTGGCATTCCTTTAAAAGCCCTTTAGTAGAGACAGAAGGGGCTGGTGGGTTTGGACCCAGGCCCTCCTGAGGCTATCCTGTGTTTTCTAACTGTCTCTCTCCTCTATATTTCTATCTACATATTCTTTGTTTCTCCCTGTTCAAGAGTACCCTGGGGGGGGAGAGCAGGTCTCCCTCACTCTGCCCCATTGATTCACCTCTCACCCCAATAACAGCCAGTCAGAAGAGATCTATGCATCACCTAACATTCTTTAACTTACCATTCACTGGATACCCCTAGCAATGATCACCTATGATCCACAAAACAAAACACTTTAATTTCCTTTGAACCAGCCTCCTTTTGCCCTGATTCTACTCCATCCTGCAATCTGGCACTGGGCTCTGATTCTCAGAGCCCCCTTCTCCTGAATAAAAACCTCTACTGTCATCCAGTTGCTCATTTTCCAGTTGCTGTATTTCCTTCTTATCTGTCTTATAACATGCAGCTATCGAGGACTTAAAATATGGCTAGTTAAATGGGAGTAAAGTTTATGTTTTATTTCTAACATATTTAAATAGCTGCACGTTGCACCGAACAACATGGTTCTATAACACAAAAACCACTAGGCTGGACAGACATTTTGGTTTGTTCATTGTGTCAAAGTGCTCTGAAATATTTCCAAAACATAGTAACTGCTCAATTGAAACATAGTAAATCAATTTTGGTCCACGAGGAGTACATATATAATGTAATAAAAGCAAAACTATTAATGTGTGTATAAACCACAATTCATTTCTATTTAGCCTGTTGCCTGATGCATGTTATTTAATCGCTGTTCAGGATACATAGAGTGTTCCACCTAACATGGGTGTATCCAAATAAAGCTATACTCTACTTACTACCATGTGTGAGCCCCTTCTTCCAATGGGCTATGCTGGGGATAGGTTCTACTAACCTGTTTCCTTCTACTGTGGTACCCCAACATCAGGGCCAAGGAGATAATGAAAACATACTCACCATTTCCCAGCAAGAAGCCTTCTGGTTCAACCTGAGCAGGCTCCATGAAGTTAGCTGGCCTCATCTAACACCAGTAGAAATCCAGACTGTAGTCACCTGTCTATACTTGCCTGTAGCATTAGGGGTAAAGCAGAGGGAGGAGCTTTGCAACCTAGGCGAACAATGTCGTCATACAGAAAGCTCTGAAACTCAGGTTAATATGTGGAAGTAATGGAGGCATTGGGATGACTTTGATATAGACAGTTCAAGCCCAGGCTGCCCATCCAGCTCTTAGTGGAGGGCACATACATTTCCTTTCCTTGTCTGTGAATGCTGAGTTTCTAGGTTGCCTTTGAATGTGCCAGGAAGGCTGTGGCTCTGTGTCTCAAGGATGACAGCAGAGCACACAGTCCCCCAAATATAAATGCATAAGGTCAATGAGTATCTGTGGCAATGATCCAAAATGTCCATCCAAACAGAGCAAGCCAGATAAGGAGATGAGCTCAGCATCTCCGTCTATAGAAAGTAAGTGTAGAAGCAATGGCCCCGAGGAGAAAGGCTAATCATGAAACTGCCTCTACTCTCCTCCCTCCTAAACCTCAACACCATTCCATCAGCTCTCATGGGTTTTGCCATTTCATACACCCAGGGTACCAATAGTTTCTTTCATTCTTCAAGACGAGCTTCTCTGGGACAGTAGCCTTTTTCCAAATCCCATTGTGTTCCTTCTCTGAAATTCTCAAGGATCCTGACTCCAAAGCCATACCAAGAGAAGCCATTCCAGCTCCTCATTTTAGTGAGAACCTCACTGTGTCTTCAAAAACCCTGGAAACTTTATAAAAGCAAAAATACCCAAGCTGTATCTCCCAAAGCTTGGGATCGACTGGTCACATGTCAAGCCAGGCTTCAGACTACTAGTGTTGACTCTCTATAAATATAACCAGACAGACAATCAAGAGTCACTTACCGTTTAAAAATATTAACAGCAAGGGAGAGATATAAAAAAACAGGTTAACTAAACTCTCAATAAAAAAAAAATTGGAACTGACAGGTCATTAAAGTATACACATAGGGGCTAGGGAGGTGGCTCAGTCAATAAAGGGCTTGCTGTGCAAGAGAAGGTAGAGACAACTTGATCCCTGGGGCTTGCTGGCCAGCTAGTGTAACTAAATTAGTGAGCTCTAAGTTCAATGAGAGAGCCTGTCTCATAAAATAAAGGGAAGGCACTGTAAAGATGTGAGACCAAGTGACTCATGCTTTGTTTCTGAAAGCAATATGACTTTCAGAACAGAAACTAACTACTGTATTCTCAACATTCTAATCACATATGAGGTCAACTCTAGCCACCCTGCTAGGTGAGGAATGTTGAGCCAAACTATTTATCTCAATGACTCTTTTTTCTGGGTAGTTCCAGAAAGTGGAACTGCCCAATTCCACCAGGGCAATTTTGACATGCTTTTCAATCAAATCAGTCATGGGATTGGCTCACTTGGAGATCAGTGGTTTTTCACATACAAAGTCTGAGAAATACATTCATCTTTTAAATCCAAGTTCTAACTTATAAGCTGTAGATATGTATTTAGATAGAGAAGTATAGATGACTGCTGGATTGCTCGTATAGAGAAGTAGATAAGAAGGGTCCCATTCTTTTCAGCTACTTTGAACATTCTTCTATGTGTTCTTCCCTGTGCCCTCCTCTAATGCAAATTTTTATTTCTCACAGGCTCATTTTTATCTCCATGCGTATTGTTATTCAAAAGGACTGGAGATAAGATAAAAATCTATGGTACCCCAATCTTATAGCACAGTCTCCTGTCTGTCTGTCTGTCTGTGTGTCTGTCTCTGTCTCCCTGTCTCATTCTCAGTCTACTTACTTCCTCTCTCTTTCCTCATTCTCTGTTCTACTCTCTCTCTTGTTATTGCCCCATCACAGCAGAACATCTTGAAAAAGTTGCATCTTAATTATTTGTTCATAATTGTCTTCATAACTGTCTTCTCTCTACTCCGAGTCACACTTTTCCCCTCCATCGATGACAAGGCGTGCCAGTGGGACAATCACGTGGTCTATTCAATGGTCAATCACATTCAACATCTTAACATAAAGTAGCAACAGCATTGACACAATCAAACCTGCTGTCTCTCTGGAAATTGTCACTGGTCCAATGTCAGGTGATACAATAGAAAAAATCATTATGAAATCAACCAACTTCTTCTTATGGACATAATCATTAATAATATTTATAGACATATTACCTATTACACATATGTGTAAGTGAGCTTTAAGTCTACCCACTCCTCTACACTCTACCTTTCTCAGTAAACTCATGTGGATTTACTCTCATGGCTAAAATACAAACCTCTATGGGTATTTTAAATGTATACTAGATGAAATTCTATATATTTGGTATTAGTTTTTTTTTTAAATTGTTTGATGAAATTTTCCAGTAAAGTTCTCTGACCTGAGAATTTACTTTCCTGGAACCTATAAGGTACAAATTTAATTTTTTTCATATTTAAAGAAAATTAAAATTATTTTTTTCTTAAAAAAAAAAGAGAGAATTGGATGCTCTTGCAGTGGGCCCCTATTCAATTCCCAGCACCCACATGGTGCTCACAAACATCTGTAACTCCAGTCCCAGAGAGAATCTGATGCCCTCTTCTGGCCTCCATGGCCACTGCAACCATGTGTTGCACATACATACATGCAGGCAAAATAGCCATATACATAAAACAAGTAAAGAAAATAAAATAAAGCATGGTGGGAATAATCAAGGCAGGTATCTGACAAGTTCTGGCCTCCACACAAGTGTACAAACCTACATGGGCACTTGTATGCATATTCACATACATGAACTTATATGCCATACAGATGTACAAAATATATACAAATATATGACTTGGTGTGTAGTCAGCAAGTAATAGACTGCACACATGATGATAATATTATGTTTCCTAGTGAAGTGATGTCCCAGCTCTCTTAGTTTCTGTCAGTTCACTCTGTAATGTTCAGATAACATAAAAAAATTGCCTAAAGACCAACTTCTTAGAATTGATCTTCGTACAACTCTACCTAAATGTCTGTTTATTTTCTATGTTTACTTGAGAATTCTGAGACACTATCACAGCTGCAAATTAATAAATGATGCCATACGAGAGGTAAAAAACATTTGTTTTTAGCACTTAGGACCTTTGATTTTTGTTGTTGCTGTTGCTGTTATTGCTAAACACCTCATGTCCTCTGACCCAGTGTCTTTCAACCTTAGCACTTACATTGTGGGCTCCAGCAACTCTGTTCATTGGAAGATGATAGAAGTATCCCTGGCGATCACGAACTGCACGCTAGTAGCACTGTCTCCTTCCAGTTATGAAAAACAAAAGTCCTTCTTCTAAACATTGACAAATACACCTTAAAGTGGACAAGCATCCCTGGTTGAAAATTACGGCTCTGCTCCAAGAAGAGTGGGGTATTTAAAAGAGAGACTCTGAATGAAGAGAGCCAATAGAGCTGGTTAACTACCTGGAGAGACGCATGGTGATCTTGCTCATCAACGTCTCTGACAGGGTGCTTTCATCTAAGTTATAGTCTTAGGTTACACAATTCCTAAAAGAGAAAGATGCTTCCTGATAGAGATAACAGTAATGGACACTGAGGAGTTGCTTACCTAGTACATCAGAAATTGACCTAATATTTTGACTAGATACTTAAGATTTTTTTTAAACTTAGTATGACTTACCCTTTGGGGTCAAACGACCCTTTCACATATTTTATCAGATATCCTTACACACACATACATCAGTGGTTCTTAACCTATGGGTTGAGACTCCTTTGGGGTCACATATCAGACATTTACATTACCATTCATAACAGTAGCAAAATTACAGTTATGAAGTAGCAATGAAATAATTTATGATTGGGGGTCACCACAACATGAGGGACTGTATTGAAGGGTCACAGTAGCAGGAAGGTTGAGAACCAGTGACTTCATACAACAACTAACCAACCGAGTATTATTTTTGGTATGTTGCATGCAAGCACACTGAGGCACAGGCTTGGTGACCAAGGTGAGACAATCAGTCCCAGAGGTGCAGTGAAAGGCCAGGTGGTCTGTCTCCAGGGTTGGCAAGTAGTTTGTGTGACGCCTTTCCTAAAGGACTAATTCTAATGTCTGGGCCTGAAAGTCAGCAGTGGGATAGAGACTGAGGTAGATGGTACCCTCTGTGCTCCTCCAGTCACATCAGAACAAGTTTTGTCCCCCCTAGTAGTGCCTTGGAGAGGGCACACCTGAAGAAACATGTAGGAAAACCTGGAATCACATCAATCTACCCATTACTTTTGGGTCATTCTCCTATATGAAGTGTCATCCAGACCCAGAACATGAAAAACCCATCCAGTATTAGTGAGAACCATGAGAAAGGATGGCCTACCATCACTGAAACAGGGAATTAAGCGTGAAATAAAACATCCAATTCTGAGCCCACTTTCTGCTACACCTTGGAGACCATAGGGAACAAGCATAGCAGAGCTGTGGCGGGTGTACAGCATCAAGCAGAGTGTCACCTGTATAGCCGACATCAAGCAATGGGAGCTATGCTAGTTGCCGAAAGGCCCCTTCCTCGCTAATCCACCTCTGCAACTGTGCTTTCACGCTGCTGCTTTGAACTCTGGCTTTGGCTATAACTTCTTTTTGAACTTTGTTTGTGGCCTCAACATCTGCTCTACAGTTTTATGTACCAAATATAGTCACTGGTCTCTTTTGCTCAAACCACATTTGGGGCCCTTGTATCCTGAGGTTTTCCTGTACCGCATATGACCCAGGTCCTGTTGGCCTTACAGTTCGAGTTTTGGTGCCTGAATCAGTGGACTTGTTTCTAGAGGTGTGGCTGCTAAGCTTGGACAATTAGGATGCTAAGGAGTAGGAAAGGGAAGGTGTAGGTAAAACATTTTAAAAAGCTGAAGAATGGATACTTGCAGAATCGGAAAGTCACAGAATTAAAGCAGAAAAACCACTGATTTAGTAACAACAAAGACTGCACAAGGAGGTGTGAAAAGAAACCCAGGGTTTTCTTCCTCTGCCACCTACACAGTCGTCTGTGCTCAGTGCCGGAGGGAAACCACCTTAGGTCAGGGGCCTTGAGCGAGTACGGAGTCCACACCAAAGGAACCCTTTGAAGCATGGTAAGCGGCTGTGACCAGAGAGTAAACTGCTTGCCCACTGTGGGCAAGAGCCTGCAGCACAGCAGAAGCAGTCTCAAGCAGTCTCGGTGTTTGCCTTGTCAACACATGGGTGTGAAGGCTGCCGGGGACAAACCCTTCTCTCTAGCTGTGCTGGCCTTCCTGCCAATACCAACATGCAAATGATCTTAGGGAAAAATCCACCCATTTCAGGTTGGTTTTGCAGCCTTTAGCTACCATCTGTGGGAATAAAATTGAACCTCTTCCTCCACACAGTGGTGAGCTGGTGGGCTGAGGGCTTTGAAAGAGAACAGGAGACTTAGAGAGACAGTTATTGAATGTTTTCTCTCATATGCAGAATCAGCCTTTCACCCACCTATACTTACCTATCTATTGCCTATCTATAATCTATTGAGAGTAGAAGGGGACCATGAGAGGGGAGGAAAAGGTCTAAACGAAAGGAAGAATGGGGGTGTGTGTGTAATGAAATATGGGTATCATGAAAGCAGAAGCTGAGCATCTACTTGGAGCAAGAAAGACCAGCAAGGTGGGTAGGGGAGATGGAGGAGGATAATGGTATACATGTGTGAAAATGTTACTGTGAAACCCATTTCTCTGCAAACTAATCAATAGCATAATTTCAAAATTATTAATGAAAAACAGAAGGCTCAGAATGTTTCCTTTGATGGAAAGTACTTGGTAAGAAGCTCTTACACCACAAAGGTTACAGAAGAGAAGCATCAGTAAGGCTATCAATAGAAAAGCCAGTGATGCTCACTCTGTGCCATCCCCAGGCCCATGGACAGACCCTTTGCTTCATTGCATTGATACACAAAACCAATCTGTTTAGTTTGTACACATCTTATGAGAGTAAAACACTAGTTTTATTGATGGGTATGAACTGAATTGTTGCCACTAGTCTCCAAACGCAAAGAAACAGCTTCCTGCCTTCTCTGCTCCCAGAGAGCCAGTGAATAGAGAGAAACCCTGGAGGTAAAGAGAGGTGAATGAGGGGCTATAACAAATACAGAAGTGTCTGGTGTCCCGTCCAAAAGGCTACCTGTGGTGTCTATTAGGAAATCAAAGTGCGTGCGGGCCTCCAGGCTGACTCAAGTGTCTGTGGCTCTTCTCAGTTCTTCTCATCCCACCCTCTACCCTAACTTCTCCAGCTCATGGGCTTCCTTCCCTCAGCTTTTCATCCCTGTATAACCTTGATGTTTCGGTCATGTGCTCCCTTAGTCCCCTCAACTTTGCCCTCTCTCTCTTTTGTCTTCCTCTCTTCTATTTCTCTCTCGCCCTTCCCCCTCTCCTCTCATGGCCCACTTTGATCTACTGGCCATGTCCAGTGTAGTACTTTCTCTCCCTGCTCTCGACTCTTGCAGATGCCTCTGGCTGTCCTCTCCCTCATATCTACAATAAAAACCTTTCCCTTAACCCTACCTTGGAGAGGTCGTGCCCTCACTTTATACATCTGGCTATCAAGCCTGAACTTGCACGCCCTCTGTGTTTCACAGGATAGCTCTTGGTATAACATGAAAGAAGTGTTCATGTTTCAGCTTGGCTGGGGTCAAGTTGCTGTACTGCCCAGCATAGGCAATCCTGGGAAGAAGACATGCACAGAATTCCTATGCTCCCGACTTGCCTGCTTTATTAGTTTAATCCCATCCTGGTCCTGATTTGTAACCTTCCCTGGATGTCTGGCTCATTTTGGTTTCATTTCTAGTCTTGTCATAGCCAATTTGATGTGTTCATTGTATTCTTTCCTTTAGCTCCAACAATTCCTTGTGATGGAAGAAGGCATGGGGGTGGGGGTGGGAAGGTAGGTGAGAGGGGTGGTCAGGACAAGCAGAGAGAAACTCACAACTATGTTTACTAAACAAAAACCTGCTGAGTCTTTATTGTATGTCAGCAGCTAAGAATCCAGATGAACTGTAAATAGCTTCCCACTCTCACATGTGTTTGGGTTCTGTCTACCGAGTTATTACTGTATGCCAGGCATGGTACAAGGACCTTTATTTTACTAATTCTCACAGCAGCCCTGTAAGGAGGAAAATTATCCATGCTACTCTAGAAATTGAAATTCAAGACACTGAGTACTTCTCCAGGCTTGCAGAGACCAAAGTATAAAACCAGGAGGCAAACTCCTGCACCCTGGCCTTGACCTTCCAGGCTGTATTCTTCTGATCTCCAGAGCATTGCACTCTGTCACATTGAATGTGTGTAGAGTAGGATCCTTTGTTCTGGGAAGCATGGTAGCCTTCGCTTTGTGAGTGAGAAGTGTGGAATGGGTCCTGATGACATGATGGATTACTCATATCCCAGGATTCTGCCTCTGGGTGTTAGTCTAGGAGGTGACTAACTACTTTCTTTTACTGGTCTCTTTCACAGAGTAAATAACTCAGCAGGATAGATAGAGGTCACATGTAGGTGTGACTATTGTGCAAGGAACAAATCCCCGGGGAAGGGATCTTGCAAAGTATTTAGAAAGTTTCAAGGGACAGCCTCCTATTGCCAGTTAGAGCCCAGGGCTGGTCCCGAAGGGGTTAGATTTGTGTCTTATTTGAAACCAACTAACTGCTTGTGGGACATTATATTTGGCCAGGCCTCTGTCTCAGTTTGCAGCATATTCTCTGGCCATTACTCAGCGTCTCTGGGAAACTTTCCATCCATCTGAGTTTGCAATAACCTCTTGTTTGGTTGAATTGCCAATCAAAACATCATACTTCCTGGACCAATTTTTATTTCCAGAAAAAAAAAAAAAAAGAAAAACATGGTAAAGTCATTAGTATGGGACCATGTAGGAGATGGGGAAGGCAGAAGATTATAAGCCAAGCTATCCTTGAAACACTGGTAGGACACTTGCTCTCTGTGTTGGAAATTCACTCCTGTCAAGGAAAGGCACAAGCCAGTGAAGCAAAGACCTGGACAATTGCTTTCCCAGCCATTTTCTTGTCCAGGTCTGCAAGAGTAAGGATGGTTGCTCTAGGAGAGTGCACTTGAAATTCAGCTATTGTCTAGACACCTGAGCCCCACAAGTTTTGTTTAGTTTGTGGCTCCCGGGCTATGGAGCTTCTGTCAGTCAATCCCTAGGCGGTTTACAGTGGAAGGCTGGTCTTCACTGCTGTGTTCTGACATTGTCTGAGCTGATGAAGATCCATGGGAGGAGGAACATATATGTTTGACCTGTAATCTGCTTTTTTAAGCAGACCCAAAGGGTAGAGAGGAAGAGATGCCACAGTAACAGCAACTACTGTGCCAGTATTCTACAGAAAATTATTACGAGAAATCCACGGAGTCTCCTTAAAGGGTAAAGAACTTTGCTAGGAGGAAGACTCACTGCAGCACAGAAGATTTATCGTAGGGTCCTGGATAGCTGAGGTACAGTCCCATGCTGTTCTTCCTCCGGAGTCTGGCCCAGCATCCAAGCCCACGAGGGAGAGAAGAGAGCGGGAGTAGTGAGTCTCAGGTCTTAAGGGTAGTCCCGAGGCCACACCCCAGGGGCAGATACTTCAAGGTCATAGGTAGGTAGAACAGTTACCACTACATCTCTAGGGGCAGTGCTTCAAGGCCATAGATAGAACAGACATCCATTACAGAAAATAAATTTCAGGATGTAAGTTATTCTAGGTGCCATTTAGACCCCTAAACTGCTTTAGGTTAAAAGCAAGTAATGATCATAAAAAATACTCTGTTACCAAAAAATGTAAAAACTCTCTGAAACATATGTTAGTGGAACATTGATAAGAATCATTCCAAAGAATGTATGTGCATTGTTTATAATACACCGTGTTTAGTAATAGGCTTGAATTTGTTGTGACAGGGTAAGAAAAGAGATATCTAATTTGGTATTAAACAGTAAAGTAAGATACAAAATAATCAATTCACAGATATGTATATAAGGAACTAATGTATAATTTTGCTTAATGTTCTATTAAGCTCTTGTGTGTGTGTGTTTGTGTGTGTGTGTGTGTGTGTGTGTGTGTGTGTGTGTGTGTGTGTGAGACACACATACAGAGGACAGATATTGACATCCGGTATCTCTTATCTGTTCTCCATCTTACTTTTGAGGCAAAGTCTCTCACTGGACCTCAGACTCAAAGCTTTTGCTAGACTAGCAGCCAGAGAGACCCCACAATTCTCCTGGCTTGCCTCCCAATTCTGGAATTATAGGTGCATGCCTCCATGGCAGTTTTTTACATGGATGCTTGGGATCTGTACTCAGGTCCCCATGCTTACATAATAATCACTTTAACCACTGAGAAATCTTCCCAGGCCCTCAAATGTGCTTTGAAAGAATCTGAAAAGAAGGTTCATCACTGACAGAAGCAAAGTGCTGTGTGGTTTTTTTAAATGTGGCTGGCCCTAAATGTCATATCATCAATGGAAAGGAAAGAGCAGAGAAATATGTCCACAGTCACGGCATAATATGGGTCCATGTCAGTGCTCTCTTTCAGCCAATGATGAGGGGGGAACTCCTATCAGAAATTATTTCTAGAGCTAATTACAGTTATTAAGGAATCAAGGTATTTTGCTTCCTAATGAGATAGAAAAAGAAATTTATGGATCTAGGAAGGAAGTGGTGGGGTTCATTTTGATGTCTTAGACCTTGACCAGAGTTGGAGAACATCAAGTGGTGACTGTAACCATTGCATTTTGTGATAACCAGTAGTCTAGACGGTGTTGGAGATACACAATTTTAAAAGTCCTGATTATGCATACAATTTTTCTTGTATACATCTTATAATTGGATGCTAATTCCCTTAAATTGATTTTTAACATAAAGTTAAAGTTTTCTTTTCTTTCTTTCTTTCTTTTCTTTTTTTTTTCCCCCCAAGACAGGGTTTCTCTTTGTAACAGTCCTGGCTGTCCTGGAACTCGCTTTGTAAATCAGGCTGGCCTTGAACTCACAGAGATCCACCTGCCTCTACCTCCCAAGTGCTGGGATTAAAGGTGTGCGCCACCACTGCCCAGCAAATTAAACTTTTCAAAGGAAAAGTTGAGCTAGGGAAATAACAGAGTCGAAGACAATCATCACTCTGGTAACATCACCTGTAGACTGCTGGCAAAGAGAAGCCATGAAAGGAAATGGAATCTGCTTATTTGTGGTGAATATCACGAGGAACTCAGCATCTGGTTTAATTTTCTTGTTTCCATGGGGTGAAAACAGAATCTCTGTGAGTCCTTTGACCTGATCGTGATCACAGCTTGTCAAAGGAGGAACTTACAGACTAGTCTATGCACCAGCAGGCTCTACTTAGGTATTCTATTTCCCCTCTCTCTGCAGAATCCTAATCTGTCTTTAACTTCAATGGCTTGGCTTAGACATTTCCTCAGGTAGCTCTAGACCAAGCTTTGAGTCAGACGCACCTGATGACGATTGGGTGTACCACTTTATGAACCCCTGCATCTAAAGTAAAGGGAAAACCATTGTAAAACATCTAAAGGTGTTTACAGAGGCCAGGGAATAGGATCCTACTAGGGGACAGAGTTGAGACTTCAGAGGGAAAAGGAGGCTTTATTGTTTGAATTTTATCACAGCTAGTGAAATTGGGATCGACCGGATGTCATGTAATGAAAGGAAAACTGTAAAGAAAAAACACAAAACCCTCCACCATTAGAAGTGCAACCACCTCTTCCTAGCTGATTTGAATTTTGTAAAGCAGCTTCTAAGACGTAGTGTAAGCATAAACAACATTCCTATCAACCTACAAAGTTCACCTGTCTGAGACTGGGGTTCCTTCCACTCCAACAGAGACTTGAAGGCTGTCTCCAAATTGCCAAAGTTAAACTGTTTGTGGTCTTGGGCAGGAAGCTCCTAGAAGAAACAAGCTCACCCCTCTCTTGCTACATAAGTCTGCTTAGATTCAAAAGAATTTCCAAGCCACCCAGAAGGAACTTGACAGAAGCCAGAGTCAACTTGCACTTAGGCCTGGTGTTCTCAGTTTGTCACAATCAATAAACTTGCAAATGTTGTAAATAAAATAAAATGCATTTCCTAATATAGCGGAATAAAATGGGAAATCAATTAGTTCATGAGGCTCTGTCCTTATGAATGGGATTAATGTCCTTATAAAGGAGGTTGGAGGCCAGATTGGGCATTAATATCCTATTGTGGAAAGGAGAGGGACTCATGAGCCCTCTCTCCTCTGAAGATTTATGTACAGTTAATGGTTGATTGGGGTGGGGGGGGCATTTTCTTCAGTAGTGTAGTTGTCGTAAGGTGCCCATACTTCTTTAAAAGTCAGCAGCCAGGGGCTGGAGCAAAGGCTCAGCAATAAGAGCACTTACTGTTCTTGCAGAAGACCCAGATTTGATTACCAGCAATCCTATCAGGCTGCTCACAACTGCCTGTAACTCCAGTTCCAGGAAATCAGGTGCCCTTTGGGTTCTGTGGGCATATGCACGTATATGATACACATAAACTCACACAGGCTCACATACACATGCATAAATTAAAAAATAAATATATTTTTTAAAAGAATCCTCACCTGTGATCCTGTAAACAACCCCAGTGAAACTTATTGGGACACATACCACACACACATACACCATACACACACACACACACACACACACACACACACACACACACACACGTAGAAGGGGACCTCATTGAGAAGAGGAAGGATAGCACTGTGAATAAGAGGGATTACAAAGAGAAGAGGGGGGTAAATATGATCAAAATGCATTATGTCGATGTATAAAGATATCATGAAGAAACCCATTATGAATAATTAATATATGCTAACAAAATATTTCAATAGAGAAGTGAAGGGGTTCATTTGCTCCTCTTACTTTGTTAGGACTCGACAAGAAATGAGAAGGCTCCTGTTTCTGTCTTCCCTAACCTTCTTCTCTTCCAATCCTTCATTTCTCCTACCACCATAGACGCTGACTCACCGGATTATTATGAAAACAAAATGAGCTGATATTCTAGAACACCTTTAGACAGAGCCCACACAGGTAAGTGCAACTCTGTTGCTCCCCTGTCTAGCCACGGTGGCCTCTTCAGCTCTGCTCACACAAGACACATTTGTGTTTGCCTCACTGCCCTTGAAAATCAACTGGGTGTCTATCCCAGGCTGAGATAGACACCCACCGGGTTTGTTCTCTGAGCTCATTAAGCTTACCGGTATTCCCAGATGAATTAAAAATTTAAGAAAAAAATCAGAAACGGTCCTAACCAAATCAATCCAAACGAAACAAAAAAGCCAGCCAGGAAGAAATGAAGACTGTTGATTGAATGCCTAAAGGAAAGAGGTGGAAAAGGTGAGATTGTCTCAAAATTCAGTTAAAATGTGGCTTATAAAAAAAGAGACCAAAAGACCAATAACGAGTATTAGAGGAAAAAGTGGGAAATACTTTTTCCTCCAGTACAGTGTGATTTTGTTCTCTCTAGGAAATCAGTAGCGCACCTAGAACATAAAAAAGACATCAATTAACCCGGGAGGCCAGTTCTTGATACTATGTTTCTGACTGAATGCCCCAAACAAGCTAGTCACCATCCATGATCAGAAAAATCTTCCTGCCCTTTGCCGCATTCTTCTTCCTCTTCTAGACCTGGCAGGGCCTTCCCACCTGGTCATGTGACCATCTGACTCTCTTACCTGTTTCTATGTCAGGCAGAGATGCGCCCATCACCAAGTCTTTCCTGCTTCAGCAGCCAATCATGGCACACACCTGGCTCACCAAAAACCCTGCTCCCTCTCCATCTTCATCCTTCCCAGAGCATCCCTGGGCCCTTTGAACCCTTCCCTTCTGAGAAGGATCACACTGTGTCTATTTCTACTTGAGATGCCAGAAGTTATTGTTTCCATCTGTTCATCCATCAGCAAAGAATTCTTTGAAGCAATTAAGTACCTATTTTTTTTTCCAGAGAACTCTAAACAAGTTTGACTTTCCTTATCTTCTAGAGCATTTTAAACAATTATCAAGTGAGACTTCACTATGAATAAATAACACACATTAGGAGACAAGGAAAAGATGCATGAGGGACACTATCCAAGTTCTCCTCTTGTTTCAAGGAAAGGAGGTCATATGTAGGTAGCCTGAAAATTATTCAAAACTCTTGGACCACTCTATTCTTAGCCTTGGCCATTTGGGGGTCCTGATGTTGACGAACTGTATGGGGGGGGTCTTGTCCAAATATTAAGTGTGGGGGGAGATACTATATCTCACTCCTGGCAAAATTCTGCTTCCCTGTGTTAAGCTGAAGAGGTAAAGTTAGAGCCGACCTCACCAAATTGGAATCAGAAGTACATAAGTTTCCAAAGAAATGAAAATGAATGTCATATGATTAAAAGGTTTGAAAAAAATAATAAACTCCGTGTGGGTGGAGGAACAAAAAATGCAAGGCAACCCCCTCCCCGCAAATCTTTAACTGGATGTGTGGATTCTGTTTGATGTTGTTTGAACTAGAGCCGGAAGAAGAGTGGAGAAGGCAGTGACTCTTTTCTTGGAAACTTATTTTTTTAAGGGATTTATGGAACTCAGATGTTGATTATTCTTCTTCTCTCTTTTCAGGAAGCTTGTCTCATGCAGTCCTCCCCCAAGTCTAGTTGACTCCTGCAGATGAGATCATTGTTTTCCTAACATGTCTTGGGATGGGAAAGAGTTCTGTGAATTTGCTCCAGGATAGATAGTGTCAGTTTGATGGAGGCTCACTCTCATGCCAGTTCTCCTCTCCCATTCGGCTCCATCCTTCATCTTTTCCCTCTGTCCCTGAGGCTGACAGCAGTGCACTGTGACCAGCATGCAGAGCAGCTGAGCTGGCTCCACACCTCCACCCACTGAGGACCTCAGTGAGCACAGAGATGAGCCGGTGCAGCATGACCACCTACCCTGCCTGCCTCTGACTGTTGCAGAAGGAGGAAGAACCCAGAAACAGCACTGAGGAGAAGGGTCAGTTCCAAGACCAGATAGAACGTTCGTGAATTTTTGAAATTAAAGTCGATGTTCACACACAAATTTCAAAGCTACAGCCACAAATTTCAGATAGCATCCAATTTGTACATTTTCAAAATTGAAAAATCATATCATAATTAAATTGGATGGTCACCCCTTCGGTACTTTCTTGTTTCCCATTAACTCCAGTCCAGCTGTGTCTTAGTTAAGGTTTCTATTGCTGTGAAGAGACACCATGACCATGGCAACTCTAATAAAGGAAAACATTTAATTGAGGTGGTGGTTTACAGTTCAGAGGTTTAGTCCATTACTGTCATGATGGGGAGCATGGCAGGATGCAGGCAGACATGTTACTGAAGAAGGAGCTGAGGATTCTATACTTTGATCCAAAGGCAACAGGAAGTGAATGGAGATATTGTGCGTGGCTTGAGCACATATGAGACCTCAAAGCCCACCTCCACGGTGACATGCTTCCTCCAACAAAGCCACTCCTCTTAATAGTGCCACTCCTTTGGGGGCCATTTTTTTTTCAAACCACCACAAGCTGCAACCTGTGACAGTGAGACTGCATTGTTTGAGTTTTGACGTTTACAAATCTATGTATGTCTGTAAGTAGAAACTTGTCTTTTATACAAAATTGGGAGGGGTGAAGGATGCCGATTGGATCTAGGTGAAGTTAGAGGAAGAATGGGGAACGAATATGATCCAAATACATTGTATGCATACAAAATTCTCCAAGAGTTAATAAAACTATTGTACTTTTTTAAAGAAAATGAAAATAAATTGTCTTAAAACTCAGAGGTGAATTCCCTTCAAGTTAACGACTGCATTGAGAGCACCAGGGTCTCAGAACATTTCTGTGTATGTTCCTTCCATTCAGATTTCACCTTTTGCCCATGTCCACCCATGCCTGACTCTGCTCGCTGATTCTCTGCTACTGCCCCTGCAGGAGGCCTGGCTGCTATTCACGTGTTCTATGATATTTAGGTTTGAAGAGTTAACACCGCACACTGGTGGTGAACTTCTGGAGATTATTATCATGGGTGCTTCTTAGCTCTGTGGCTCTGTGTAAATGGATGTTTCTGTCCTGACCACCCGGTCTCAACTGACTCAGAGGCTAAATGTGAATTATAAATGCTCAGCCAGTAGCTCAGGCTTATTACTCACTAGCTCTTACACTTAAATTAACACATATTTCTATTTATGCTGTGCCATGTGGCTCATGGTTTGTTATCTCGTTTTCTACACATCCTTCTTGCTCGGCGGCTGACTGCAGTATATCCTGACTCTGCCCTTCTCCTTCTCAGCATTCTTAGTGTGGTCACCCTGCTTATACTTCCTGCCTGGCTATTGGCCAATCAGCATTTTATTAAACCAATTAAAGTGACACATCTTTACAGTGTACAAGAGGATCATTCTACAACAGCTCTAGGTAAGTTTCTATTCTCCAAAATAAGGGATAATTAATACTCAAAAGAATATTGCAAGAAATGAAATAAATTAAGGTACACAGCTTGCCTGGCTGTGCTGCCTGCAGCTAAGTATTGTTATTTTCCAACTCTAGGGTTTACATTACTCTTCTGGGGCCTCTTCAGGGTTGTTCCTTGTTGTTTAGATGTGGCTTGAATGTGTCTTTCAAAGATGTTTTGGAAGTTTGTTCCCCAATGGGGTAGCTTTGATAGATGATGTTAAGCCTTTAAAGATGGGACCTGTGGGATGTAATTAGGTAATTGAGGTTTCTGCTTTTCAAAGGACTTGAGGCAGCTTCCATGGGAACCTGGTTAGTTCTCACAAAAAGGTTTTCTATGAAAGATTAAACATGACCTTTGAATTCCTTGGCTTCCTCTCTTAGCATATAAACTCTACGGTCTCACGAACACTCTTAGCCAGTATCATTTACCGCCAGGCATTCACCCGAGTTGAGGCAATGCCCTTGAGCCTCCAGAACTAGCAGTCAAACTAACCTCTTATCTTTTTAAGATATCTAGTTTCATTATAACAAAAAACTTGCTAATACATTTCTTTCTCTGATAATTTAATCCTTCCCTGTCCTTTTAATATCAGGTAAATATCCTCTTTCCTATAAAACCAGAGTCTATACCATGCACTTAAAATGTAGTATGTTCTAGTTTGTTACATTATTTCTTTTCCTTGCTTGCCCTTTGTGTGCTTCTACCAGACTGACATGTCGAGGACAGTACGTTCTTATACACTTTATAAAGAATAGGGGCTCACAGAAACTGAAGTGGCAATCATGGAGCCTGCCTGGGTCTGCACTGGGCCCTCTGCACATACGCTATGATTTTTTAGCTTGAGGTTTTGGGGTCTCCTAACAGCGGAGATAGGGGTGTCTTTGACTCTTTTGTCTTTTCTTGGGACCTTTTTCCTCCTACTGGGTTACCTCATCTAGTCTTAATATGAGGGTTTGTGCTTAGTCTTATTGCATCTTGTTATTCTATATTCAGTTGATATCATTGGGAGGCCTACTTTTTTCTGAAGGGAAGTGGAGGAGCAGTGGATCTGGGGGAGAGGGGAGTTGGGGGAGGGGGGGCTGGGAGGAGAGTAGGGAGGAGAAATTGTGGTTGGGATGTAATATATGAGGGATGCTGAAGTAGTCATGTATTGTATAAGAGAAGAATAAATAAAAAGAAAAGAGAAAAATAAAATAAAAAAATCTACTAATCCAAATTTGAAAAAATAAATAAATAAAAAAGAAAAGAGAAAAGAAAAAAAAGAATACATGTGTTGCACAGTGCTTCGGCAGCAATAATCCATCAAGTATGGTTTTGTTATTTGGAATAATAAAGACAGAGGAAAGAATTTGAATAGAACATGGGAAAAATAGGAAAAGTCACTAGAAGTGGAGAAGATGGCTGAGCAAGGAAAGGTGCTTGTCAGTAAGTGTGATGACCTAGAACCCACATGGTAGAAGGATAAAGCCAACTCCTGCAAGTGGTCCTCTAACCCCCACATACACAGTGGTGCATGCTTCATACACACACACACACACACACACACACACACACACACACACACGATAAGTGAGTGCTTTAAAACCCCCTTCCAGGTTATGTTCATTCCTTTTCTAACACTGCATTCCAGACAATCTACAAAAGTAGGAAGGAAGAATTTCTGTCCTCTAAGTTAGTGAGATCACATGAATTATGTCAATATCCTTTGGAATGTTGCTGCAAACTATATGGGAATTTTCATTTATCCTCAAATTTGTCTGATAAGGAAAGAAACTGACATCTTTCAGCCAATAGAACTTGGGCTATACATTTTGTACTTCTTTCAGAATAATGGTGGTTTGAATGAGAATGGCCCTTTATAGGGTCCTATATTTGAATGCTTGCTTCCCAAGTGATGGATTGTTTAGGAAAGATTAGGAGGTGTGGCCTTGTTGGAGGAAGTGTGTCACTAGGGGCAGGCTTTGAGGTTTCAAAGGCCCACAACAAACTGGGCGTTGTGGTACATGCCTTTAATCCCAGCATTTAGGAGCCAGAGGCAGGTGGATCTTTGTGGATTACAGGCTAGTCTGGTCTACATAGAAAGTTCCAGGACAGCCAAGGCTACATAGAGAGATCCTGTCTCAAAACAAACACAAACAAACAAACAAACAAACAAGCCCACTACATGCCCAATAGTGTTCTCTCTCTCTCTCTCTCTCTCTCTCTCTCTCTCTCTCTCTCTGCTGTGGGATGGTCTGTATGTCAAGTGTGTTGTTTATTGGTAAATAAATAAATCACTGATTGGCCAGTGTCCAGGCAGCAAGTATAGGTGGGACAAGGAGGAGAATAAAGCTGGGAAGTGGAAGGCTGAGTCAGAGACATTGCCAGCCACCACAATGACAAACAGCATGTGAAGATGCCGGTAAGCCACGAGCCACGTGGCAAGGTATAGATTTATAGAAATGGATTAATTTAAGCTGTAAGAACAGTTAGCAAGAAGCCTGACATGGCCATACAGTTTGTAACCAATGTAAGTCTCTGTGTTTACTTGGTTGGGTCTGAGCGGCTGTGGGACTGGCAGGTGAGAGAGATTTGTCTTGACTGTGGGCCAGGCAGGAAAACTCTAGCTACATCTCTCTCTCTCTCTCTCTCTCTCTCTCTCTCTCTCTCTCTCTCTCTCTCTCTCTCTCTCTCTCCATCTTGCAGATTGGATATAAGCTCTCAGCTACTGCTCCAGAGCCATGCCTGCCTGCCTATTGACATGTTTCCCGACATGATGATCAAGGTCTAACCCTCTGAAACTGTAAGCAAGCCCCCAAATGAAATGCTTTCTTCTGTAAGTTGCCTCGTGGTTTCTCTTCACAACAATGGAACAATAACTAAGATAGTGTGCTATCTCTCTGCAGAAATATCTGCACGACTTTGGTGCAAGAGCTCTCAGTGCAAGGCTCTCCCTATTCTCCATAGCTTGCTGTCCTGGAATAACCAAAATGGGAAGCCTAGCTATTGATCAGGGCTCTATGTGGAAAAATAACAGCACATGAATATTTTTTAAATAAAGAATGAGGGAGTGGGTGATTGAATGTGCAGATTTAAGAGATTCAAATTTGATTTTAGGTCCCCAAATCTGAGAGATGTGAAAAGAATCTTACTGGTCTATGTGTCTGGCCCAGTGGCTCAAGCAACAACTGGGGCCTCATCTGAGCTGTAGAATAAAATGTCATTGAGTTATAGAGATTTCCTTCTCATGGCTCCAAGCCATTTCCGATCCTTTAATCCATTCTTTAAGTCCTCTAAGACAAGATTTGATTTTGTTGATACTGGAGGTACCACCATGCCTGACATCAAGTTGTGTTACAGAGCCACAGTGATGAAAGCCACATGATACAGGCACAAAAATAGAGACATAGATCGGTGGAGTAAAAAGAAGACTCTATCAGTGGAGTGGAATAGAAGATTCGGGTACAAGTCCACATAACCACAGACACCTAGTTTTTTGTTTATTTTTACTTGTTTTGTTTGCTTTTAACCAAGATGCCAAGAAAACACACGGGAGGAAAAAAACGCAGCATCTTCAAAAAATAGTGCTAGGAACACTGGATATTTACATGAAAAAAATGAAACTATATCTCTATCTTACTCTGCACAAAAATCAACTCTAAATGGATCAAAGAATTCAGCATAAAACTTAAATTCTGAGACGGCTAGGTGAAAAGAGATGATGCATACTACCAGATCCAACATAGTACATAAGGACTACTCGGGAAATAAGTAAGTCACTTGGGAAATAATGCCAGCGATTGGCAAATGGGACCTCATGAAATCAAACTTTTCTAAAGCAAAGGAAATTCTCCATTGAGCGATTTGGCAGCCTACAAAAATGGAGGGAATACAACTGCTAGAAGATTTATAACTGGAATATACAAAAACTAAAAAACAAAACAAAACAAAAACCCAAAAGACCAAAAACCAAAATCTAAACATCAAGAAGACAAACAACCCAATTAAAAATGGTCAATGAATCTGAGCAAGGAGTTCTCAAAACAAGAAACACAAATGGCTAATCATTTTAAAGACCAGTTGTCATGGGAAGGTAAATTAAAACAACTTGGAGATTGCACCTCACCTCAGTCAGAAGGGCAATCGTCAAGAAAACAAATGACAACAAATACTATCAAGACATCAGGCAGGAGGAACTCTTATTTACTATCCTTAGGACCATAAACTGGTGCTGCCACTATGGAACTCAGTGTGGAGGTTCCTCTAAAAGCTAAAACTAGAACCACTATATAACACAGCTATATCATTCCTGGGCATGTGCCCAAAGGACTCTACCCTACAACAGAGGCAATTTTACATTCATACTGTTGCTCTTGTCCAATAGCTAGGAGAGAGCTTAGATGTCCATCAACTGATAAATGGATAATTAAAATGCTCTAGATATACACAATGAAATTTTACTCATCAATAAAAAAAAAGACAGTTACGAAATTTGTGGGGAAATGGGTGGAACTGAAAACTATATAAGTGAAGCAACCCAGGCCCAGGAGATGAATTCCGTTTGTTCTCTCTCATGTGTAGATCTTATTTCTGAATATTTAGATTTCTGAGCTTAAATGAAAATGAATGCCCACAGAGAGCAGAAAACAGAAAAAGGAGCCATGGGATGGGTGGTGGAGGGTTGTCCTTGGTGGGGATTATAAGAGAAAAATGTGATGAATGTAGTGGCGTGGATAGTAGGGCCTTGAAATAGTACCTTAGGGGTACTATTCTGTTTCTATGATAAAGAAGTCTGAACAAAACAAATTCAAGGAAGAAAGGGTTAATTTGGCTTGCAGATCCAGGTCACAGTCCCTCTTAAAGGGAAATCAAGGCAGGGGCTCAAGCAGGAACTGAAGTAGAAACCATGGAGGAAAACCCATTGAGATTACAGCCACAGTGAGTGTTAAACATGTACAGTTGACGGTGGGCACTAAAGGTAGATTAGGGTAAAGTTTTAAATATTTAAAAAAAAAAAGGTTTTAGAAATCATGTTGAAGGAGAGATGGCTCGGTGTGCTAGAATATTTGCTGTTCAGGTATGAAGACCTGAGTTCAAATCCTTAGCATCCATGCAAAAAGTTGTGTAGCAGCACTTGTGCCTGTAGCTCCAGAGCTGGAGGGGTGGGGACAGAGACAGAACTGTCAGCAGGGCTTGCTGGCCACCACCCTAGCCCATGGTTCAATGTGAGACCCTGTCTCAAAGGAAGAAAGCAGAGAGAGATAGAGCAAGACACCCAGTGTCCTCTTCTGGCCTGCCTAAGTGCACTCACATGTAAATACACACACACACACACACACACACACACACACACACACACACACACACACACACGAGAAAAGAAAGAAAAAGAAGTCATGTTGAGACCTGCTACCTCTCAAAAAGAAGTACTTTCAGACTTGGCTTCCTAAGTACAAGTTTCGAAGTCAGAGAAACATATATGTATGTGTTATCCGTGTTCTGTTTATTTATGTATGTGTACTATGTGCATGAGAACATGTGTACCATGGTCTGAGTGTGAAATTCAGAGAGTTGGTCCTCTCCTTTTATCATGTAGATCCCAAGGATCCAGCTTGACATTGAGCATCTTTACCCACTGAACCATCTTGCCAACCTTCGAAGAAATACATTGTTAGCCTGACCATGAAAAGCAAACCCATTTAATTAAGATAACAAGGTAGACACTAAATGTTTCATTATTACTTTTGAATGGTTCATTAACCAAACACAAAATTTGAAGTCCAGTGATTCAGCAACCAACCACAATGCGAAAGCACTACAAAAGAACAGCCAGAAAAATGCAATGTTCAAGCTGCTGGAGGAGAAAGGAAGTTCACCAAGTTTCACCTAAGGAGAAGCAAAAAATTTTAGAAACTCAAAGGTAAGTTAAAATTTTTATTTGAACTTTAACAGATAACATGTAAAGTTTGCTTAGGATAAAAGTTAGGTCCTTGTTTTGTCTTTTCTTCTTATTTTTTATTTATTTATTTATTTATTTTGAGACTGCATCTTACATTATGACTTTGGCTGGCTTGAAACTCATGACAGTCTTCCTGCCTTGGCCTGTGTGCTTAGTTCCTTTTAAAAAATAAGTTTTCTTTATTTTTATTTTATGTGTATGAGTGTTTTGCCTACAAGCAAATAATTTAAGTGTATTGTGAATATACCTGCCAGGTGCCTGTGGAGGCACTGGATCTCCTGGAACTGGATTTATTGATGTGAGCTGCCATTTGGGTTCTGAGAATCAAACCTGGGTCCTCTGCAAGAGCAGACAGTGCTCTTAACCTGCAGGCCATCACTTCAGCTCTTGCCTATTTCACTTTTATTCAACAGAGGTGAGTAAGACTATCGACCTGTCATGTTCCTTCCCTTAAATAAAGTCTTGGTTTGATGAAGTTGCTTCATATTTTCTTCCCATTCTTTAAAACTAAGGAACAGGAAAAATGTAATAATGGGTATTCTAGGTGACAGAGCACGAAATAAATTGAGATGGAAACTTAACTGTTATCTACTCTTAGATCAAAATCCTTTCTTATAGAGAAAAACAATGAACATCAGTAGAAAGATGATCCCCCTCCTTTAAGAGTACACCCCTTCTCCCACTGCACAATAATGCTCTAGAACATGATTTCGGTAACTACAAACTATCACTTTTCATTTGCTTGGGTGTCTGAAATGAACAGGAAGAAATATTTAGATTGATTTAAGAAAGCTCTTGGGTGGTTTTGTTTTTGTTGTGTTTTTACTTTTTATAGAATTGTAGCAATTAGAGTTATACACAACAAAAGCAAAAGAGGATTTAAAGGCAATTCATAAGAATCTGGTGGTGTGATAGGAAAAACAAGGTATCTTTGATCCTGAGAGCTGGGCTTCCATTCCACCTACACACACACACACACACACACACACACACACACACACACACACACAGAGAGAGAGAGAGAGAGAGAGAGAGAGAGAGAGAGAGAGAGAGAAGCACCATGTGCCTTGGAAACATTTCTTTAGTTGTGAAATAAAGATGGTATCTGTGGTGAGATTCAGCTAGTGCACTGAGCCACTGCCTGCTTCATAGTCCTAACTCACTCACTCATAAACACTGGAAATACAACAGTAAAAGATGAACATGGCTTCTTCCTCCATAGACATCATCAGTACAGCAGATAAGGCATGCAATAATAATGAGGCAAATGATTTCATCTAAAGAGATATTTTCCCTTATTGTCACCTTGTCACAAAAAGAATACCCTTTTTATGGGACTTAAGTAAAGAATATAGATCGGCTTTGTATATCGACATCTCTCTACAAATATTTATTACCGTGTTGTGTTTATAAATGGGCTTACCAAATGCATAGTATTTAGATGGGTTTAGAGAAAGTAGAAAGATGAACTAGACAGGCCCTGCCTACCCATGATGGGGGAAGATAGGGAAGGGGGCATTGTAAGTTGTTGTTCTGAGGGAAAATACCAGCGAGTGCCTAGAGAGAGCGATGAGAAAGGAACTGGAAATTTGGAGGAGACCAAGAGTGGCTCAGTACGAAGTGCTCAGGGAGGAAGGACTTCATGTAGCAGACACCTTTGAACTGGGTCTGGACAATCAGGGTGCGTTTGGAATTGGAATCGGTGACGAAGAAAAGTGATGGTGATATTAAACTAGTGCACTGTTTGCTCATGCATAAACCGTAAACACAGACATCGGAGAACAAACAGCAATGAGAATCCACAAGTGGTTGCACTTGAGTTGGCCTACATGAGGGAGGCATTGAGAGCAGTAGCTGGCTGTAGCATGAATCTTAAAAGGTTCTTATTCAGCACTCGGGAGGCAGAGGCAGGTGGATCTTTGTGAGTTCAAGGCCAGCCTGGACTACAGAGCGAGATCCAGGAAAGGCGCAAAGCTACACAGAGAAACCCTGTCTCGAAAAACCAAAAAAAAAAAGGTTCTTATTAAAAAAAATCAAACCAGAGGCCAGGTTTTGGGGTGAATGCTGGAAGATCAGAGAAGCAGGACAAGCCACAGTCACCTCACCTCGCCAATTTCTCAGCTGATCCTGTTTCCTCAGACTGGAAGCCTCTCAGTCCTCATCCAGAATGAATCTCAGCTGAACTGCTGCTCAAAAGCCTAAAAGCTTAACCAGCTAAAAGCTTCTAGTTTCTGGTCTTCATGCCTTAAATACCTTTCTGCTTTCTGCCCTCACCTCCTGGGATTAAAGGCTCACTTCTTGGGATTAGGGGCATGAGTCACCATGCCTGGCTATTTCCAGTGTGGCCTTGAACTCACAGAGATCCGTGCCTCCAGAAGGCTAGGATTAAAGGTGTGAGTGCCACCATTTTTCTAGCCTCTGTATCTAGTGGCTGTTCTGTTCTCTGACCCCAGATAAGTTTATTAGGGTGCACAGTATTCTGGGGAACACAATACCACCACAGCTGGCTATCAAAGTTTGAGGACACACTACAGAGACTCTTGAATGCTGGGCTAATGCACATGAGCTGTTTTCAACAGCTGTGAGCTCCAGTGGTGATTGAGGATGACAGTAACAACTGAAACTGTAGGTCAGGAAGAGGACTCTACAACTGGGTGTTGGAGGGGCTGCCATGACTCCCACTATAACCCTGATGAGGAGTTTTCATAGCGTGAACTCTTAGTGTTATACCTTGCCCCACACCCCACACCCTCCCATCTCCTCCCCCCCTCCTGCCCCGCCCCCACTTCTACCTCCATGCAAGCCAGGGTCAGAAATGGTCACTCTTGTGGTGGTCTTGGGAACATGAAGGAGTTTTGAATTCAGGAGTACTGAGACACGCAGAAGACAAACTCCCTCTTCCAAAGAGTATGGAACTCCTAAACTGGATCCACATTTTATTTTCCTCGGTGAAAATAAAGCACCTCACAGCTGCAGCACCGTCCAGTTGATCTGTAGTTTCCGATCGCAGAAATGGGGAAGAAAGAAAAACAGTTTCTGCAAACACTAATCTGCTAGGA
This sequence comes from Peromyscus californicus insignis, assembly GCF_007827085.1. Taxonomy (NCBI): domain Eukaryota; kingdom Metazoa; phylum Chordata; class Mammalia; order Rodentia; family Cricetidae; genus Peromyscus; species Peromyscus californicus. The sequence continues at coordinate 28,934,921 of NW_026294458.1, forward strand.
CTCAAAGCCCCAGTAAGTGCAAGCCAGACCCTCTAACTGCTTCTCACCCACTCACGGCTGGGCCTTTAGCATTTGGTAACAGCTGCTCAGAGCAAATTTGTGTAATATTGGCACTCCCGGAACTCCCAAGGGCTGGATAGAACAAGCTGATCCAGACCCTTTCCCCTTCCGGGAGCTCCGAGAACCAAAAAAAAAAATCTGTGGGGAGATGAGTGGCAGCTGGTGAACCAATGGACAAGTAGCTGATGGATTGCAGGCTTCGGGGATGACTCACAGAGATGCTGAAGAAAGCCAAGTGGCCCTGCCCAGCTGTTCCAGAGCTTCAAAACGAAAAGAGAAAAAACAGATGTTCATTTTAAAAAAAAGTGAAAAACCAACTACAAATGCAAAACATAATTTTACATTTGTGAAATGCATGCCAGAGAGTACTTGCAGAATCGGAACACATTTTTGCTAGCCCCCACAGGGTGTTTGAATGACAAATATAGAGAAAAGGGGTGCATGTTTCTTCTCATCTCCCTTATACTTCCATGCTGCACTCCAGGGAGTATGAGACATGGTCTTGGTATGTCGCACAAGACACCTCTTAGTGTTTGTGTTACATTTGTTTAGAGCCAGGAGCAGACATAGAAATGGCCTACCTACTCCCAAGGCAAGAGCTGATTAAGAAAGAGCAAGAAAGGTAGCTAAAGACTTTGCCCTATTACTTCATGGAAGAGTCATCACATAAAAACAAACAAACAAACAGAATAAACAGAAAGTAATCTGGCGTGAATTTAGCAACATAGAGGAAAATGCTAGGAAGCAATTTTCCAGCTAAGCTTTAGAAATATTCCAGGCACAGGGTTTTAAATTGTCTTCATCCCAATAAGCAACCAGCTCCTGGGGCTGGGCCTTCAGGTGTGAATGCAGTTAAGTGGAGGCGGCTAGAGGTTGAGCCCTTTCTCCCACTGATGAACAAGTAAGTGAGACGAAGGTACCTCAGGGCTTTTCTCCAAAATCTTTGCTCTGTTGCCTCATCTTAAAGGCAGGTGGTCAAGATCTGATGTCATGAATTCTGTAAAGGATAAGGAAGGTGCTAGAAAGGTCCAGAGGGTGCTGTTTGGCATCTAGGGGTTGCCTTTAGGCTCTGTGCTACACCCTGGCTCTGTCTTACCTGAACTGCCTGAACCAAGTTCTCAACTCAATTATGAGTGAATATAATCCACTCAGTCCAGGACTTCTTGACGCCCCCTGGGAAATCACTCCATGATTGGAGAAAGAGTAAATGGAGGTTAAGTGAATCCAGGGCACCTTTTCTAATCCACTCTTAAGATGGTCAGGTGATATTTACCTTAAGACAACCCCAGATGAGAACTCTGAGGGTTTCAAGAGTGGACCTGGACTCAGACAAGCCTTCAGGCTCATGTGCTAGATGCCCAAATGTTGGAAGAAGGTCAAGAGGCCAGGATGGGATTTATGAAGCAGACATCACTCTCAAAGCTGGAGCAGTAGTAGCTCAGGAGCAAATACCAGAGTCATGGTACATCAAATCTCCTAAAACTCTGACCCATATTCATCCAAAAATTACAGCCAATGACCAGCTTCCTATATATATATATATATATATATATATATATATATATATATATATATATGGTTAGCATTCAGACCCACTTCTTGGAATCCTGGCCAATAAGCAGGTAATACCCTGGCCCGCTCAGCATCTTGGTATCATCCTACTTTCCTGTTCCCATTAAGAAAGGACTCTTCCCCTTCACGCTCTTTCTCTTCCCCTCTTGCATACGCCTCCCTCTTCCCTTCTCTCTCTCTCTCTTTCTCTCCCTATTTCCCTCTTCCCCTCTCTTCCCCCTACCAAAAAAAACTCTCCACTGAGCACTGTCTGCATGACATCTTTGTCTCTTATCCGCCATAAGCACCTTGGCTCCACCCGCCAAGGCCTCTCTCTCTCGCCATATCACACATACATATGCAGGCAAAACATTCATACACGTAAAATAAATCTTGATTTTTTTTTAATTTTTCATATCCTTTCTCTCTGGTTTTAAACAATTTTTATTTTCTATGTCATTCAATACCTGTTGTGATGCATTATTTATAGAGTCCCTCCTTCAGGATTCATTTCTTTTGAGTAATAAAACTTTCTGTATTTTCCAAAGAAGCAGATTGTTTCCTCAAAACAATCTGAAAATAAAGATGTAAAATGGTAGGCATTATAGTGTTGGAACACGGTCCAAGAGTGGAGTCATGGGAGGAGAATTCTGAGTACTTGTGAGAAAACTCTAAGAAACCAAGACTTAAGTCTTGTGACCCCAGTTTCTTCAAAAACACAGAATTGTGCTGGGAGTGTGTTTCCGTGTCCCTCCCAGGTGTAACAGAAAGGAGTGAGTTTACTTCAATCTGCAGTGAAACTGGCTATTGTTATTTGTTTATATGCCTCTATGAAAAAACACGCTTTTGCCACGTGTGGCTTGCCTTCCACGTTCGGCTTACCCTTGTAATTGAACATTTTACTCACGGGACTCCTCTTAACCCTTAGAGTATAAATTGTCTGATGCTCTGAAAAACTTGGCTATTGCATGAGACTTTAGCCCACCTCAGTCATGGGCCCCACTCTTCCAGCTCCCATGGTCTCTAGAGTGGTAATAAACATTGTTGTTGGGTCACAAGCCCAGGACAAATGGCTGAGGTGCCTAGTTAACATACCAAATCAGATGCTGGCACAAGGTTGGTTCTCCCAGCATCCTTCAGTCCCTGCCTGTTACAGGGCCCACCTGGCTGAATACCCCACCCCGTTCCATAATTTTCAAGAAATGATGAACATAACACACATACAGACACACATGCATTGCTCTCTGGGCTAGACACAAAGAAGACAAGAGCATGTAACTTTAAATTAAAGCAATGCATTAATTTAGGATGTAAATTATAAAGCTGATTATATGGAAATCCAAGGCAAGTAAGGTTAGTGGTTTAATTGTTCTCTTAAAACAGTGGTTCTCAATCTGTGGGTCATGTCCCCTTTGAGGGGGTCAAATGACCCTTTCACAGAGGTTGCCTAAGACCATTAGAAAACACAGATATCTGTGCTACAATTTATAACAGCAGCAAAATTACAGTTATGAAGTGGCAATGAAAATAATTTTATGGCTGGCGTCCCTATAACATGAGGAACTCTATTAAAGGGTCACAGCATTGGGAAGGCTGAGAACCACTGTCCTGAAGGAAGTTTGAACAAATAGTCTGAGTATACAGCAGGATATCTGGTTAATTACATAGTCTTAAGTGACCTTCAGGTGTATTATTAACTTATCTGTGAGGTGTGACAAAAGCTCCACTCTCTTAGAATGTAAAAGGTATTTTCACAAAAATAGTATCACTACACCAGATTACCACGAGTAGATGCCCATGTGGTATGTGTCTCAAAATGTCATCTGTTTTGAGAAACCATCAAGTTAAAAATAAAATTGAGGCCACAGTCTTTTCTAAATAAGTTATTTTGTTTTTAAAAATAGAAATTCAAACCACAGTCTTCTTCTTGATTGAAAACATAAATTATTCATACTTAAAAATAAAAATTTCAATCAGAATCTTCTTCCTGCCCTAAACAAACAAAGCAACAAAGCAAACAAGCTTTATGTATAGCAGATTAACTTAGGACCAACATGGCAATAACAAATTCTTTACACTTTATTGCAAGTTTAGGTTCATGCAAAGTTTTTTATAATCATGTTAAAAATCCTTTATCAAGGGCATCTTTGCTACTCAGTTTCCATATCATCCTATTTAGCTCTGTGATATGCTTTCCCTTCATATGTGTGGATAGTCACTATTCTATATTTTGTATATTCTATATACTGTTGTGGAATATTCTTTTACACTGTGTGAAGATGTGTCACTGTGACTGGTTTAATAAAGAGCTGAATGGTCAATAGCTAGACAGGAAGAGGTGAGGCGGGACTTCTGCAGACAGAGAGGACTGGGGGGTGGGGGAGAAAGGCAGAGAAAGCAGCATGAGCAGTATGGAGAGATGAAGTAACAAGCAATGCAACAGAATATAGATTAAAATAAATGGGTTAGTTTAAGTTACAAGAGCTGGTGGGACAAGCCTAAGCTAAGGCCAACCTTTTATAATTAATAAGTCTCTGTGTCATTATTTGGGAGCTGGCAGTACTGAGAAAGACTTGCAACAATATATAAAATATATAATTTTATATAAGTAGACATTTATATTTTTAATACTGCTTATAATTCTACTTTATAGTTTTTAACATGCTATGCAATTGTTCACTATAGACACTCTGCAAGGGGGCTAGAGAGATGGGTCAGAGGTTAAGAGCACTGATTGGTCTTCCAGAGGACCTGGGTCTGATTCTCAGAACCTATTAAGTCACACTTCTGTAACTCCAGTTCCAGAAGATCCACACTCTCCTCTGGCCTCTGAGGGCAACAGGCATACATATGGTACCCATATCCATAAAGAGAAGTTATGCAAGTCCCAGGAAGAGACAACGGAAAACACATAATTGGATTCAACTTTTGAATCTCACTTGCTCAAATTGTTAGACAAAGTATCTTGGCCATTTTAGTTTTCTAAACCCCTTACATAATGTGTGAAACATATATAATAAAATCTACCTGTAACAAAATAAATAATTCATGCAAAGTACTTAGTTCAGTTGCTTAGGACATAGACTTTTATAAAACCTGTTATACTGTATGATAAATGTGTGCTAATAAAAGTTTACATTTAGACACATAATATACTTTGGCTATATTTACTCACTAATACCCTCTCTTTTTTTTCACTCCTTTTTTTTTATTTTATATAAGAGATTTTCTAGTTGTTTTACGTATCAGCCACGGATTCCCCTGTCCTCCCTCCTCCCAGCCCCCAGCCTTCCCCCCCATCCACCCTCCATTCCCACCTCCTCAAAGGCAAGGTCTCCGCTGGGGAGTCAGCCCAGCCTGGTACATTCAGTTGAAGCAGGTCCAATCCCCTCCTCCCTGCACCAAAGCTGGGCAAAGTGTCTCAGCATAGGCCCTAGGTTCCAAAAAGCCGGCTCATGCACCAAAGACAGGTTCCAGGCCCTGGGGGCCTCCTAAACAGTTCAAGCTAATCAACTGTCTCACTTATCCAGAGGGCCTGGTCCAGTTCCATGAGGGCTCCTCAGCTATTGGTTCACAGTTCATGTGTTTCCGCTAGTTGGGCTATTTTATCTTTTTTTCTTATTCCCTTGTCCCATTCTCTTTACTAATGGTCTTCTTTCCTCATCTTTTTTTAATTTTAATTTTCACATATGAGAGAAAACAAGTAATATTTATTTCACTGGGTATGAATTAATTTGATTATGATTATTTTCAGTCTCATCCATTTTCTTACAAATACGTGATTTTTCTTCTTTATTATAAATGAACATACATATGCATATATTCTACATTTTTTGCAATATTTTCTGTTGATGGGCACAACTCTGATACTATAGCTCCATAGTTATGAACAGCATCCCAATAAATACGAGGTTACAGAATAGTCAGGTGGTGCAGCCTGTAACCCTAGTTACTCAGGAAGGTGAGGTAGCAGGACCACAGATTTAATGCTTGCCTGGACTACAAGGTAAGTACGGGGCAATTTAGCAAAATCCTGGGCAACTAAGCAAAATCCTGTGGTTTTTTAAAAATAATAATAATTAAATTAATAAAATGACTGTGTGTATGGTTCACTGTTAGAGTTCTTATCTAGCTGCTAAAATTGTTGATCGGAACTAGAAACAAGTGAAGACGGAGCTGGAGAACATGCTGCTAAGGTGGTCCACTCACATGGAAGATGGGCGACTCCTGGATCTTGAAGGGAAGCCTCATTTCTCTAGCCTAGGGAGCTGGCCTTGGGGCCACCTGTTTTCCCAGGACATTGAACAGTTGGCTTTTATTTAAGAGAGGGGAAATTATTTAAGAGAGGGGAAACAGGAAGTTGCAATGTTTTGTCTTATATTGCCTCACTCAGGAAATCATGCTACTCCATTTTACATCTAATTGGTTACATGATGGATAGTTGAAAGGCCTGGGAAAATGGCCACAGAGTAAAAAAATATCCTATTGTAGGTATGCATTAAGAAGGAAAACTTCTTGAAAGTTTGACAAGACCATTCAAGTATCACTATGTGTGTGTACACATACATATATGTGTGTGTACATACATATATTAGAGTGTATACGCACTTAAAATCTGAGTTACAAAGACATAAAATATATTTAAATGAGACTAACTTTGGAAGAAGTTACCAAATTTAAATACTTAGATATAATCAGAGATTCTTACACATATATTGGGTAATTGTCAACTATTGTTTAACCATTGACTTTCATTTTCTGATTAAAGTAGAAAACAAATCTTGGCTCATTCTGAAATATTGTTTTGGATGAGAAGCCTATGAATTTTTATGTTTTTGTCACATCGCTCATTCATTCAGCAGGTTTTAAATGACACTTTACTGACCTAGAGCCTAAACTTTGTGGAATTTCTTAGTGTTTATGGTAAGGAGACAGACTAAAAATGGTGTGTACTGAAAAGTGGACTCTGTAGGTTTTTAAACAGGTACAGAGAAAGGTTCCAACTTCAGTCTGTTTGGAAATGGATCGAACAATTCTTCCAAACATGATATCACATTTGAGCAGAGTCTGGAGTGAGTTATAACTACGCAAGCAGGTGCAGAGAGAAGGGAGGGGATGTTTCCAGAGGAAAGAACTTAGCGACCACAGATTCCAAGACATGTGAGAGGATGATGCCATGTGCTACAAATGGTCAGAGCTCTGGTCAGCAGAGTTGGCATGCAAAGGCTGAGGAAGCCAGGGCCATGTGTGTCAGAGCATGGAAGGCAAGCCTCATTTACAGGCTGAAATTTAACTTGTGGGCAGTGAGGAAACTGCTAAGGAATTTACGGCAAGGATGTAACACTGACATTTCAGGGAAGGTATAGTAATGGCCATTTGGAGGAAGGATTAGGAAGGATGGGTCTGGTGACCCAGAGAGCAACTGCAAGACAGCTAAAGTCATGAAGCTGAGAGCTAACACAAGACAATGGGTGTCATCTGCTCTGCTTACGACCTCCGTGACAAATAGGCATTGCAGAACTTCATAGGAGAGTATCTTGTTTTCTAGCTATTTATCTTTGTGTTTGGTACTCAGCACCTCTGCCTGTTTCCTTCCCATACTTTTGCTTTAGGCTACTTGTGAGTGAAGTCTTGTGTGGCTGTTTTCCAAGTGGCTGAGTTTTTAGCATGCTTGAGGGCCCATTTTTCATACAATAAATATAACCGCTCCCAGTCAAATTCAAAGGTACAAAAAGCAGTGTAGTACTTATAGGACACTAAGTGAGAGGGGAGAGGCAGGGAGTTAGTGTTCAATGGGCACAGACTTTCAGGTTGTGATCATGAAAAACTCTGGAGATAAGTGGCCATGATGGGTGCACCGCAAGGCCAGTGCACAGCGTGACACTGACTGTACGAGAAAACGATTAAATGGTAGATTTTACAACATGTATGTTACCGTATTAAGAGCAAAACCAAAACAGAGCTTCTAGGATGAATCTACCCAAGAGTGAAACATTTGAGTCTGGTAAACTGACAAATTCCTGATTGCTTACTCTAGTTAGATGTGTTTTTTCTGTTTTTCAAACCATTCTGCTCTCTAAGAAAACATCTTTAGTGGAAAAAAAAAAATAGCTCTACTGCTTCTGTAAAGCTTTCTTTTTCTTTTTCCTTTCTTTGAGACAGAGGCTCACTATGCAGCCCTGGTTAGCCTCAAACTTGTGATGATCTTACTTCCTGGGCTTCCCAAGCCCTTGGATTACAGATGTGGACTACCACATCTGGTGAAAACATCGTATTTTTAGAGATGAATAAATTGGGAGTCGGGGATGTTGACAAAACATATACTGCTTCCTCACAGACAACTCAAATCCCAGCCAATAAATGAATGCATTATCTAAATAGGAAAGGAATTTTTAAATATGGGGGCAGAGGCTCTCTAGTTAGGACTTGTGTTTTTCAATATAATTTGTTTCTCTTTTCTTTGATGAAGTTATTTATGTTTATTGGCACCAACTTTGAATTTTTCCAATAGTCTATGCATTCTGATGATCATATTCTATTTGATCTTTATTCTGAAATTTTTGCAACAGATTTTGCCAAAAAGCATTTTAAGTTAGAATATAGTGCGGGGTTTCCAGCAGAACCCTATTAGCTGTGATTATTAGCCAGTGTGACCTTAAGAAAACAGCAGCGCCTGACTTCAAAGCAGCCATTTCAAGAGACTGGATGGAGATAGTGATGTTCAAAGTATTCATTTGCTGGGCCACTTATCCTGTGGCAGAAACTCAAAGCATATTTGAAATTCCTTCCAAGCATTTTCTCCAGTGCTAGTTAATGAACTATGTATGAAACTTATTATTGAATAATCATATATTGACCCCAAACAGAACTAAACAATTTGATCATTTACCTCATTTGTAAGATTTGGCTTCCAGAGGTTTCAGACAATGATTGAAAGGCAACTCAAACTTTAAAGATTGACAACTAACCTCATGGAAGCTGTCCAAAGATTCTCCTGCAAGCTAGATGTTAGTCAGCTTCCCATCACTGGGCGAACTATCCAAGATGATCACCCTATGAAAAGGAAAGACTTAGTTCAGTTCACAGTCTTAGATGTTTCAACCTGAGGCCACTTGGCCCTGTTGCTTTGGGCCTGTAGGCTGCAGAATATCATGGCTGAGAGTGTGGAAGAAGAAAGCTGTCCCCATCATGGCCAGCAAACAAAAAACAGAGCAAAGATCTGAGGTCCCAATATATTCTTCAAGGCAAACTCCATTGACCTACCTCCTCAAAATAGGCCCCACAGCCTAAAGTTTCTACCATTTCCCAATAGTGATATCAGCTGGGGATTGAGGCTTCAACAGAGGAACATTTGAGAAACATTAGAGACCTGAGCTGTAACATGGTGTATATGTGTAGACAGAGATAGCCCTGGATAGTATCCACTCCTGCCCCTTTCTCCTTTTACATTTCCCTGAGTTGTACTTGCTTTGCTTCAGAGTGCTTATCAGTACCTGCCACTCACTGGTCTCTCTCATTCAGGAATGAACTTTCACCAGAGCACAGCCTCCATCAACTTGTCTGTGTCTATATTCAAAACACTAGAATAAAGTCCAGTGTGTAATTAGTCTTTGAATGCATAATGCATGGGTAAAGTCAAAACTTACACTACTTTCCTGAAGTGTTTGTCTCAGTTTCATAATTCCAGCATTGAAAATATTCACCTTGGGGGCTGAGGAGTTAGTTCAGTTGCAGATTACTGTCCAGTCACTCAGAGGGTCAGGGGGTCAGGGTTCCATTACTAGCACCCAACATAGTTGCTTACAATTGTATGTGACTCCAGTTCAAGGATCTAACATCCTCTTCTGTCCTCTGTGGACAACAGGCATGAGCATGAGGCACATACACACACACACACACACATATGCAGTAAAAATAAATAAAACTTTCTTTAGAGGCTAGGTAACAAGGAGGGCCCAAAGAAGGATGCGTGGATTTACCTGGGAAGGGGAAATAGAAGTGATTTCCTGGGTAAACTGGGAATAGGTGGGAATGGGAACTTGAGGGATAGGTTTAGGGGTGGGATAGAGGGGGAAAGTAATGACAGGGACATCTTGATAGGGGCATTTCAGGGTCAGACAGAAACCTGGTGCAAAGGAAACTCTCAAGAATCTACAAGGATGACCCCAGCTAAGACTCCTAGCAATAGTGGATAGGTGGCCTAAATTAGTCATCTCCTGTAATCAGATTGGTGACTACCCTAAATGTCATTAGAGACCCTTCATTCACTAACTGATGGAAGCATGTGCAGAGATCCAGAGCCAAGCACGGAGCTGAACTCTGGTAATCCTGTTGAAGAGAGGGAGGAGGGATTGATTATATGAGCAAGGGGGGGTCAAGATCATGACAGGGAAACCCAGAGACAGCTGACCTGGGCTAGTGGGAACTCATGGCCTCTAGACCAATAGCTATGGAGCCTGCATGGGACTGACCTAGGCCCTTTACATATGTGTGACAGTTGTATAGCCTGCTCTATTTGTGAGATTCCCGGCAGTGGAAGCGGGACCTGTCTCTGAAGCTTTGGCAGGCTTTTGGGAACCCATTCCTCATACTGGGTTGCGTTACCCAGCCTTAATACAAAGGAAAGAGCTTAGTCCTACCTCAACTTGATGTGCCATGCTTTGTTAACATTCATGGGAGGCCTGCCCCTTTTTGAACAGAAACAGAGGAGGAGTGGATGGGGAGAGAGTGGATGGAGGTGAAGGGAGGTAATGGGAGGAGAAGAGGGAGGAGAAACTACAGTAGGAGAGTAAAATAAATGAATAAATCTAATTAATAAAAAAGAAATAAATTGGACAAAGCAATAAATAAATAAATCAAACTTTCTTTAGAAGAAAATAGTCACTTTAATTTTGATGATTGGCAGTGCTACATCTGTATTTGTCACTGTTGTTTAACATATATAGAGATAAAGAGGCCCTATGTTTCAACAGTAATACCAATGTTTTTCTTCTCTTCAGTTTTTCTTTAAACTGACCAGTCATAGTTTGTTTTCTGGGGTTTGCCATCTTTCTCCAACTGTATTTGATTGGCAGAGACTTACAATGTTAGTACCAGGACTCTATGTCAGAGTGAAAAGAATGACACAAATCAATGGAAGGGTACTTCATGTCCTCACAAATTAAATATCAGCTATGGAAGGACAGGGGAATGCAGCAGCTTCAACTCAGTGGCAGAGTGCAAGCTGAGCGTGCTTCAAGTCCTGTGTTCAGACTCCAGTGGAGAGAGAGAAAGGGAAATGGAGAGAGAGAGAGATAAAGGAAGAGGGAGAGAGAACGAGGTGAGTGGGGAGCCTTAGAAGGCCTCTCAGAGAAGGACGAGTCCAGGGAGAAGCTTCTGGGAAATCCTGAGGGAAGTTGATCCAAGGCCTAGACGCAGATGCTCAGCTGGAGGTGTAATAGAAATCTGAGAGAAAGAGCCCAAGAGGTGATGTGTCTAAACTATGGGCCTCTAAGAACATCACATGGTCTTGCCTTTCTCCTGCCACAGTTGACGCTCTATGCTTCTCCTCATCATGTAAGTTGTGCATGATAGATGTCTGTCTTCATGTCCACCTGTATGCATTCCTCAAGTGATGCTTTTCTATTTCTGTGATTGAAATAGCCTTCTAGATTTGTGATATCAGCCCCAGTCCTTCTTGAAATACAGACTCCTGCCTCCAGCTGTTTACTTAACATCTGGACCAAGGTTCTGACTGGAAATTCAAATATGATATTTGCTTTTCTCTGTTCCCTCAAGTGCTCTTGTCAGCCCTGTCTTCAAAATATATGCCATAGTAAGATGATTTTCTGTAATGACCTGCTGTGAGCACCCTAGTTTGAGCTACCACATCTTTCACTTGTGCCAGTACAGCACCCTCCTAATGGTCTCTCTGTTAGAATTCTGCCCTCACTCCAGCTACATGACTGCACATACACAGTTCCGGGTCTTGCATCTTATGTCATCAGCAGGTGCTGGCGACTATGTGTGCAGTGTAGTCACACAATCTGCACCTTAAAAAGCCGGACGCAGACTCCACTCTCTCTCTCTGTTCCCTCTGCTCTGCTCCCCTCTCCCCCACCCCACCATCCTTTTCTCTTTCCAGGCCTGGCTCTCCTCTCTCCCCTCTCCCCCCTTTCCCTCCTAATAAAGCTCTGAAAACTAACACTGGGTTCTGTCATGACCGTGACCTTTCCACATGGTAATCAGTGCCGCAACCAGTGCCATTTATCAGACCTATTGCTCCCAAGACGCCAGGTTTCTTTGACCTCCATACTCATCACTCAATCATAAACATTTCTGTAAGTCCCATAGCGGCACTGTCATGCCTTTGCTGAAAAATCCTTCACCACCGTTCTTCTCGGACACACCTGTGAAATACCCCCTGTCTTAGTGTCTGTGCAATCCTACTTCTTCACCTAGAATGTTCTTTTCCTTCCCACTACAGGAGTGACTTGTTCCTACTGTCTCTAGATCCATTATCCTTGTCCTCATCTCAAATGGCTTCCCTCTCTTTACTATCCTTTACTCCCTTCCCTCTTCAGGTCTCTCTTTCAAGTATACATACATACATACATACATACATACATATATATATATATATATATATATATATATATATATATATATATATATATTGCAGCCACTTCTTATCCTTGGGGAATATATTTGAGACCCTCAGTGTATGCCTTTAGCCAAAGACAATATTGGACCCTGAGTGTTCCTTTTTTTTTTTTCATATATACGCACACAGGCTTAATGCCTTTTCCATACCAAATGAACATTTGTGCATAATGCCCAGACCTTTTATAGTCTGACATGGGACAATAATACCAACATGAAGTTTTTTCCTTATGATTTCAAGAGGAATCATTCTTACTGTAGTCTTGTCCATCTCCACATACATGATTTTTGGTCTTTATTGTCCCAGTTTGCTTCTCTTTTGCTGTGATAAAACATTGACCAAAAGCAACATGAGGAAGAAAGGGTTTGTTTGTCTTAAAAGTCTATCATTGAGAGAAGCCGTGACAGGAACCTAAAGCAGGAACCGAAGCAGAGGTCATGGAGAAACACTGCTTACTGACTTTCTACTCCTAGGTTACTCAGCTTGCTCTTTATACAACCCAGGTCCTCCCACTCAGGGGTGGCACTGCCTATGGGTCAACCATTAGTCAAGCAAATGTCCTGATTAATAGACTTGCCTACAAACTAATCAGATGTAAGCATTTTCTCAATTGAGACTCCCTATTCCCTAATGGTTTTACATTGTGTCACATTGACAAAACTAATCAGCACGTTTATCAAGTCAGAAACATTCATCTTTGTATTAAAGGAAGCATTTTGTGATACCTCTTTGATAGCTGGTATCACCACCCATGCACTCTGAGTACATTGAGTAAAATGTGAATTAGATGAATGTAAGTACTGTGGGACTGAGAACACCAAACTGATCACCACCATGGCTCCAAGGAGGATAGTGTTTAGCATGGGAGATACACTGGATAAAAAGATGATTCTTCCTCATGAAGAAAGAGCAGGAGAATGTAAAACTTAATCCAGTTACTCAGAATAGAACGGGATTTAAACCTTACACATATCTTTGTTTTCAAACTTTGCTTGCCCACAGGCAACCAAGACATCAGAAATCAAAACCTCATGTAAGAGAGGACTACTATACTTACTTTCATTCTTATGAGCTATTTGTCTCCCATTAATGTGTAAGCTCACATCTGTACTTCCAACGACAACAACAATGCCTGGCACTATGAAAATACATGTAGAAGAAATAGATTGTTATTTTGTTGGTTCCCACTTTCTGGTGAGATGATAATCTGAGGTCTTTTGAACAAAATGTCTAAGATGTGATCAGTCCAGTGAAGTAACCAAAGAAAGATGGGATCAATCCTGCCTGGAAGAGCAGGTGACAGAGGCTGATCTGAGATGAAGACTGGAGGAATGATAACACAAGGACAAGCAGGCAGTCCAACACAGCCTGCCAGAGTATCTGGAACTCTCACACACTCTATGGCCAATAGAACACAGCAAGCAAATGGACCAGATGCAATGTGGATGTCCCCTGAGTTACCTGTGGAAAACCTGTTCCAGGAAACAAAGAAACAATGCCTGTCACAGAAGTGGACACTGCAGTTGGCTGCAGCCATTATTGGCACTGCAATTTACATGAGGACAAAGTTGGCAGTGATGCTGTGGAGACACGGTGTTTGCCTATCTTCTCTAACAGGCTGTAAGCTTCTAGGGGAAGATGCTGTCTGGCTGATTGTTAATCTTGGTGCAAAATCTGCTCACTGGGAAAAAGAAAAAGAAAGAAAGAAAACAAACAAAAAAAACAACCAAAACCAAAACCCAAAACCAAACCAAACAAAGAACTGAGAAAGAAACTTGATCTTTTCCATCTTGAATACGCCTATGTGGATGGAGAAAGAAACAACCAGAATGTTCCCCTTCAAATGTGGTTGACAGAAAAATTTTGTTTGCGCTAAATAGCTAATGGCAAAGGCTTTGCAACCATATCCCCCTGACCCTGGCATGGATCCTCCAAGAAGCAGATTCATGTTCAGGCTCATTCCTTTCACACAGGACAGTAAAGATTTGAACTTCAGATCACCAGCTGTGGGGATTTAAAGAGTTATTAGGGGCTGGAGAGATGGCTCAGTACTTAAGAGCACTTGCTATTCCTACAGAAGACCCAGATTTTAGGTCCCAAGATCGACACAGCAGCTCACAACTGTCTATAAGTCCAATTCCAGGAAATCCAACTCCCCCTTCTGGACTCTGAAGTCACTTGGCACACATATGGTGCATATACATATATGCAGACAAACACTCAAACACATCAAACAAAAATAAATAAACCCAAATAAATAAATATGAGGAGCCAATCTCTTTAATTTATACTAGGGTAAGATCCTTCGGTGTTTTCCAATTGTAAGAGCAATATATTCCTAATCAAACAACCTTCTAAAGGGCCTTTAAACTTCCCCTAACAAACTCTTAAGCACTTATGTCAACTTTAAGGAAAAGAAAACCAGTAATAGTTCTTGAGAGTTTTGGACGTTAGCTCATCAGGCAACTTTAAATATATATATATATATATATATATATATATATATATATATATATATATATATATATATATATTTACTTTTTAAAATTAAAATATATTCACATCATTTTCCCCCAACCCCTCCAATGTGCCTGTCTTGATTTGTGTTCTTAAAATCATGACCTCTTTTTCTTTAATTGTTACTACATACATAAGCATATATTTCACACACACACACACACACACACACACAAACACACACACACACACACACACACACAAATGCCTAACTATAAATACAACCTTCTCAATCTCTTTGGTTTTAATGTATGTATGTACATGTATATACATGAGGTCAGGGCTGACCACTTGCTACTGCTAGGGGCTCTCATCCTTGGGGAAGGCTGCTTCAACTGCTCCCAGCATCCCTTGGTTGCCTACAGTTCTTTGTCTAGCAATGGGGCACCGTGAGATTTCCCCCTTTCATATCAGCATGTCTATTGATGATGTACTTCTTCAGGTCTTCTTTAGGCAGCCATTTATTTTTTGAAAAAGCATTTTCAGGTTTAAATTAGGTATGTGGCATTTGGTTGGTAGTTTGAGATCAGTTTTGAGTATTTATTTGCTTTGGGTTTATCTTGTTCTCAGAACCTTTCTGGGTTTCCTCAGCATCCTGAGTTAATGCCATGATGGGGTTTCCCCTTGACCTTTTATCTATTTTTTTTTATTTCCACTTTAGTTCCTCTCATACTGTGAATAACAAGAAAGGAGAGTTCATTTGAATGCTGAAGAACATAAATGTGGCCAAAGAAGAACATTTGATTAAGGTCTGAGGGTGGAAAGAAAAACCACAGCAACATCCACTGTGTGAACATTCAGTGTCTACCTCAGGGTATGGTGAAATGGTTCTGCTAGCCTTCCTGCTGGAGAGAATGGAATCCTGGGGCACGGGAGCTGGCTCCCCTGTCCTGTGATGTTGAAATGCCGTCTTGTTTTTTTCCCTTTTCTCCCTGTTCCGTGACACTGAAATGTTGGGCTGTTTTCTGCCCCCCACTCCGGCCCCTTGTTTCCTGTTTCCTTCTAAGCAGGTGATTTTCTAGTGTTTTGAATTCAGTTCGGTGGCATCTACTGAATGTTACTTTGTGCAAGAGAGCTATCTGCAGGTGATGGGCAGCCTGGGTTCTCTAGTGTGCTTGGAACAGCACATTTCTATGAATGTGGGTCCAGCCAGCTAATGGTCACCTTTCTGGATGTCTATCTCTTTCTGTCCACTTTAACTTTCATCAGATAGCCACCTCCCACCCTCATCACTCTAAAGCAATCCTAATGACTCTTTCCTCACCCGCCCCACGGCTCCATTACTATGCAATCGACACCAGGTAATTTCCTGTCACATAATCTCCAAGTTAGCATTTATGACATTTACTCTTGGCTAGGATGTGGTGATGATGCACACACCTTTAATCCCTGCACTCAGGAGGCAGAGGCAGACATAGCTCTATGAGTTCAAGGTCAGTCTTGTCTATCTAGTGAGTTTCAGGACACTTAAGGCTATGTGGAGAGACCCTGTCTCAAACAAAACAAAACAATCCCCCCAAATTAATTCATATGTCACTTTGCCTTTGGCTGAATACGCATCAAGCTCCAGTCTCTCCTCTAGATCTGCCTCATCCCCATACTAACTTATTTCTTTCTCAGGTTGCTGGTGAAAGGACCAGGCAGAAGCCCTCAATTTCAGTTTCCTGAGACTAGTGCAGGCAGTTTCTGGGAGGGCCATGAACAAAAGACATAGTCCTTGCAGTAGCTCCCTTTCTGCACGTACTCTGACCGCCCAAGGTTCAGCCAGTTGTTTACTGTCTGGGACCCCTCACCAACTTAGAGCTATGTACATGGGTCAATGTGAACGTGCGAGGCCAGCCAGCCTCCATGGCAGATCAAGGACAAAGCCTGGGACTTGTCCAGGCCTGCCCAAAAATGATAACAGTAACCCCCAACCAGTAAATTCAAAGGTTACACATCCTCACCCAATCATATGATGTAAAGGCTTGTACCACCCTGTTTGTGGTTTTTCCCTTTAAAAACTCCTCACTCTGAGAGCTTAGGGCTGTCCTCCTCCACTCTCTGTGTCCAAGTGTTGGACATGGACCAAGCCCAGGCTTGCTCGTTATCAATAAACCCCTGTGTGTTTTGCATCGGGTGTTGGCTCTGTGGTGGTCTTGCTTCGGGGGTCTTGTGATGCGGGCACAACACTGGGAAACGGACTGGTCTAAATGGGGAACTTAAAAAAATGGAAATTCAGATCCTTGCAAGCCACAAATCATTATGTCTCCCTATAAAGGGATGGATGTAAACTTGTCCCTTAACTTGCTCTTACTAGATACATGAATCCCAGACATCCCTGAGGAGCTTTTTCTGAGGTCCCAATGTAGGTTTAGACCTCAAGATGGAAAAACCAAAGAAGCTTCAAGAGAAATCCTACTTGGTCCCTGGTTTAGGGAAAAGCACTGTTGGATCGGCTCCTGCTCATGTGTTTAGTGCGCCATCTACTGACCCAGTGTCACAGAAGGAAGGCGAGCCTGAGATTCCAGGGAGAGAAAGGCAGCTGGGGGTTGAGGCGGCTTCCTCTCTGGGCACCACCAGTTCACTCATGTAACTGTATCTCAGTTTGACTCCCAAAAAGTGGGGGTGGGTGGGTGTTGGTGGTGGGTGTTGGTGACACAGGTTTCCAATGTTGTGCACATGGTTGGGGAGTTCGTGGAATACATGAGAATTCAGAAAAAAAAAATGAATGAGATTTGAAAGGACCTACTGAGAAAAGCTGCACCATTATTTCAGAAAGCAGAACTCTAAAACGATAAGTGCCCCAGTTGAACAAATCGAAGATCTTCTGTGGAAAAGAGAAACAGCAAAGGAATCCAGAGACTATGTTACAAAGGATAGTGCGGCAGAAAATGAAACACGAAGGTAGGACACCACCCTGCAGGACACCTGGTCTAAACTTCAGCTGCACCACTCTTCATTATTTCTGTGATGACAAGAGATTCATTGAAACATCCCTCTGTCCAGCTAGAAACTAGGGGACCCTCCTATTACCTCCCAGGTGTGTTAACTAACAGACTATATGCAAGCACCATAGACGGAGAAAAGCCCGGTGATCTGGTAGCTCTCGTTGGTAGGGGAAAAGAGAAGAAAACAGCGACCACAAACAAGAGGAGGGAGGAGGCTCGGGGAGGGTGGTGTGGACCACATCTGAAAATAATGAAAACACACCTCGACTCGATTCCTGGGCACGGGGCACTGCTCCACTTTACAGTTTGAACTGAAGTTGGCTCTGACTTTTATGTACTCACAGTGGTGCCCAGTGGACAGAGCACCTTCCTGCTTGGCACTTTCCGCACTCTAAACCATGAGGTAAGAGTGCTACATCCAACGCCCCTACAGGAATTTCCCCAACTCTTGGGTCAGAGCTGTATGTGCAGGGAAGGCACATGTAACTGGGAGAGATGGAGCTGACCTAGGGATGCAACTAGGGATGATGTTTTTACCCATTGAGAGAAGCTGCTTGTACGGCTTAGTTCACAAGGCTTTGGTGGCCCCTGGGTTGCCACTGTTGGTGGCAGTTAATAATGAATTGTAGAGGTTGGGAGAAATGCCCACAGGACCCGAGTGTCTTCCCTTCTCACTCAAAGCTGAGTCCACATGGAAGACCCAGGAGGTGGAAGCCAAAAGCTGCCACAGTCTCTCCTGTAGAGAGACTGGTCCGACTATTTCTTTGTGTGTGTGTGCATATGTGTGTGTTTCATGTGTGCATGTGCATATGCATATGTGTGCACACACATAGCGGGGAGTGGAGGCTTGGAGGCTAATGTCAGTCATATTCCTCAGGCGCTCTCCACCTTATTTATTTAATGTGTATAAATGTTTTCCGTGTGTGTGTGTGTGTGTGTGTGTGTGTGTGTGTGTGTGTGTGTGTGTGTACCATGTGGTGCATGCCTGCTGACTGCAGAAGTCAGAAAGGTACATATCAACTGGAACTATAGTTGTGGATGGTTGTGAGCCACCATGTGGCTGCTGGGAATGAAACCCAAGTTCTTCTCAAGAGCAACTAGTGCTCTTAACCAGTGAGTCTGCCCAGCCCCTCCACCTTACTTTTTAGAGACAGGGACTCTCACTGAACCCGGAGCATGTTGATTCAGGTAGGCTGACTGGCCAGTGAGCTTCAGGGATCCAAGTGTCTCTGCTGCTCTCCCCAGTGGTAGGGTTACAGCCTTGGTGCTCAGTTTTTATGAAAGTGCTGGGAATCTGAACTCAGGTCCTCACACTTGAGAAGCAAAGACTACCACCAACTGAGCCACCTTCCCAGCCCCCCACCTAACTACTTCTAGGGACTGTAAAAGATTCTAGATTTCTAGAACATCTGGAGAGCTGACTATTGTCACACACACACACACACACACACACACACACACACACACACACACACACGCTGTGTTCACCATCTCTACAGAAACTGGGAGCCAGAATGCCCATTCCCTGATGTAATATCCCTGCAGTCCTCGGAGACAGCAGCCTTTGCCCGCCTTGCTAACCTTTTACCAGCTTCCACACATCCCAAGGAAAAATAAGGACTAAGCATACAGTAACATGAGCCCCAATTAGCATAACATAAAAACAACTTAGTCATGTTTTCCATGGGCTTTTCCAAACCCAAACTCAAAGCATAAAGCAGGCAGAAAGAGATAAAAATACGTGCATGGAACTATAAATAGATGCATGCTGTCTGACTATGCACCACCAAGGTCTGTGGCCCCAGTGAGTGGCTGTCGCCAAGAAAACCAGTCAGGTGGAGAAACCTGAGGCTTTTCCCCTTTCAAACCATAGTGTGAGAATGGACAGGAAGGGAGACTGCCCCTGATGGCTCGGTAGGGAAGGAGTTAAGTCCTCAGTCATCCTATTCTGAAGTGATTTACAACGAGGAGGACGATGTGTAGAGTTTCAAAACTTTTCCCAGCCCAGGCACAGCCCTTTCCCTTCTCACCGGGTTCACTGACTCTCCCTGTACTGAAATGGGAAGGAGGCGTGTTTTGCTGATCTGTTAAATTCTTAGTGAAGTTTTCTTGATTTCCAGTGGCTGCTGTTGTTTGAGTTTGGTTTGGAGCAAACCTGAAGTAGTCCTGACTTTTCTGGAATGGAATCCAGATGAGGAAGAAGAAATAGAAGGAGAGGGAAAAAAGAAGAGAAAAAAAAGGTGGGGAGAAATAAAGGGAGGAGAGACGGAAGGAAAGGGGGAAAATTGTCCTTTTTTTTTTTTTTTTCACATTCACATTCACATTCCTCTGTTTTCCCTCAGCCTGGAAAACATATTAATCCCAGTGCTTTTACGCTAGGAAACAAAGGGACTCAGCCAGACTGTGTCGGGGAAAGGGTGATAAGAAAGAACTTGGAACTTCACCGAGGGCAAGAGTGAGGATTCAGAAAGCATTAGGACTTCACTCTAAGGACAATCCCAGTGGCAGCAGAGGACCAGCTCACACAGACTCAGGAGAAGCTGCAGACAAATGGAGATACGGACAGTCCCGCCAGCAGCAACGTTCACCTTATCTCACTGGACCAGAAGGTAAGAAGACACAGCCAGAAAGAGAGGGAATCAGCCCAGCTCGACAGGCTGAGCTTCCTGGGGCTGCTTTCTCAAACAGGAGCTCCCTCCCACCCCTTTTGTATTGCTCACCCTCCACAAGGAGACAGAGGGCTACAAGGAACCGATTTCATCTAGGAAACTGTCCTAGGGACCAACCTTTCAGTCTCTTTTGAAAGCCCCTGCATTCCGTCTCCATGAACCACCATGTAAGTGTGCGATCTCTGCCTTTCCCTGTTTGCTTCACCGTTGCTTGTTGGAAGAAATGAAGTGTGAGTGTTGTCTTAATTACACGGCTCCGTGTACACGGTCTCTGGGGCATCCAGAGTACAGCTGAGGCAGTCCAAGCATGCCTGCCGCCCGCCTGTGAAGCAAGGTTGGATTTCCTGCTTACCGACTGACTGCTAAGCACTGGCAATCCCAGCAGCTTGAAAGGAACGGGCTCTCACCCTGTTTTGTCTCCGCTGCCTTCCCTCCTTCTTCTCTAGCTACCCCTTCCCCTTGGCCAAGACAGAAAGAGAGAATGCCCAGCTCTGTTTGCAATTGCAATTAATGATTTTTTTCTCCTCCCTCTCTCTCCCTCCCCCACCCCATTATGATCTTTCTGCATTCCCAAGTGGATAACACAATGATGTGGAAGATGGGACCTCATTTCGCCATACTGTTGGCCATGTGGCTGGTGTGTGGATCAGAATCTCATTCCCCTGTCTTGGAGAGAGACAGGCACACAGGGCGCAAAGTACCTTTGGCCTCTCCAATCAGCACTAGGTCGGCTCGATATCTGAGGCACACCGGGAGGTCTGGTGGAACTGAGAAATCCACCCAGGAAGAACCAAATCTTCAGCCTCTCCCAAGGAGGAAGAGTGTACCAGTGTTAAGATTAGCTCACCCGACCATGAGGCCGACCCCCTTAGGTATCAATGGAGTGCCAGTCAGACCTGAGTCGAGACCAATAGCTAGGGGCTCTCCGCGTGAGATGGTCCGAGATGAGGGGTCCTCTGCTAGGTCCAGAGTGTTGCGTTTCCCCTCTGGGTCCAGCTCTCCCAATATCCTGGCCAGTTTTGCAGGAAAGAACAGGGTGTGGGTCATCTCAGCCCCGCACGCCTCGGAGGGCTACTATCGCCTCATGATGAGCCTCCTGAAGGATGATGTGTATTGTGAACTGGCAGAGAGACACATCCAACAGATCGTGCTGTTCCACCAGGCAGGTGAGGAAGGGGGCAAGGTACGGAGGATCACCAATGAAGGCCAGATCCTGGAGCAGCCCCTGGACCCCAGTCTCATCCCAAAGCTGATGAGCTTCCTCAAACTGGAGAAGGGCAAGTTTAGCATGGTGCTGTTAAAGAAGACTCTCCAGGTGGAAGAGCGCTACCCTTATCCCGTCAGGCTGGAGGCCATGTATGAGGTCATTGACCAAGGCCCCATCCGCAGGATCGAGAAGATCAGACAGAAGGGTTTTGTCCAAAAGTGTAAGGCCTCGGGCATAGAGGGCCACGTGGTCCAGGAAGGGAACAATGGCGGCGGGGGGAGCGGGAAGCACAGGCCTTGGCAGTGAGAAGAAGAAAGAGGACCCAAGGAGAGTACAAATCCACGCCACCAGAGAGCCTCAGAGAAAGCTGGCCACCACCAAGGCAGCCACTCCCCAACCTCCCCCAACCCCGAGGGCCACCACCCTTCCTCCTGCTCCAGTCACAACGGCCACGCGGGCCACATCCCGAGTGGTGACAGTAGCCGCCAGACCTACAACCACGACTGCCTTTCCAAGCACCCAGAGGCCCTGGACAGCCCGGCTGCATCCCTTCTCAGTCTCCCACAGGCCTTCTGCCACAGCCGAGGTGACCACCGCCAGGGGCACTTCCATTTCAGAGCAGCTCCACCCTCTACCTCGGAAGGAGCAACCCAGAGAGAAGTCACAGGCCACCAGGAGGCCCAGTAAAGCCACCAACTATGGGAGCTTCCCAGCAGCCCCACCCACCACTCTCTGGGAGGGCAGCACAAGAGCTGTGGGCACAAGTCGTTTCCGCGACAACCGGACAGACAGAAGAGAACATGGCCATCAGGACCCAAACGTGGTGCCGGGTCCTCACAAGCCAGCGAAGGGGAAACTGCCCAAGAAGAAGGACAAGATTCTCAGCAATGAGTACGAAGCTAAGTACGACCTCGGTCGGCCCACGGCCTCGCAAGGGGAGGAGGAGCTGCAGGTGGACATTATGCCCTCCCAGAACGCGAAGGAATCAAGAAAACACGAGAAGCTGGGGAAACCTGAGAAGGAGAAGAAGAAAAAAGGGAAGAGTGCGAAACCAGACAAGTTGCTCAAGAGTGAAAAGCAGACGAAGAAAGCCGAGAAAAAGAGCAAGCAGGAGAAAGAAAAGAACAAGAAGAAGAAGGCGGGTAAGACGGAGCAGGATGGCTATGAGAAGCCCACAGCAAAAGAGCTCACTCCAAGTCCCAAGAAGTCAGTGGCCGACCTGCTGGGGTCATTCGAAGGCAAACGAAGACTCCTGGTAAGTAATGCGTTTGGCACTTTCCTCCTGTGTGCTGAGGTGGGGCATTGGTGCGTTTGTCACGTATGTTACAAACTCACTTCTGGGGTGACAGAGTGAGGCTGAGCCTGCCTCATGCTCAGGAAGGCTGGAGGCAGGATGTGGTATGCCTTTGATATTAGCACATTGGAGGGCAGATTGGATTTCTGTGAGTTCCAGGTCAGTCTGGTCTACATGGCAAGTTGGCTGTTGTGAGTCTCACAGACACTTTTTAAACTAGTAGGCAGATATCTTCTCTCCAGGAAGACTGTCTCCTCCATTACTGTCCCAATTACTAGAAAGAGCAGGAAGAATCCCAGGATGGCATGTGGACTGAGTTATTTGCTCTGGTTTCTAGAGCCTCAGAGGTGTGTATGAATTTGGAATGAGACAGGAGTTTCTCCTGAGGCTGTGTTGGAAATGGGTATGTATGCCCACATTGGGGAAAAAAGATAAGCAATCCGCACTTCTGTTTTGCCTGCTGTTAAGTGTATACATCCCATCCCAGGAAACTTCTCTTTGAGCATTACTTGTCACTATCTGTAAAATGGTAAAAGGATTTGGATAAATTGAAAGGAGGCTTTGGGCAGGAACGAGCCAATACTAAATGGAAGACCTTTTCTCATCAGTCTTGTTTCTGACTCTTTCTGTGTGCACTCATGTTTCAGAACTCCTCCAAGATTTCTACACTAACTCTGGCTTCTTAATACCATGATTTTAGCCCAGGTTGCCAAGGAGGAGTTTAATAGGTTACATATAGTAAAAGACCCGTGAGTTCATATTGAGTGAGGCAAGTTGTATCTAAGAAAAGTTCTTAGATACTGCTTGAGGGAGCCATGTCAGGCCATTGTGACCATGCCCATCCTGCTGAACACAGGATCTGACTCCTGGCCTGGATTCATCTTGCATGCCAAACAGGCACCCTTCTCTAAGACATTTCTCAAGAGGCCTTCAGCTTGTTCAAAGTGGCCTAAATTTGGATTAATGATCTGAGCAGAGAGACTCTGATGACCATGTATCTTAAGTGATTTAAAAACTTTTAAATACCCATTTGAAGTGTTAACCAGAGCAGAGGCATTTGTGGTATTTGTTCTGGGTGGAGCATGTCTTGAATTTTCTTTTCATTTCCATCAATAGTGGTGTTAGGGATTAGAATAAAACCTAAGGTCTGGCTGGTTTTGAGAGAGAGAGAGAGAGAGAGAGGCTTTCTTTGGTGCTTTCTGTAAGTTGATGGCATTTTAAACAGATTTTTCAAGTGACTGTGCAAATTTAGGCAATCAGATGATAGGCTATTTGTAAAGAAATTTAACAGCTGCTTGTATATTTCTAGAATCCATAAACTGAAATGTTCCACTTAGGGCCATAAGCATCACTGATTTAAAGTAGAACTTGATCCAGTACCTGAATGTTTGTCCAGGATCCATGGAGCCAAGCTGCTCTCTTGGGGGCGTGGGAAAGCATTACCACTTGGGCTGCTTTGCTCAATGAGTACCTGGGACTTTGCCCAGCCCACTAAAGCACCCTCTCACCCAATTCTGTCCATTTAGACAACAAGGCAGGCAGAGTGCTCCTCATGGCTAGATTTTAAACACAGAAAGAAGTAATCAAGGGTAAAATGTCAGGATTGTAATTGTGCACCCGCCTGACAAATCCTCTCATTGCCCCAAGCGGGTAAGTCAAAAGAAAGAGGTTTTCATACTCCATCCCTGGAGTTAGCTGTGCCTTCGATTTCTCTTGCCTGCTCCCTGCTCTCTGTGTTAGGGATCGGAATGCCCAGCTGGGACTTCTCTGCTTTTAACAGTATCCCTGGTCATAAATTGTTATCAAATGAAGCTCAAAGGACAGCTTCTGCTGATGTCATATGAGGCAAAGCAGAAACCAGCTGGAATCGCTTCTGCCTATGTTGGCTCTTTGGAGCTAGCCAGAGAATAAGGTTTGTTATTAGAAAGAAAATCCCAACAGGACACAGTTCAGTCTGTCAGTCCTGTGTGTGACCAGCTGATCATATCTCTACTGTGTTTTCTGAAGTGCTAATGATGTATGAAGAAAGAATGGAGTCAAAAAGATGAGATGGAGCTGTCCTGATATCAAAACAATGCTTTTGGGTGAAAGGCGTTACTGGCGCATAACTCCTTTCCCACTCACTTTTTCCATCAAACTCTGCTCGTGTTATTCAGGAAGTGTGGGGATTCAATTAACATTCATTAAGGCTGAGCAGTGTTGAGCTGTTAAAGTACGACAGAGAACGTTTACTTCTAGTCTCAACTAAACCTGGTATGCTCAACCTATGGGTGGGTTTGCATTCCAAGAAATGGTGTGGACTTTCTGGCTCATTTCTCCAGCTTTTCAGTAACCAGATCCCTGACTCGAATTTATCGTAAAACCCCTGGCGCTTTGTATTCATTCACACCATTCTTTAGATGTGAAAACATCCCATAACTGCTCTTTAACCAGTTACTTAGGGAAACCCTAGCAGCAACTGTGTAAGTCGTGGTTGAGCGACCGACTTCTTCCGGTCTTCAAGCGCATTGCAGGTAGATCCAGGGGTCCTGCTTTTAAACCAGAGTGCAACTCTTGAAGCCTTCTGCCTCTCAGTTCGTTAAAAAGAGCAGATTCAACATGTAAGCTGCTTTGCTGAAACTTCATGGTTTTGTTCTCACAGTTCCTACAAGGAATGACTTATTAGCAGTCTTTCCCAGATGAGAAAACACAAGTTTAGATTCCTTGAGAAATTCACCCAAGGTAGGTAGCTATTATGTAAAAAAGACTGTGTATCTGTTCAACTTCAAAGTCAGTCCACACTCCAACCTCCCTTCCATTGGGTGTGAGCCTTGGGAGGTATATGCCACAAAGAAAATGGGAAATTGGGGAATAAAACTATTTCTTAATAAGTATGAGCATCTAATACTTCATTTTGGGGTAAGTGAGATGGCTTAGCAGGTAAAAGTACCTGCTACCAGGCTTCACAACCCAAGTTCAATCCCCAGGAACCACACGGTAGAGAGAACCATCTCCCATCTGACCTCCACATGCACCACACACCCACTCAGCCCACATACCATAGATAAATAATACAGCTTTTGAAACTACATTTTGAACTTTGAGTTTTCAAGACAAGTGAAGAAGCAGTCGCATTTTCATAGTAAGTGCAAATGTGGAGTTACTGCCTTTCCTACACAGCTCAACTCTGGCTTTCCAGGCAGTTGGTGAAGAACAGTTGATTGAACCCATTTTTCTCTTCCGTCTGTCTGCTTGATGTCCATTTGGGATTGGCTACAGAGATGGCGGACAGCTGTTTATCACTAAACCATTGGTCCTTGTGAAGGATAGCTAGCGATCATTTGGTGGCTCCGAGATCCACCTACTTGTCAGCTCACAGGGAGCTTTGATGTGCTGAACTGCATGAGTTCAAGCTCGAGTCTCTGATTGCTTTGGCAATGGAATCTCTGACAGTCCAAGTGGGTTAATAGTTTCAACTCTGCTTGTGAGACATTGCTCCTGAGATAACAATCTACTTACTTGGTTTTAGTTTTAGAAAAGGATTTAAAGTTCTGTTTTACAAGGCAGACTCCAAGGCTGAAAGTTAGTTTATGGAATCCTTTAAAAAAAAAAAAATCTAATGTTTTGAGCCTCGCCCAGTACTGAGACTAAGCGAAGACTGAAAATATTTCAAATCTTTCCCAGCATCTTCTGGTTCGTGTTTGCCCCCTTCACTTATACAGTCAGGTTTCATTCTCCTCTGGGACTCATTGACTCAACACACCACTGGAATAGACACACAGACAAGATCACAGCACAACGGTAAATTCAGGACACATGCCCTGAGTTACCGCCATCAAACTGGCAAGAGAGCAAACGACAGGGCCCTTCACTGAGGAGTCCTGGGGTAGTCCTTCTAGGAAGAGAGAACTGGAAACAGTTTCCATTTTAAGCACTGTTAGAGATGCTACCACGCTAGAAAATGGATGTGTCAGAGGTGTCAATACACAGGGAAAGGCTCTGACATGTCAGGTGACCAGCTGCCCCCATTTCCCTGTGCAAACTCCATCAGCAGATCAAGTGTAAGGAGAAGGTTTTCCATCTGGCTTATGGGCTCTGCCTAGATATATTCATGCCCAGGGATCCTCATGTTTCCGAGTTCCCCCTGCCCCTGATGTGGATGGACTGATCTCTAGCTTGTGGAATGTGGACCAGCCAGCATGGATCACAGGATAACTTCAGGGTCTGAGGTCTCAGAGCCTTAAGGAACTTGACATCAACATAAAACATATACATAAAAGAGACACAAAATTTCCATGTGAGCTGCGCAGGCAAATAGAACTGTAATTAAAAGGAGTACGTGTTTGAGATATGGTAGTAGGGTAGGATGTAGGAGACTGGAGGACATGGGCAAACACAGATGGTGGAGTTGGTGAGCTAGTCAGAGGCAGTAGACATGCGCGTGTTTGGACGCATAGCCCCATTCAAGTATCTACATATATTGTTCAATTCCTGAGACTTTACGAAGCTTGCATAGAGATTGTTCCACGGTAAAGAAGACAAAGGTAAGAGGCTGCAGGCTACCCAGGGGTTGAAGTAAGACAAAAATGCTAGGCCTCCCTCTTTGATGGTGGATGTCACCCTTTCCTCTGTGCCACTCTGCCTAAAAGTTGCTTTTATTTCATGGTTGAGAGTGATCTGATAACAAGGGTAAAGGGGGCTTAGAAGCCTGGGCAGAGTGCCTGCAAGGACAGAAGCCAGGAGGTGAATTGTGCAACATGTACATCACCTCCCTGTGAGTTAAAGCATCCCTGGGCAAAAGCTCCAGGTTAAGATAAGCCTGGAAGGATTTTCTTCCTCTGAGATTCCTACTAGACATCCATAATCTGATATCACTGTGTACATGTGGGAGAAACTGGCATGCAAGGGAGGAAGGGCATCTCTGAGATTATATATTGTCTGAAATTCTTAATTATACTTGCCCAGGAGGAGAAGACTGGAGGAAACTTTGAGAATTCTTAAAATATGGCCGTGGACCACAGGGCTCCATATCAAAGAATGAGGCAATGAAATGAATCCTGGGTATGGATATGAAGGGAGAGAACAGTAATTATCATTCATCTAGTGTCTGGGAAGCTGTGCCTTGGAACTTCTTGGAATATATTCTAAATATGGGCTAGGAGTTCAAAATCACAAAATTTTTCTTAGTTCATTATTTTAAGTAGACATGTTTCAGTTCATTTTTTATTTTGCATTTCATGTCTGTTTATATGGACATAGTGGCCAGGAAATATGTTTTAAAAGATATAATCTCAGTGAGGAAAAGTATCAAAATTCCACATCTATCTAAAATTTATTCATTGACTCAGACTTAGCCTTAAGGAAAAAAAACTAGCATGGTTCTTAAAACATACATTGATCATATTTCCAGTTGTTAGTTTGTTTTTAATTAGCTATATGTGTTTTGATATGGAAGGAAGAATTTAGAAATTTTATTTTAACTAGACATATTCTAGATTTTTCTTTTTTAGCTTGTCTTTGCTCATAAACAGACCATTTTGGAATGAACAAAATGTTGTTTAAGTGATGAACTAAGAAAAATTTCTTAAAAAGCAACCCCCAAACCCTTTGCTAATGTCCCACTCACAGGCTTCCAGAAGCATTTTAATTTCCCAGAGGGAGTGTTTTGGAAAGCACAGAGATTTCAGCCGGGAAAGCTTGTAGGCATCAATAAACAACTCCAATGGAGAAAAACCAAATCAACAGCAAGATCAATCTGGGGCCAAATTTACTGGCTATTTTTGATCAAAATAGTTGACAAAGGTTGACGACATAGTAACTTCTCCCACCCAAAATGCTAACCTGGTAGACACAGAACTTTAGAAAGAATTTATAAGTTCTGGTTGGGTGAATAGAAAATTGGTTGTTAAATTTGAACATGGCTGAATGCAAGAAAATGTTTACATAAATCAATCAATAAATCAATATAGGGGCTTGCTTCCAAGCCCTATGGTAAGGCAACAAAGGGCGCCCACGTGGGACTCACTGTGGACACCTGCCATGTGAGTTCTGGTTCCAGGTCAACAAGAACCTGGTCATCATCAGAATACAACTTCATGTCCTCCCACTTCCAGGACAAGCAAAGTGTTGCTGCCCATTCTCAGCATGTGGGAAACAGTTTGGGTTTCAGCTTGGAAAAATCTTGGAAAAACATTGGAGAAGGTTCCAGAAAAAAGTCAACTAAAATGATCAAAGGATCAGAGAAGCTTCCTCTTAGAGTAGATTCAAAACATTGAGACATTCTTAGAAAACGCAAGAGAACCTAGATAATTAGCTAAATACACACACATATCCATGCATATACACAAGCATACATACATACACAAACAAATAAACATGCATACATTCGTACATAGAATAGTCAAAGCATACTCATTTTAACCAAAACAAAATGAAATACAGCTCCCCAGATGGCTGGAGATCAAAATATCTCTGCTGTATCTTTTCCTCAGAAGTCAAGAGTTATAAAACATGGACGAAACTCCAGATCTGATTTGAAGAGAAAGCTAAAATGAAACAGTTAAGACCATCCTGATGGGGTAGGGCTGGGCTCTAGTATCAACATCCCCCTCCTTGAGCTGAGTGCCACAAAAAATATCATCTGTGTGGCAAAATATAGCCCCAAAAGCTATCCTAAAAACTGTCTGCAAGGTTGCCTAATAAAAATTCTGTTCCACAGTGTGCTGGCCTGGCTGTGAAATTCTTTCAACATTATGGAAGTGAAAAAAAAATAGTGATTGAATTAGCCTGATTAGTTAGTTAGGAAAATGAAGGTCAAAATGGAGGAAGGCAGATAGTTATTGCATGTTAGATATTCATGGAATGTGACAGACTAAGAATAAATATTTCTGTGTGCCCACAAATCGGAAAGCCATAGCATAGATGAAATGAAGGCAAATTAGAGAACTGAGTAGAGACATCTAAACTATCTGGACTTGCTTTTAGTTTACTTTAAAAGAAAAGAAAAAAGAATAAAAGAGAGAGGATAAATGAAAAAGAGTAAGAAAGAGAGAAAGAGAAAGAAAGAAAGAAAGAAAGGAAGGAAGAAAGAAAAGAAAGAAAGAAAGAAAAGAAAGAAAGATTGTCTAAATGGTCATTTAGGTCTTGATTACGCAACTGTCTAAGAAAGCAGTCTACAGTTTAGGTGCCCTCTGCTCCCACTTGTCTCTGGGTTTGGCCTCATCATGACTTGAGCACTGTGAACTAATACTTGGCTTGTCCTCCCCTGCCTCCAGCTGATCACCACTCCCAAGGCTGAGAACAACATGTACGTCCAACAGCGGGATGATTATCTGGAGAGCTTCTGCAAGATGGCCACCAGGAGGATCTCTGTGGTCACCATCTTCGGTCCTGTCAACAACAGCTCCTTGAAAATTGACCACTTTCAGCTAGGTGCTCTTAAGCATTTTATAGTTTTTTGTTTGTCTGTTCTGTTGGTTTTGTTTTTACCCCTTATCTGTGGTGGGCCCGTTATTATGGGAGAGGCCTTGGGTGGGGGTTGGAGGAGATCAAAAGAAACATTGAAATGTCTGAAGGGTCCTCTGGTTGTGATGACAGAGATGATGTCTGTCTGTCTATCTATCTATCTATCTATCTATCTATCTATCTATCTATCTATGCAGGCAGGGACACTCTGGCTTAAGATGTCAGCATTCTAAAACAAAGACATGTAGTACTCTTTTTTGTTAAGTCAGAAAAGTGGTGGGAAATGAAAAAAGTATTACATAATTGGGGGGAATGAGAGAATATGTGGCCCCTTTCTCTTGGATCCTGGGTCCTCTTGCCTATGAGCAGCACCGGTCAATATATGCCTACATGCTTTATGCTACAAGTGTTTCATCATACCTGGGGACCTGCCAGACTCTTGGATGCTGGCAAGCCTGGAGGGGGAATTAGCTAGAGTTAGAAACTGTTAGCCTAAATGAAAGGTCACTGAAAATACGGATTGCACTTCACCCAAATCCTTTTGGAGAGCAGAAGAATTTGGCTGAACTTTAGAGTTTGCACAACGTTTCACAGTGATGATGTGTATAAGGTTCATGGGGCACAGCTCGCCTCAGGCAGCTGAGTTCTAGTTCACAGCGATTCCCATGGGCATGCTGCAAGAGTCACTTATTAGTTAAGCCTCACACTCAGAAGGTTGGAACCAGAGGCAATAGTTTCCATAAAACATTTTATGTAACAGTTTAGTGTGTGTGTGTGTGTGTGTGTGTGTGTGTGTGTGTGTGTGTGTGTGTGTATGTGTGTGTGTTTGTAATTTTGGTCATTTTACCCCCAATTACTCTCCCTCATATCCCTCCCTCTCCCACTGAACCCTTCTTTCTGACAAAAGTTTTATCTTTTGGAAAATCTTTCTTAAACATTACTTCACTCCTTTTGTTGTTTAGCTATAATTAAAGTTCTTTGGATTCATTCTTTATATTTCATTATCCTCTATATTTTTCATAAGTACATTTCTTCTGAAAGTACATGAAAATATTTTTCCAATTAGTTAGCACAAAATAACTAACATAGCTCAGATTTTTCTGATGCAAGATGTTGATACAAATGCCACATCTGTCCTAATTATGATGTCAACTTGATTTGCATATGGACAAGTTTTCTAAACTATGCACTTTTGATTGTGATAACAACCGTTAACATAAGATCAATCGTCTTAACACATGTTTTGATGTAAAATATAGTAGTCTTAGTATAGGCACAATGCTACCCAATGGCTCTATAGAACTTAGCTGCACATTTTCAGCTATACATTCTCTTTCATTGGCTCACCATCCCCTGAGGTGGCTACAAAGGACAAATAAATAACATCCATCTTGGTGTCCCACATTAATCACCATGGATCAGTAACTGATTTGTGAACTCTGTCCCTCTGCTACAAATATGTTTGGTGATTAATGTCCTCAATCAACAACAACAGCCAGATATGATGCTTTAATCCCAGCACTTGGGAGGCAGAGGCAGGTGTGTCTTTGTGAGTCTGAGGGTAGCCTGGTCCACATGGTGAGACTCTGTCTCAAAATTCTGACAACAACACCCATCAATCAAGTAAAACCAAGAAACAAAGAAGTAGCTCTGGAAGCCAGGAGGTCCACAGCCAAAGTTACAACTTATTTGTCATGTGATCTTGGGCAGGTTAGCTCTTAAGTCTTTAAAGAAACCTACTTCACAGGCTGTGGTGATGAAATAAGAGTGTGTACACACACCCCTGCTGACAATAGGCACTATTCTTGTGGCCATCCTTATCATCACCATTGGGTCAGGTGGGAAGTTCCACAATCAAAGGAGCCATCACAGTTGCCACCAGAAAAACAATTGCTGCTGCTTTCTGCTAATTACAGAATGGTGACTTGCAGCCGCTCTTTCAGGTCAGATTGTCATTAGGACTCTTGATAAATGAGAAGCCCAAGAGAATAACAACATAAAGGCATAGTTAGTGGTTAACCGGGATTCCAACTATTTGTTTCCTGGAGTTTCGCATAGTCGCTTGAGCCAGCAGGCTTCATGATACTCCAGATGTCTGGAGAGGAAATAGGCTTTCAATCCAGCACAGACTGGTGCTGGCAGATGATGAAAGCCCTCCCCAGCCAGGTGATCTCAGTGTCAAATGTGCTACCTACCAAGTCTTCCACAAAGTGTTCCCATTCCTTAGTTCAGAGGCGTTTGGAGAAGTCATTACATCTTCGACTTCAATCTTGGTATGATCATATTATAAGCATCTGGTGCTGCCTTGAAACATTTTTAGCATTATTCTGGTGTTTTCTAGAAATCTGGATTGAATGTGAACTGTAGGGGGCTGAGGTTTTTTTTTTTTTTTTTATTGTTGCTGTGGTTGTTGTTTTTTCGGAGTTATTGGAAGTCAGGTCTTGTAGTTTACCTCTCTGTTCAAAGAGTAACGGTACAGGCCTGATTTGGAGGTAAGGGAGGTTCTCTAACCTAATTCCTGGAGGCCCTTCTCTCCCTGTGTTGTGACCCAGGTTACCCTTATGAGAAAGGCGTGTAGCTCTTTCAGCCAAGACTGGGAGTCAGTTATGGGAAAATAAAACTTGGCGTGAGCCATAGTCGCAGTGAACCAAATCCCAGCTTTGTCTGGTTTTCAGCTGGAAGTCTGTCCGGTGGCTTTACTTCTCTTTAAATAGGAAGCAAGTACTGTGTATTTCTCCAGAGTTTTCCTAGGCCTTGAAAGTAGATGCTAACAACCAGATACAGTGTAGGCTGCCCTCATCAGCTGGCCCATCTTGCCAAAGGTAGTTGTCACATCTGGTGTGGGCCTACAAACACTAGGAAACTTAAGGTTTCAGACATTAGGCTAAAGAAAGTCACAAGGCTTGGGAAAATTCCGACGCCCTTATGGTTTTGCCAATGGAGAGGATATTATTTATGAGATGCTAAAGTGGACTCACATATAAAGTAATTCTTTATTGTTAGTATGTAAAAAATGTCACTGTAGCATAAGAATATTGATGTATATGTTGAGTAGAAAGAGCATAGACAGAATTGATCAGATAGGAAGAAGTCGCTGGGTAATGGTTCTTAACTAAAGGATGAAATGAGGAAGTAGAATATAGCAGGTGGGGTTTTTTTTTCCTAGAAAAATATAAACTTGAAAAATACTTTGATATTGGTATCAGATCCCCAAATATTAAGGACTATAACACAAGAAATACTTCAAATTCCCTCCCTCCCTCTCTCCTTCCCTCCGTCCTTCCCTGTCCCTCTCTCCCCTCCTGTTTGTGTTATGTGAAGATGCTTGACCTTCCCCTACATTCAGAGGCCATTGGGAGACATCCGATGTGTTCCTCTAACACTCTCCACCTTATTCCTTTGAGACAGGGTCTCTCTCGGAATGTGAGCATATTGTTTCCACTAGAGGTCCCAGTATGTGCCTGTTTCCACCCACTAATGCTGGAGTTGCAGGTCTTTACAAGGCTGCTAAGGATATGAACTTATTTATGTCTTCATGTTTGTGCAGCAAGTGCTCTTGCCTGTTGGGCTATCTCCCCAGTACTGGTAGCTTCTTCTGAAGGAATGAGTGTTTAAGGGGAATTAATAGAAAGGACATAGAAAAAATGATGAGTGTGGAATACAACAAGAAGAAGAGACAAAGCATAAAGTGCTTCTTCAAATAAGGAATACACACTGAAGAATTTTAAACTCACTTTTACAAATAAGGATGACTGAATACATTTTGTCTTCGATTTTATTGAAGAATTACATTATATGGTGAAGTTCACAATCATCAGTATCCATAACGATCCCCAAATCCTGCTCTCCTTTTGAGGCAGTCCAGAAAAATTGATCCTTTGACTCTAACTGTTGTTTTTAATCTGTGGTTGTAGTGTCTGGCAACCACCTTTTCTGGACCTCACCACCCTTAGTAAAGCAGAGTCTGGGTGAGTGGCTTTCCACAGTGTCCAGTTGTTTCCTGTGTGTTCATGCAGTCTCTAATTATCAATAGTATCTAGATAGGCTACAAAGCCTAGCACCCATTTACTCACCTTATTCCACGACTCTCGGCCTTTAAGATCAAATGGACCAGTGTTTAGGTCAATAAGGGGGATAAAAGAATATAGGTCAAGTGTGTAAAAAAAAAGTCACTGGAGAATGTGGTCTAAAGATAAGTGATTCCCTGTCAAAAGATGAGCAGATAAAGAAAACATGGAATATAAACTCAAAGAAATTTTCGTAACCATTAAGAAAAATGAAATTTGTGGAAAAGTGGATGCAACTAGAAATCATGCTAAGCAAAATAAACCAGACTCAGAAATACAACTAAATATTTTCTCTCATATGCAGAAGCTAAATTTAAACTTTTATGTGTATATATGTATACATAAAAAATAGGCTTAGATGTAAAACTGCTATAATCAGGGATAATACCATAAATGGCAAAAAAATTTAAATAGTGGGTTTATTAATGGAGAAACCTTAGGAAATCAAATTTATCTCATCCTCATTTGGGAAACTGATGTATTTTATCTTTATCTAACTTTTGAAGGAGTTGATACATTTTATATATTTATATAAGAAGTTATACATAGATGGTTCTTGAATCTGTGCCTGATCCTTTCACCCTATAACTCCCTGCCCTCTGCAGGGAACCACATATACACACATGTAAAGACAGATATACACATACATATACGTATATAATGAAAGAGAGAGTCACTAAGTTGCCCAGAGTGGCCTGGAACTCACTTTCTAGTCCAGATTGGCCTTGAAATTACCATCATCCTGCCTCAGCCTCCTGGGATTCCAGATGTGCATCACCAATGTGTTGAAAGAAGCCATAGTTCTGATATTGAAATAGAGAGCTGAAATACAGTGCATGGAGGAAGTCTTTTTTTGTCGTTTGTTTTTCGTTTTTCGAGATAGGGTTTCTCTTTGTTAAAGTCCTGGCTGTCCTGGAACTCACTTTGTAGACCAGGTTGTCCTCAAATTCACAGAGATCTGCCTGCCTCTGCCTCCTAAATGCTGGGATTAAAGGTGTGCGCCACCACCGCCCGGCTGGAGGAAGTCTTTATAGATATATTAGTTAAGTTACACTGGATCCATAACATTAATGGCCTTATATGCTATGATAAGAATTCAGGTTTTCTTCTGTGAGATAGTAGCTTTCTGTCCTTTGAGTACATTATACTTAGTTAGGAAACCTGCTAAATGCAGCTCACGTGGCCTTACCATGAGGAATTCTAATTGGATTGGTCTGGATACAAAGATTGAAAAGGTAAGCTTCCAGGAACTGTGATGAAAGTGGGCGATCCATTCCACATACCAGAAAAACAGCTGGCGAAGAGAGGGAGGTGCCACAGCCACAGTAGAGAGGGAAATGGCTCTGGCGTTGGTGAATGGCTCTAGAGATGCAGAGTGCAGTTCTTACCTCCAGGGAAATAATGGAGTTCATGATGGTATAAATATGAGAGATCATGGCCCGTGAACATAGATCCAGGTCACCTTGGATGGCCTGCTCTAATGTGGAAGAGGGTATGTGAACTGTCATAGTGATAGAACAAAAGAAAACTTGTAAATCAATGTGTTAATTAAATACATTGGTGGTAAGATCTTGTTCGTAGTTACAGCAGATCAGAACAATCTATAGGTTTCAGATGTGTGTGTATGTGTGTGTGTGTGTGTGTGTGTGTGTGTGTGTGTGTGTGTGTGTGTTCTAATGTGTGCCAATGTGTGTAGCAATCAGAGGTTGATGTCAGATTTCTTCTTTGCTCTTCACCCCCTTTTACTCTTTTTCTTTTTAAGACAGGGGCTCCCCACTGTATAGCCCTGGCTGGCTGGACGCTCTATATGTAGACCAGGCATTTTTGAGACAGATTCTCTCACTGAACCCTGCTTGCTGATTGGCTGGACTGGCTAGCTAGTACACCCCCATGCTCAGCCTTTTACATGAGGACTAAAGATCCAAACTAAAGTCCTCATGCTTGCTTCCGTGGCATATGAGTCATCTCCTCAGCGCCAGATGTTATCTTTTAACATTCTTAGCTTTAGGGTTGGTGGAAGTTAGAGATCTGCTGAGTAATACATTCCAAAAGCTTTACTAACAGTCAGAAAGATGCTAGGTCAAATACGTTTGGGAGTAAGTGGTTATGAAGGAAACTAAAGATAGCCCAAGATAATTTTGTCTCTTAATCTGCAACATTCCATCTCTTCCCAACTACAACACTGTAGTCAGTCATCAGTCATTCAGAGACTGTGCACTCTCCAGCACAAATATGGCTTCCTTGAAAAACTTCAGTTCACAACTTGAACTTAGGGAAAGGTGAGATGAAAAGAAATCGTGGATGCCACGGAGAGGAAGCAGTCACAGGCTGGGGTTGAGTACCATTTGGACCATAATGCCAAGCATACAATTCCTTAATAGCTTTTAATTGAAACTATTTTTTTTTTTAGTTCTACTGTGCTGTCTATAGTCAATCAAATACATGAAAAACTTACTGAATTGGGCCACGGGTTTTTGGGATCAGGATTCTTGAGGGATGAGGAACCAGGCAAACATCCCATCATTAGGCTAATGGTAATAGTGAGAAACAGTTCACCTCCACAATCTGGCCCTTCCCTTGATAATCCTGCTCCAAATGTCACAAAACAGACTTGGATCTGTGAGTCATTTTAGCTGGACTAGGAGAATGTGAATGGTTTACAGGACTTCCTTAAAGAATGGCTACTTGGAGGTCTTACAGCACTTCACAAGAACAAGCGTGCCTAGATAGTAGTGGACAACCTTAAGCACCTGTACTTTTTATGCTGCTTCCCCCAACTGAAGCGCATACATTTAACCCTGCTCTGATTTGCACAGAATGCAAGAATGGCTAGAGCAGGCAGCCAGAGAGAGGAGGTGGCCTCATATGCACCTTCCTCAGAATTTGGCCTGGAGTGGGTTCTGTCCTGCTGTATACTTGCCTCCATCCTCCTTCAATCCAGCATTGATCAAAGCCTTCACTGTTTTCCCTGGGCAGATTTCTTTCCTCAGGCCAAACATGTAGACATTTCAGTAGCCTGAAAGTGTGAAATGTTTTATTTCTAATATTTGGCTGGATTATTTCTGAAAACATTTTGCTTGAGAGAAGAAACCAGATTGTGAAACCGGCTTCTTGCCAGTTAGAACAAAGTTTGTCTTAGATCTTGAACCAGGGTCCTCTTTGCGGATGATTGTGAGGTGTGTGTGTGTGTGTGTGTAGCACAGAGTGGGCTGTATGGGAATAAGTTGTGTTGTCTGAGTCCTACCCTCATTTTACTTCTAGTTACTGAACAAGTCAATCCTCTTTTCTTTCTCAGAGTCTGTTACAGTTGTGGTCCCTGAGAAAGAGACCCTGACACTCTGAGTTTTGAATGTAAGGAGGTTATGGGGAGTTAATTCCTTTCCTCCATTCCTGTGAGGGAAAGGAACGCAAGGATAGACAAAGGGTGATTTTGAGCTCTAATGTGGTTGACACTCAGGGCTGTCAGTTTTGAGGTGAGGGGAATGTCTTTTATATCTACTGTCTCTGCCTGACCTCACACCCACCACTGCCCTTCAGCTGTGTGTGACTGGGGGAAAGGTGGCTCTTTGTTGAGAAGAGTAACTCTCAGGGAGGGGAATCTAGCTACAAATATAGAAAACTCAGCTCTGAAAGTAGGTGGAGCTGAACAGCATCCACTATGGCTTTTTAGATTCATCCTCAGTGATGTAATGGAGCCAAGACTCACAAACCTCAGCAGCATATTATATAAAAAATCCACTTGGTAACAAATGTTCAGCTATAGGGTTCAGCTGGTCTGGATTGGTTAGGTTTATGTATGTACCTGTACTCAGCCGTAAGTCAGCTGCGTGAGTCTGCTGACCTCATCTGGGATGCTTTGATCCTCAGGGTGAAGGAAGTAACTCTAGGATGATCTGGCATGGCCTTGGCTGAAACGGTACCAGGCTGTGTTGCTTAATTTACACTCAGTTGGCTAGTGTGAACATGTCCATGGTAGAGGTGAGAACCATTAAACACATAACTTCCTTCGTGCTAGCTATATTAACAATCTTCTGGTATGAATGAGCTCAAACTCTCAAGGCAAGGATAGTTCAAGCCATTCACCATGAGGGATGGAGGGGATCACAGTTTGGGTGAGGATATAGATAGGTATAGAGAGGGTAAAGAACTGGGATCATTACATCTGTTACATTCTCTACCTTTCTTCCTTTGCAGCCACTCACTTGTTTTGTGACTTTACCTGTTAGGTATTAATGTTCTAATTTTGGTTCTAATTAGAGCTTAGACTCCCAAACTCTACCCGAGCTACTGACCCCTAAACCTAGCACCAGCATAGGAACAGCTCAGAAACTGTTAAATATTTCATTGAATAAATATTTTATTGGATAAATAAAACCAAAAAGGAACATATGTGCAAGGTCAAGCCAGTGACATGGCTCAGCATGCAAAGGCACTTGTCACTCAAAGACCGGTGACCTGAGTTTAATCCCCACAGCCCATGGAAAGGTGGAAATAGAGAAGAGATTGCACAATCTTGTCCTCCGCCTTCCAAATATGCACCACAGTATACACACCCACTCGCACACATCATAGACACACACACTAATAATAATAATAATAATGACAATAATAAACTTTTAAAAAGAGTTCAAGGCCATCTTCAGCTATAGAATGAATTCAAAACCAAGTCTAGGCTCCTTGAGACCCTATTATAAAAATAAATAACACAAAATATCAGCAAAACTCCTCAAAATTATAGTTCCTACATGAAGATAAAATCTATTTGTAAAGATTTATAATATTAACCACAAAGGCCATTTTTATTTTTCATAGTTTTATTAACATATTAATTATGCATAATAATTGATGTGTGTGTCCCAATTAGCTTCATTAGTGCTCTTTACAGATAAATGGATGAGAGTGTGTTTATAGAAACATGGGGACTTTATCAGTGTCTACACTGAAGAAAATGGTCTCTGCCTTCCCCCTCAACCGTTAACTACAATAAAGATTGATAGAACAGCGGAGTCCTATAATCCTTTCTCCATTCAGTGACTAGGTGTTGATGGGCACCACCTTGTATAGGCATTCATGCTGGTATTTTTCTTTTGCCTTAATAATTTTTTTAACCAAGAATAATATCATATTACACATTTAATTCTGTCATTTATTTTCTATGCTGAAGAAGATATACTAAAAAACAAACAAAACTACTACATCAACATAACAATTTTTAATTAGTATATATTTTGTCAACAACAACAGCAAACTGTATAATTGAAAAAAATAGATATGTGATCTATATAATACATCCTATCATATCCTTTTGCATTTTTCAGACAGGGCTTGGTCCTCATACAGCTCTTTAGGTCCTGTGTCTGTGGATCACTTCCATGACACTGTTACAACTCTGGAAAAGAAAATAGATTTCTTTCTACTTGCACTTTGTTTTGGAGAAATCAAACTACTTGTCTATATTTTTTCAGGTAGCCTAATCAAATGACTCAAAGTAACAGTTTAACTGTAATCACCCTCTTACCAGGAAAGTAATGGATATTATTTTCAGCTTTAATCTCATATTTGCAAAATATCCTCTAGCACAGCATAGCACTTTGGTACTCCTCATTGGTGTCACATTCATAACTCAGACTCTTTGTGCTAATATTTATGTTGTCACATACTCACTAATTTTATTTTTCAGATTTATCCTTAATAAGAGGGATTATTTTGAAAATACAATTTTAGGTAGAGTTGAGGGAAACACTAACCTGTTTTGAAGAGGAAGTAAATATAGATATCTTTTAATTTACCCTGGAGTTATATACTGATAAACCCATGGTGACCTGGAAGATTATAATACAGACACACATTTAGGGCCTGCAAAGCAGCACAGCAGATTGAGACTCTTGTATGAAGACTTTATGGCCCGAATTCAATTCCTTGATTCCACTGTTGGCAAGAGGGAACTGACTCTTGTGAGAACCAACTCCAGAGAGTTGTCTGCCACACCCATGCTGTGGCATGCACACATGGCACCTGTACACACACACACACACACACACACACACACACACACACACACAAATTAAAAATAAGAAATGCATTTAACCCACTGATTTTCTAAGCTCTGAGGCACAGCATAGTAATACATTATGCTACATGTTCAGCTCTTACCCATGATCCAATGGGTTCTGGAGCCTTGACATCATGAATAAATAATAGGAAAAGATAAAAATTCAAAGCACAGCTTGACTGAGTGGGTATCACTTTCACTCTATCACCAAGTTGAAAAAACTTGAAGTTAAACCACAAGTTAGGGACAGTCTGTAAAGCTGCCCTGTCCTTAGAAATGTTTAAATACTTTCCAGATATATAACTTGCATGTTAAGCCATAGACGCCTTGGGTCTTGTCCTCTGGCTGGTTTTATGTCATCTTGACATAGGCTAGAGTCATTTTGGAAGAGTGAATCTCAACTGAGAAATGCCCTTACCAGATTGCCTATGGGTGACCCTGTGATACAGTTTCTTGATTGATGATTGATGTGGCTGGCACTACTGTGGTCCTGCTAGTGCCAGCCCTAGCCTGGTGGTCCTGGGTACTAGAAGGGAGTAGGCAGAACAAGCCAGGAAGAGCAAGCTAGTAAGCAGCATTCTTCCATGGCTTCTGCATCAGTTCCTGTCTCCAGATTCCTACCCTATTTGAGTTCCTGTCCTGACTTCTCTCAGTGATAGACTGTGCTGTGGAACTGTAAACTGAAATCAACCGTCTCCTTCCCAAGCTGCTCTTGGTCACAGTGTTTTTTTTCCCAGCAATAGAAACCCTAAGTAAGACATTGATTTTCATGTTTCCCATTGACTCAGGAACTATTATGAATTATAATGGTTTCTTTGACTGAAAACTTGAATGATGCGTAGTCTTCCAAAGACTTAAATTTTGCTTGAGATTGTGTTCATTTGCAAAATTTGTATAGTGAAGAGTTTAACTTCTTTTAGAGTCAAAAGGAACCTGGGACTGGTTTGGAGCATAAACTATTTTTCTCTATGGTGCATGTTTACTGAACTCCAAAGTTAATTATATGCTGAAAGAGGAACAGACACAGACTTCAGACTCAGAATTATCTATAGTGGAAGTGAACCTTAACAAACATGTCTGGTCTAGTTTCCTGGCAATTTAAGTGAAGACTCATACTTTGGCAGGATGGACAGTTTTCTAGGAATGCTAGGCAGCCTTAAGGCTAACACTTCTGATTCACATGAATCGGGTGGGTAGAGATGGGTTTGCCATTCTTAGAGGAGTGGTTTTCAATATTATTTTACATACTCATTTGGTTGCTTTATATCTACCAATTCACTCTAGAACTGATTTAATTAGTATTGTTTGCATATATTGAGAGTTAAGTATATATAACTAGGAAGTATTATCTGACTTGAGCTGGTTGAAAGTTCAGTGTCTCCACTCACTCTCCTCTCAACATTTTCTGTTTTGCCATACTCATTTTTATTCACATTTTGTTGGCCTTAAGATAATGAGAAACCTATGCATGTGGTGGATGATGAGGACTTGGTGGACCAACATCTCATCGGCGAGCTGAGGAAAGAGTACGGAATGACCTACAATGACTTCTTCATGGTGCTGACAGATGTGGATCTGAGAGTCAAGGTATGGGCTCTTGCTGTGGGTGATGTGGTGCAATTCCTTGGAATATAAACTATGGTTCCCTATGGTCAATGAGTTCACTAGATTATAATTCATCACAAACTATGCCATGGCAGTAAGGTTTTGAAATGGTCCTAGTATTTCAGTTGTCTCACAAATTTGCATTCAGAAATGATCTCTTAGAAAAAGATTGGGTTGAGATGAACTTAGCCCACTTATGTGACTCAGACCAAATCCTTCCATCACACAATGCTGTGAATTTACCAGACACTAGTTAAATGACTGTAGTGAGCTATGCCCTGGGAATAAAAGAGAAGGAGGAATGCCTTCCTTCAAAAAACCTGCACTTACCACAGATCCCATTATGGAAAGTCCTGACTTAAGATAAAAAAGACTGCAAGGATTTTCCATCAACTTTCTTTCTGTAGGGACAAAGTTTCTAACCCATCGAAAACTGAGTTATGCAGTCATAATAATAATAACAAAATAGCTAGCTTTTATCGCCACTTTTCTTGCACTAAGCACCTTGCTCAAACCTATGCAATCCTTGTCTTAAAGATATAAATTAAGTACCAGTGTCTCGTTTCACAGAGAGAAAAATATAGTCCCAGAATGGGTACGTGCCTTTTCTGAGTTGATCCAGCTAGAATTAGATTTCATCCCGACAGAGGCTAGCTACAGATCTCACAGTCTTCATCATTCCAGGATGCTGATATTATAAGAAGATGTTGGGGGAGGGGTGCTGTCTACACCATCAGAACAACTGGCTTGACCTGCAGTATTATTGTGGTCCTGCGGAGAGATCACTCCATTAACGTGTTCCACACGTGTCACCTCATCTCTCACAGGAAAAGTTGGACTAGATGATCTCTAAAATGAAACCCCATTGAGGCCAAGTTGTAAGCCACACTCAGATGGCCCCTCATATTGGTTCTGCTGAGCAGGGACCATATCCACATCAGGTGACTTTTAAAAGTATGGGTAGCTGGGATCCAAGGAAATGAACTTCATTGTCTGTAAATAAAACAGGATTTGATGGAAAAGTCAAGTTAAAAACTCTAGGATGCCGTGTCATTAGTTTCTCTCTGTTAGTGTACTTACTGTTCCTCATTTCTTTGGTTGTGTCATAAACAGGAACCAGATTAGTGCTGGGCATGTGGGAGTGAATGTAGGGTTTGTATGGTAGGGAAGATATGGATCGTTTTTAGTAAAAGAAGACAAAAATAATTTGTTATAAATACACCAATTGCTTCCTGGAGTCCTGATTTTAAGCAATTGGCAGAGAGTACTACTGCAAAAGAGCATTTGTAAACCATCAAACCCTCTAGGCTCCAAATCAAAAAGTTTCCCCAGACCTTGCTAGATGGTATAAATGATATGTACCCTATGCTTTCTTAAACAGCAATACTATGAAGTGCCAATCACGATGAAGTCTGTGTTCGATCTGATTGATACTTTCCAATCCCGAATCAAAGACATGGAGAAGCAGAAGAAGGAGGGCATTTCCTGCAAGGAGGACAAGAAGCAGTCCCTGGAGAATTTCCTGTCCAGGTACATCATCTTTGC
Organism: Peromyscus californicus insignis; assembly: GCF_007827085.1. NCBI lineage: Eukaryota > Metazoa > Chordata > Mammalia > Rodentia > Cricetidae > Peromyscus > Peromyscus californicus. Next base: position 28,978,503 of record NW_026294458.1, read on the forward strand.
GTTCTCAGGAGAGGCTAGCGCCATTTTGCCTGGAATGAGCTCAGAACCAAAGAAACCTGGCACCTCGCCTGTACTTATGGGAGAGTGCTCGTCTGTGTCTGAGCACCTTGTCTGCTGGGCTTAGTCATGAGTGTCTGGAAATGGTTCTGGTTGCAAGGCTCCAACTATGAAGGTTGATTTGGTGATATTGGATGGGTCTCTTCTGTTCCTTTGTTCGGTACAGAGCAAATTCAAAACTTCCAAAAGGATTGCTTCATATAGTCAGTGAATCTAAGATGCTGTGAACATGATTTTTTTTCTTCATGAGCCCACTTCCATTTCCAAATGGGATTTGATATACTGTGCTTGATTTTCCACATCCTTGCAACAAGACAATGAAAGCCTCACTAAAACCCTAAAAGTAGGGCTCCTGTTGACCTAGCTCCAGGATTCTCTGGGGAGTATTGTGTACTCACAGCCCTTTGACAGCAAGGGGTAGGAGCATCCCCCAGAGAAGAGAGTAAGAAAAGCAAAATGACAATTTCTTCTTTGCTCCATGCCTTTCTCAATGTTGGGTGAAAATTTCATTAGGACTTTGAGGCCCTAAAAGAGACAAAATTGAAAATTACACCTGCAACAAATAAAATCACAGAGACCTCAATATAAACACCACCCCAGCTGTACTTCGTGGCTGAGGGTCTCCCCAAAATGAAGCAAACATTTGCTGGAGGCTCAGTGTGAAATGTGTGTCACATGGGCTGAGTCTTCACACATTGCCTCATTTTAGTCAGGGTCTCAGGAATTCAAGGAATAGGAATCGAATAACTTGAATTCCTGCAGACCCAGGAGACTTGGGGCCCTTAGGGCATAGTGTCTCATCTAAAGAAGGTGTGATTTAGCATTCATATGAGGATTCAGTCTGCAACACATCCATTATGTTGACCCTGGGCTTCTCAACTCATCTGCTTTAAAGATCTTTCCACTGTAAAATGAAAATAATGGTAGGAAGGGCCCCTCCTCCATCCGAGTTGCTGTATACTCATCCATGCTGGTACCAAGAACTTCACCTGGTATACATTCAGATGTAAAATGTTGCCCATAGGCTCTTGTGTTTGAATATTTTCAAATGCTCCCCCCACACAATTGTGTTCACTTAGATTTCAACTTGTGCTATACTTCCTAATTATTCAATTACACAACCTCATGTGTAGTTACAAGTTTGTCATTACACAAAACTCTTTTAACATTCACAAGATCATGTGTGTGTGTGTGTGTGTGTGTGTGTGTGTGTGTGTGTGTGTGTACATATTCACTCACAGGTCTTGTGCATGGTGTCATAATCTCTATAAGTCTGTATTACAACTGCTCTGTTGTGTCCAGAAAACACTTTCCTTAAAGTTAACCACCTCCTCTGAACTTAAAATCTCCCTGCACCCTCTCTCATGGTAGACAGAAAATCCCACTAACTAGCTGAAGAGAGGTTGACACTTCGTGGCTGCTTGGAGAGTGAGAGTCAGGGTTTTTTAATGGTGACCCTTGGTGAGTCGACCACACTCCTAAAAGTAGTTGGACAATGAAAATTGCACTTAATGGCTTTTAAAAAGAAGAAGAAAAAAACTGGAAGTTGAGTGGGTAGGAAGTTATGAGTGGGAGGATAAATCTGGGAGAGTTGGAGAATAGAGAGGATAGAGAATATGATCAAAATATACTGTATGAAATACTCAGAGAATTAATAAAGTATCTTAAAATTTTAAACAGAAAAATATATTACTCGATGGCAGGAATAAAATAGCCCTGTGTTGGAATTCTGCCTCCCCCCACCCCTCCACTCTTTGATCGTGAGATATTGGGCTGATTTTTTAACTGCCTCGGAATTCAGTTTTCTAATTTGCAAAATGATAGTATGTGTTCTTGTTTTTAAAATCACTGTGAGAAGGTAATTGAATACTAAAGGTAGCAAGGGGCTAGAACCTAGCACCAAGCAAGTAACCAATAAATGCTAGCTGTTACAGTATTCCAGGATGTTGTTCAGGCCCTGTACCACACATAGTCAATGAGAGAAACTCTGTAGACAATTCGCAATTGAAACCTAGGCAAAGAGAAAAAGGAAAAAGAAAAAAAACCCTGAAATTGGCCGGGGGGGGGGGGGGGGAGTTCTATGACTAAGCCAGTCCCTAAATGGGAATTTTCCTTGAATTTGCTGACTTGTTGGTGAGATGGCACAGCCTGGTTTCAACTGACCAGACCCTGAAACCAGTCTGGTCTTTAGCACTGTATTTTACGCTATAATTAGCCTTCCCTGAGACAGAAGCCCCAAAGAGTGGGCAAATGCACACTACTTTGGTATGCCAGTTAAAAGAAGCAAACATGCAGACCTTGTAGGGTTTTACTGAAGCTGAAGTGACATAAGAACCATTTGCCCCCAAATGGGGACCTAAGTAGGGTCACAACTCTTGTCACAGACAGAGTTGGACATTATTTCCCTTAGTGCCTTGGGATGGGGCCTTGGATCCCTATGCGGCAAGTTGCATCGTTCCTGATGGGAAGCAACCTTCTCTGGGTTGTGTCTGAGACAGGGTGTCTCATCCCTCTCCCATCAAAACCTCATTCAGTGGCACATACAGGTAAACAAGTCAAAACAGACCTCACTAAAATAGCTCAATGGCTCCGTGGAGGCCAGAGAGGCTGGCCTGGTTAGATCCTGGCTGGGGGCCAGCTCTGGTCTGGCGCTCCTCCTAAGGAAGCAGGGAAATCCAAAGACCAACCGTGCTCGAGATGCAGCCGCTGCCGCCACTGTTCCCTTTCCCAGGGACCTCTGAACAGTCTCATATGCTCCTTTCCCTCTGTCTGTGCCAAAACATTCATCTCCTTATCCTCAGTGGAGACTTGTTTTTCTTTCCCTTTGAAGAAAAACAAGCAGAGGAAGCGAATGTAATGTCGCAGCAAGCAATTCTTGGCAAGGCTTGGGAGACAGGCATCCATTCAGAGCTTGTATTTCATTAGACTATTATTTCCCCTCATTCACCAAAACCACTGTTCCCTCCAAGAGCCACTCTCTTTGGGGTCAAAAACTCTCATGTTCACTCTGAAGCTAGATAGGGCATAGGGAGAGAAACCATGCGCTCGGGGATAGTTAATACCTGCTGGTTGCCTGCACCTGAGGCAGAAAGCAACACCCCCAAACCTTTCCAGTTTGAGACAACGCCGTTCAGCTTTTCCTTGGAAGCATACTTCGCACCATACTGGGGACCCCGAGAGCATGACTAAAGCATCGTCATCCTTAAGCCTATACTTGGGTACCACCTTAGGTTTACTAGTTGGGCAAATCACTCCCTTCTTACTGTCTCTCTCACCATTCAGAAACCGGGTTAAACAAAGCTTGCTTTCTTGAGCCTTAGTGAGGAACACTCACTGTGGAGTGAAAGTGGGCTTTAAAATGACACACTGACACAAGGATCAGATAGATTGTCATGTGGCGCAGTGATGGATGATGTCCAAGGTATATGAATGACAGGCTTTTAAACTGACGGATGATGTCCAAGGTATGTGAAGGACCGGCTTTTAAACTGGGAGCTGCAAGTGAAGACACAATTTCCCAGATCCATGCCATCATATGGATAACATACTGACGGGTTTTGGAATTTAATTTTGTAATACCCGTTTGAAGCAGACACTGATATTTTCGATTCCAGAAATAAGGGAAAAGTGAGGCTTAGTTCAATTGCGTAACATGTGCAAAGATACCCAAAAGGTAGTGATGACAAACTTGAATTCAAGTTACCACATGTAAGATAAAAGCTCTATTAGTGCACCATGACAGCCGTCCTACCAATAGAAGCTGGGTTCGCCAAAATCCCATGGCTTTCCACTTCCTAGGGGCAGTTGCATTGGCTTTTATTACTGATAATAAGATAGAGATCAGAACTTACATTTACCTCTAGAGCAACAACTGGCCGCTAAGGAGAGGACACAGGCTTTTATTTTTTGGAAACCATCTTTGACTCTTTTAGTGACTTTCCTGTTCTTCTTGCTGCCACAGTCACTCACTTAAAATTTAGCAGTCTTCTCCTAGCCTTTTCTTGTTTGTATTCTCATCTCCCGATGCCTGCCGAACTCCACAGGTCCCCTGCTGGGACTCTAATTCTTTTCAGCGCTCCTCTGTCCTCTTGGTTTTGCTGCCTCCCTCACAGTTTTGACGAGTCTTCCTTATAACTGAGAGCTTCACTTTACCCTAAGTGACCCCACGGTGACCATGACCCAACACACCATGCAGGCATACTGTGGGAAGGTTCTGCGGGCCAGGGATTTTTATTCTGGGAATGGAAAAACCCAGCAGCCAATGTTGCTCTGCGTTCTTACACTGGCCTCTGTTGTCTGAAGCGGTCACAGCAGCCTCGTGCATCTTTTCCAGGTTCCGATGGAGGAGGCGGTTGCTGGTGATCTCTGCCCCTAATGATGAAGACTGGGCCTATTCACAACAGCTCTCTGCCCTCAGTGGTCAAGCATGCAATTTTGGTGAGTAGGAGGCACCTCCTTTCTGCTTTCCCATACCACTCTCTTTCTGGATGATTCTAAACTGAAACAGAGCCTTAGCTCATCCAAATATACCGTAATCCAGATGTAGATTCCCAGACACATATTCTACCTATTGAATGTGAAGTTGCTTTCAAAGTACTGTTTTAGTCAACTATAGGTCCCCTCACCTTCTTCCTTTCACATTCTATACTGAAAGTATTTACTGCTTTACTTTTAATTATCTTTTATTTCTTTTTAAACATGTCTCAAGATGATGATATACAGGCAGCATTGCCTATTTGATACTTGGGTACTGGCTACTAACACTGGGTGTTTCTCCATAAATTGATCTTGTTCTGAGAATTAATGAAACAGAACCTTATTTCTTTTTTTTTTTTTTAGAGACAGAATGTCACTATGTAACTTCAAATCCTCCTGCAATATCTTCCTCTGTGCTAGAATTATAGGTGTGTGTAACTGTGCCTGGTTCTGAACCTTATTAAGTCAAGTCAAAAAGAAAAAAAAAAAACATTTCTTTCCTCCTTGTTGCAAATCCCTCAATGTTTTGAAAAATAACATGGGACCTTACTTATTAAACATTAGGGTAACTGAAAGCACTTGTATTGTTTTTAATCTGGCCACAGACACATATGCACAGTACACAGAACTTATTGCTAGGTTCAGTGTGAAATGGGATCATGGTAAAGTCAATAGTGCCGTGTCACAGCTGACATCCATGAGCTGTGCAGCTGCAGAGAGAGCACCCTGAGTCATTAGAAGTATGGAGGGTTGGTTTGGTCATTGATTTCAAAGTTCATCATTACAACATTACAAATCAAGACAGTTTTGATTCTTCCAGTGGGAAGAGCCATATCTACAATCATGCTGCAGCTATAAAACTGTCCTTGATTTTTGAAGGAAGGGTCTTCATGTGATTTGTGAAGCTTTATCAGGACCAGGCTCTGTGGTATGGCCCAGTGCCTCTAAATTATAAGCACTTTTCGATTGTAAGATGTGAAATACTCAAAGGAAAGCAGAAAGCAAGCTCCAAATGGTAAGACAATTCAAGAACTTCTCACTTATTCTCCATTCATCCAGGCTAATAATTTGCAACTATTGACATAGAATATTTGATTGTGTCAATATTCTGAATTGTATTTTAAATGATTGGGAGTCATCAATGGTACTAGTTGTGAAAGGTGTTCTTAGGGCAACCAAGAATACATCACAGTAAAAATGTAAATCAAAACAAATCCCATTTTGGTGGCACATATCTATAATTTCAACAGCAGGAGGCTCAGACCAGGAGTTTGCCAGTTCCAGGCCAGCCTGGGCTGTGGAGTGCCACCCAAGTCAAAAAACAATGATGGCAAAAAAAAGGCATTGCTCCTTTTCCATAGATGCCTTTTCAAGAACTAAGAGGTGTTTTTTTTTTTAATTTTAATTTTAATTTTTATTTTTATTCTGGCACAGAAAGCCTGTGCCACTCGAGTGCAAGCAAAGTCTTTTGTTACTCAGAGGAAATGTGAACAAATCATGCTTTCCAGGAGTCATTAAATTCATGATCATCCCTTCTGAAAATATGACTCACTGGTGTTTGGAATAGAATGCTTCACCTTTCCGGGAAAAGATAAAGGTGGAAAACTAAACAAAACTGTGGGAAACAGCATTTTGCCTTGATTTTGGCTCCTCCTTACGGGAGCCCTCCCACATAGAAGCTTTTCATTTTCTCCCCTGGGCAACATACTCCACTGATCTTATCATTAGCGCCCGAGCTATTACCCCTGCTAGACGCTTCATCCTGATGTTTTCTTTCTGAATCCCTTCGCATGCTTTTCATCTTCAAAAGAATTCCAACAAGCTATCAAGGCATGACCTTCCCTCCCTTGCTGAAACCTTAGCTAAAGATGGGAAGCAAGCTGTGCTTCCCTGGGGTTCCCCTAGGCATGCTGTGTGTAAGAACGTGCCAGTCAAGTGAAGTACCTATCCTGTGACTGACTCTTTAAACATCACGCACCTGGTTTGCGTGCCTTTTCTGAGGGCAAGGTATCCATCAAAGGTGTCAAAACTTCAGGCTTAAGTTTTTTGTTTTTTTCAGAATATCAATCATTGTGCTGAGCTCACATTAGGTATTTTACTACGAATAGTTTCGTATTTGGGTATTTTATAGAGAGAGTCATTTTAAGAGCAGATTCTTCTGTTTTACCCCACCCGCCTCATACATAAAACCACTTGATTCTTGCTAATCCTAAAATCTGCAACTGGTTTTTTTTTTTTCAGTTTTAAAAGCGTTTCCTATCTTTTGGAAACATCGAAAACAGATTATTCTACTTGGCTTTTTATGTTCCGTATTCTTTTCAAATTTTAATTGACTTGAAAACTCACTGGTTGTCAGGTTGTGGGATGTAAAAGCTGTTTTCAGATCTTCTCCTCTAATTTTGTGGCTTTCTTCTCCTGTGTCAGGTCTGCGTCACATAACCATTCTGAAACTTTTGGGCGTTGGTGAGGAAGTTGGAGGCGTTTTAGAACTGTTCCCAATTAATGGTAATGTTTCATTATTTTAAAACATTATGAATTAGCGTTAAGTTTAATTAAATCATGTTAAGCTATATGCAAGCAGGAGGTATACCTCAAAGAACAGCGTGTGTGCACAAACATGCTTGTGTGTCCATGATGTGTATGTGTCAGGGGCGGGACTAAGGACTAATCTTGGTTTTGATACAAAATTATTCAAACTAACAGTAAAAAATATCTATTTTTATAATCAAAATCATGCTTTTTGTCTATAACGAGTTTAAAGTTTTCAAAGTGTTTTATGTTATGTCATTTAATCTCATGATTGTTTTATGAGGTTGTATCAACTTGATTTCCTTTCAAGGGATAAGGAAATGCAATAAAAGGCTCAAAGAAGCTGAAGAAAATGATTACAGATGGAAGGTTTCAGAAGGTGTAGCCACTCCTTCCTCCTACTGAAATAAATGCCAGTGTATGAAATAGTTGGCAGGTCCCAGAGTAGACCCCCAAGAAAGCCTCAGTTCCCCTCTCCTCTTTTTTCTTTTCACACATGCTACTAGTTTAGTTTCAGTCATTGGTTTTCAATACAATTGGTATTTTTCACCCTGGACAACAAAACAAGCTTTCTGCTGTTTCTTGAAAGGAAAACGAGAATGCCAAGAAGCAAGCTAATTGGAAAGGCGTCTAGAAATAGAAACATCACTGTTTGTCAGTGACAGATTGTAAAGACGATGTTGCAGCGTTAAATTAAGGCCTGGGTTCTGTATTTTGCAACATTCTCAAAAGAGATGCCCCATGTTTCATAGTTTGACACTAACAACCTTGCACAACATGGCATGTAATTTCTAGTTGGACGCTCCCGGCAGACAACTGGATTTTGAGCTAAAGAGAGCACGTTTATGGGTCTTCTGCTCTTCCAGTGATTTCCTCTGGCTTTGTTATGTCTGTGAACTCTTGACTCTTTAATCTACTAACAACCATTCCAATGCTTTTCCAGGGAGCTCCACTGTTGAGCGGGAAGATGTGCCAGCCCACTTGGTGAAAGACATTCGCAACTATTTCCAAGTGAGCCCAGAGTACTTCTCCATGCTTCTAGTTGGAAAAGATGGGAATGTTAAGTCTTGGTATCCTTCTCCTATGTGGTCGATGGTCATCGTGTATGACTTAATTGATTCCATGCAACTTCGGAGACAGGAAATGGCCATTCAGCAGTCACTGGGGATGCGCTGCCCAGAAGATGAGTATGCAGGATATGGCTACCACAGTTACCACCAAGGATACCAGGATGGCTACCAGGATGACTACCGTCATCATGAAAGTTACCACCATGGATACCCTTACTGAATAGAAATATGTAACCCTATTCCCACCAGTTTCCCCTTCATCTGCTAAAGCTGTGTGTGGTCAGCTACATAAGGGAAGTCGTCCATACTCTACATTCTCTGCCCTTTTCTTTCAGTGTTCTTTCAAGATTAAAGAAACAGTAAACTTTCCCCTACTCCTGAGTTGTTATTAAGACATTTAAAAGAATTCTCTAACTTGAGAGAGGGAAATCTGGTGCTAAATAATTGTACTGAAAAAAAAAATAGGTACTCTTTCTTTCTTTTCTTATAATAGCTATTATTTGATATGCAAATTTCTATAAAGTGTTCTTACAATCTTTTCATCATTTTTATATCAATTTGTAAGCAAAAACTGTGTTAAAGAAAATAAAGATCACAGTACAGATGTTTACAGAAAACATCTGCACAGACACAGAAGATATCAGATGGCTTCTTTTTTTCTTTTGAGACAGGGTCTCTCTGTGCAGCTCTGACTGATCTAGAGTTCACCATGTAGATCAGGCTGGCCTCAAACTCACAAGGCCCACTCGCCTCTGCCTTCCAAATGTTGGGATTAAAGACATGAGTCACCATATCTGACTAAAGATGGCTTCTTAACACTTGAAATGTTAGCTTTGCCATATGAAGTTATTTTATGAAACCTGGTAACACTAGAGTAGTGATACTGGCCATCAACTGTAAACCAATGTTTGTTATAAAAAGGCAATTTGTAAATTCCTGTCTAACTCTGTAACATTTATGATCTGTTCAGCTTTGGGGGTAAAATACTAAATGCAAAGGTTCTGTATTGATGTTGATTCTCTGAGCTTGACTGCAGCCTTTCTTGGCTCTGGTGGCCTTAGTCTAGAGGACAAAGGTGCCAGATGGCCATCAGAGTCACCTCTCAAATTTGCTGAAAGGAGTGAGTAAAATGAAAGATTTATTTAGAAAAAGTGAGAAAGACTCCCGAGAGTGGGAGGGGGTCCCAAAAGACAGAAAACTGCTTTGGCTTTTATGGAATACTGTTAATGGCAATTCTGAAAATTCACTTTAAGAAATAAAGTTTATTATTAAAAAAAATTGAGCTGTGTTTAGGGGCTTTTTAAAGGTCTTGGGGCAGAAACTTGGCAAAACCTGAGCGTACTATGGCTGGACCAATGGGAGCTCAAATGCTCTGTTGACCTGGGACATGATCAGGCACTGTTTGCCCAATCAGAGGAGTGTCATGAGTTTCAGCGCCCTCTAATCATTCTATTTCAACCTTTGCTTGGTTTGCCAGCCATCCGCCTTGGCTGGGTCTACCAGCTGTTAGTCAAACCAGGCTCATTTTGTTCCCAGGTTTTGTGACCAACCTGTGGCTTATCATGAACCCGTTCACTGCCTATGGGAGCTAACTCCTACCACAGCTACAAAATGTGCTGGAGTTTTTTGTTTTTCTGTTTTTTTTTTTTTTTTTTGGTACTTCATACATAGCTCTTTTGGCTTGCTTTTTGCCATGGACTGTCTTTAGAAAGACCAAAGAGAAGAAGGGTGGGATTGGTTCTAGACGAAATCAGGAATGACTGGAAGACTCGGCCTATACAAGTAATGATTTGACGTTACCATTCTTCATCATAGGACCTTGAAAGTTAGACTCCACTTAGTGTAAAGGATTCAAATAAGTCTGGCGGTGGTGGCGTACGCCTTTACTCCTAGCACTTGGGAGGCAGAGCCAGGCAGATCTCTGTGAGCTGGAGGCCAGCCTGGGCTACAGAGTGAGTTCCAGGAAAGGCTCCAAAGCTACACAAGAAAAACCCTGTCTCAAAAAAAAAAAAAATTCAAATAATTTGCACTATTTTCTTTGTATTCTGCTAGAATCAAAATACAAAATACAAAACTGGAAGACTTTTGTCCTTACACATAAACTCAGACAAGTAGAAAACAGTTACAGAGGCAGCTAATTGTAACAGTAGGTACAGCAATGGAAAGAAAGGAGAGGAGGCAGCAGCAAGTGAGAAATGAGAAGGAACTGCAGTTCGCTGGGCATCTGGATGAGTAAACTCTTTTTCCTTCAAGTTCCCTGGGATCTTGCAGGTGTCTTCCTTCCATTGGCTCCATCATCACCATGGTCAATGATCAATGGATTTTGGATCCTCACAGCTTCCCTGGGAATGTCATAACTTTCTCAGCTTTAAGAAATTTTTGGGGTATCCATGAAAGATGGTGGCATTAGTACTAATTCATTCATAAACACTCCTTCTTTTCTGTTGAATGCAATACAAATGATTAGTGAGTTCATTAAAGAGCATTTCATCAAGGAAATAGTCTTCGTCCTACTTTTTTTTGAGAAATATGTGCCTGTAAACCGTCCATAAATTGGGGAAGTTGGGCAGCTGGAAGATAATTAACCAACTTGTAGTCTATTGTCCATGGCATAAAGAGCCTCTGTGGCTGAGGCCAAAGACAAGAGATATAGCTATATGCCTACATTTTTTTTTTTTTATCCAGCTTAAAGAGAAAGGAGGAGGGGGGTATGGAGATAATGGTTTAAAGTCAGAGCATCAAAGCCCTATATCATCATTGGAGCATCAAAGCCCTGTATCCTCATTGGAGTATCAAAGCCCTGTACCATCACTGGGGCATCAAAGCTCTGTGTCATCATTGGAGCATCAGCACCCTGTATCTCTGGGAACACCAGAGCACTTAATTTTTGACTCTAGGCCAGGATAAAGACGGTAGAATTTACTATGTGCTGTTTACGGTCTCAAACTACTGGTTTTGGGTGGTTTCCAACTGGCATAACATTACGCCTAGCCAACTAGATGGCCAAGAAAGTCCTTAAAATTCTACATTGGAGCTGGCAACATGGATTAGCAGGTAAGGGTGCTCCCTGTTGCCAAGCCGGATGATCTGACTTTGACTCTCAGGACCCACATTTTAGGAGAGAACTGGCTGCTACAAGTTGTTCTCTGACCTATCTACCCCCCTCTACTTAGCAATTGTAACAAAAAATTTAAAACAAAAGAAGACATTCTACTTAAAAATTCTGCTTTGAGCTTTGTTAGTCAAGATACAGAGATCTTGGTGGTTCAAACTGAAGACAGTGGGAGAGTACAGTATGCACCGTATAAGGCCCCTAGAAGGCTTATACACTTGATGTCCCTGGAATCTTCAATGAGTGCATTCTCCTGTCTTGCTGCACTCTGTCCTTTGACCTTAACTGAAAGTCTTACATGAGTATGTTCTATGAAGTCTGGGGAGCACTTTCAAATGATTGAACTTGAAGGACTTGAAATACGACGGCTCATTGGCTGTGCACTTGGCCAGGATATCTGAGGCCATGGGTTTCTTTAACCCCTAGCACCATAAACAAACAAGAATAATAGATGAATTGGGAAATCTTTGCAGGGTAGAATAGTTTTACATATAAAACATACAAAGTATTAAGCCTAAATTTTAAACATATTTTGTATACTGTATTAAAAGCACACACATAACAGCTATTAAAAGCTATAAAATGTAAGTCTAAATGGAATGAAAATTCTAGTGGTCATTTTTACAGTTGCGAATAGAGCTGAGCTGTTCAGAGGCATTTCATTCCACCTGACTGACTTTTTATTGAAGCAGATATCCTGGCCAATAATTAACATCAATATTCTATACTACAATGGAGTAACTACATTTCATAATAACCTGTTCTTTGTTTTAAGAATAACCAGAAGAAACTGAATGTTCCAAATATACAATAATGATAAAGAAATGGGAATGCCAGCATGAGGTACAACCTTGGCCTCCTCTGGAACACAGTTTCTGTGTGCTGATTCTCAGGAAACACTTCCCAGAAATTTCACCTCAAACAATCTGGTTTCTTCTTCATCACAGATAATTCTTCAGTCCAAGATGATCAACATCAGTTGTCCTAGGAAAACCAAGGTTTCACTTTAGTGGTTCTGTCTCTTGTTATTCATAGTCGACTCCTCAGCTCCAGCTGACCAGACACCACAGATTCTTCATACAAAGGGCCCAGCAGAGTCTTTACTTCCCTCTGAAACTTCACAAGCCTGGCCTCCATTGTCTGTTCTGCTCTTAACTCTTATCCTGCAAGCTCCCACAGAACAGCCCACTGAGCTCTCGACACTCAATGACTTTTCTGGACCAACATTCCAAAGTCCTTCCACAACTCCCCTAAAACATGACTAGGTCTGTCATAGCAATACCCCATTATCCTGGTACCAATTTCTGTCTTGGTTAGGGTTTCTATTGCTGTGATAAAACATCATGACCAAAAACAAGTTGGAGAAGAAAGGGTTTATTTGGTTTACACTTCCACATTACTGTTCATCACTGAAGGAAGTCAAGATAGGAACTCAAACAGGGCAGGAACCTGGAGGCTGATGCAGAGGCTGAGTGTGTGTATGGTGTGTGTGTGTGTGTGTGTGTGTGTGTGTGTGTGTGTGTGTGTGTGTGCGTGTGTGGTGTGTGTGTGTGTGTGGTGTGTGTGTGTGTGTGTGTGTGTGTGTGTGTGTGTGTGTGTGCCTGCTTACTGCTTACTCTCCATGACTTGTTTAGCCATTTTTTGTTTGTTTTGATTTTTCAAGACAAGGTTTTTCTGTGTAACAGCCCTGGCTGTCCTGGAACTCACTCTGTAGCCTAGGCTAGCCTCAAACTCACAGATCTCCACGTACCTCTGTCTTCCTAGTGCAGGGATTAAAGGCACGTGCCACCACTGCCCAGCTAGCCTTTTTTTTTTTTTTTTTTTTTTTTAATAAAATCCAGAACCACTAGCCCAGGGACAGCACCATCCCCATAGGCTAGCCCCTCCTCACCAATCCCTAAGTCAGAAAATGGTCTACAAGTCTGCTTACAGACCAATCTTATGAAAACATTTTCTCACTTGAGGGTTCCTCCTCTTAGATGGCTATAGCTTGTATCAAGTAAACCAGCTAGCACAGTTCATATTTTAATTTAAAATTTATTGATCTTATAGCACTGTATTTTATTCTGTAAATGTGATTTGGTTTTTATATAAACATAACTGAGGCCAGGCATGGTGCCGCACAGCTATCATTTCAGCACTTGGGAGGCTGAGGCAAGTAGACTGCTGTCTTGGTTAGGGTTTCTATTGCTGTGACAGGACACCATTGACTACAGCAACTCTTATAAAGGAGAAACATTTAATAGGGTGGCTTGCTTACAGTTCAGAGGTTTAGTCCACTATCATCATGGTGGGAAGTAAGGCAGCATGCAGGCAGACCTGGTGCTAGAGCTGAGAGTCCTTACATCTTAATCCAAAGGCAACAGGAAGTGGTCTGAGACACTGGGCATGGCTTGAGCATATATGAGATCTCAAAGTCTGCCTCCACAGTGACACACTTCCTCCAACAAGGCTACAGTTGCCATACCTCCTAATAATGCCACTCCCTTTGGGGGCCAACTCTTTCAAACCATCACAATGCTCTAAGTTTAAGTCTAGTATAGTCTACAAAGTGAATTCAAGGCTAGTCTAGGCTACATGAGGCACTATCTAGAAAAAAATAAGTCCATACTTCACATTGTTTGGATGCATCTTAATGAGTAAAAATTTATGCTGAGATATTTATCAAATGTTTTCTTCATTAAAAGTGGAAATCTAATTTACTCAATTTCAAGAACTCTGATCTAGACTTTAGAGAGGGAAAATCACCCTCTTACCCACTGTTTAGCCTTCTTTGCTTGGAATGTTAAAGAGTTCATAGAATTATCATAGGTAAAGGGGAAATGTACCAAGGAGGATCTGGGAACATCCAGCCATTTGGCTTACACATAAGGGACATTAGCAGTTACAAAGCTACCATATTTAGTTCACCCCACAAGCAACAGGGCTTCCACCCAGGGATTCAGAGGCAAATTTAAAAAAAAAAAAAGGCCTTGGCTGTGAGGCTGAGCAATTATGCCCTCACAGGGCCACTCTGTACATAAATCTTGAAAACCTATGGAGCAAGAAGCAGCTGTGCAAGGACTTGGGATCTTGGTCTAAGTCACCTGCCCTTTTATAGTCAGATCTACATTCTTGCTTTCTTGATCACTGTTGAGAATTACCATTTGTTAGGCGCTTTACCCTACATGCATGAATAAGGGTCAGCCTGCAATCTTACTGCTATTTAGTTCCTGGAGTCGGAACCATGTCTACTTTCCTTTCTGTGTGCCAATTGTTCTTTCCAGGTCCTACACTCTCCTGACTCCAACAGTACCTGAGAAATGGTTTCTGGACCTCTCTCTCACCTTCGCAATGTCCCTCTTAAACCAGTGATGCCCCTTAAGTACTCCAGTGCATCTACCTGACATTTTAGTCCCCCTCAGGAAGTGCTAAGTTAACACAAGTAAGCCTGATGGTAAGCAATGACTGTTTCCCAAAAAGTAAGAGTGTAGAAAAGTAACTGTAACTATGAAAAATCAAACTACCACACACCACTGATACTGACACCTGCTATTACTATGTCCTGTAGGTGATACCTCCAGTGTCACTTGCTCAGTAAGATGATTTGTATACTTTTGCTCCTAAAAGTGAGGTCCTGCTCTATCTTATTTTCCTTATCTTTAAATCAGTCACCTTGGATATAATCTTCCCATTTCATGTAACTGGTGAGAATGCCTATGATGACCATTCTTTAGACACCAAGGTCTAGTGAAAGACAATGTTTTAAGTTACTTGATTTTTTGCTTTACTCCATTTTTTTAAATTTAAAAGCACTTCATTTCACCTCACATGACAAATGACAGACACCAGATATATGTTTAGTAGTTATTTTAATTAAAAAGTTTCTAGCAATTATTGCCAATTATATTATTCTGGGTAGACAGGTGGATTTGAATAATAGTAATTTCTTATATATATAAATACATGGGAGTTTGAAGGAATGTGCAAACTGCATGGTAGCTTATCATTCACATTTACAGTGTAGGGCTTTGTAAACACATAGGCGTGAAACTTGTTTCCATTAGCATTCAGCTGTAAGACCTGGGACAAATCACTCTATTTTCTTACTTTTTAATTACCTGGCTGCATGCAAACATATCTTGAGACATACCATGCACTTTTAAGTATGAACTACTGTTAGGAGGTGACTTACTGACTACTGGCCCTCCATTAGAGTAACACTACTCTGTTTCATTAAGAGTCATTATTGTTTTTACAAAAGGATTCTTATAAAGGATTCCTAAAGCCAGGGACTTGACTTTTAGGATAGGATATTATACAAAGATAGCTAACAGTTACAAGGTTTAATCAATAACTCAAAAGTAAAACAACTTAATTCTCAACAGAGTAATTCAACACTAGAAAGTAATGATGCCAAGATTTTGTAAATATACAGACTGAGGAAGATGGGGTATGAAAAACAAAAACAAATCCACAATGGCTTAGGTGATTTAAAATGCAAGTGGTAACTATGGTAACTTGGCAGCCAACATTCACATAAATAAAGCTAAAAAAAAATTACTAAGAATAAAATTTCCCACAAGTTCAAAAAAAATCAAACTTGGATATTTTATTTTAGAAGAATAGCTTAAAAAATATTACAAAGGATGTTATCCAAATTCTATGGCACAGCCAGATACTTAGGTCTTTCAGCCCAAACTTTTAGTCTTATTGCTTTAATAAAAGCAAAATGACTATTGCTAAGGCATCAAAATCTGAGGGACAACCTAGACAATATTTATAACAATGAAATGGGGGAGGGAGGATAGGAGAGGGAGAGAGACAGAGAGAGACATGAGAGGAGACTGCAGCACACAGTAAGATACAATGACTGGTATCCTAGTCTCGGGCATACTGTCTCCGTTAGTGGATCTGTATGGTCTAGTTAACATGATTTCTGGAAGCTGGAGGATGAGGAAAACAATCTGAAAATGTGACCCGCTGACTCATAAATAATGGGTTATTCACAGCCCTATGTTCATGTCTCAGAAATCTGCCACCCTGTGGCTGCTCTAAGTCTTGGATGGTTTATGCAGTGGTTAGATACATGTAAAGAGTATTATGCTTTCAAACATTATCAGTTTATCAGAAAAGACAACGGCCACAAATGCTGAAAGTGTTCAAACAGAGTTTGTGGGAGCTGTCAACCAACAGGTATGATTAGAAAGTGTCGTCATCCGAGTCATCACTCTTCGGTTTGGTAAGTCTTTCCAGCTCCTCTCCATCCTAAAATGAAATGTAGGAAATGAATAATTAGTTGAATTAGAAATGTTTCATTTTCAATAATTATTAAAAGAATGTCTTACTAAACATATAAATCAAAGGTAACTGTGAATATCAGCTGGTCAAATTAAAGAGTTGAAATGCTACAGTTAGAAGCACATGAGATAATCAAAAAGTAAAGGGGGGGGGGCAGGAGAGACAGCTCAGTGCTTAAGAGCACTTATTGCTCTTGCAGAGGACCTGGGTTTGGTTCCCAGCACCCACATGGTAGGTCGCAACTATCTGTGGCTAACAATCATCTGCAACTCCAGCTCCTGAGGGATCTGACATCCTCTTCTTAACTCTGAGAGCAAAAGGCACACAAATGGTTTACACACATGCAGGCAAAGCACTCATATACAATAATAAAAATCTAAGCAAAGCTTTAAAAGAGAAGTCCATTCACCTCAGGCCAAGTGCACCACCTGCTGGCCTTGCAGGGAAGTGATTAAAAGATGGTGAATGACACAAAGAATTCTTAGTACCTAGTAAGATTTTATTTTCCTTAAAATTAGGGCAAACGTCATTATCAGCCCTCCAGAAAGAATAGTGAACTTCCCCAAGTGTACACTCTTGCTGACTCAGGGGTTTGGGACACATGGTCTATTTTTTTTTTAATATAAAATCTGTTTTATCAAACCCCAGAGATATAACACCTGGAGGTTTTCTATCAACCTACTAAACGACAGATTTTTCTAAGAGTAAAATGGACTCATGATGTGAAATAGTTCATCTTTGTGTTAATAAAAATTATAAATTCAGAATAACTACATGATTTACTTGAATATATTCTTGTACGACAAAGTTCTTGCTAGAAACCATTTCTTATTGAAATAAACAGATAACTACAGGGAGGATTAAGGTACTGGCTTTCCCAGTTCACATGACTGATCAATGTGAAAGAGTACTTTCTTTTCCCCAGCCACTGTGCAGTGGGAAAAGCAAGGAACCAGGAGTCAGACCACGTAGCTCCATTATCATTCTTTTATCTACTGTCTATAAACCGGTTAGGTCACTCTAACCATACATCTAGGGGAGACAGGATGAGACAAGGAATGAGAACCTCTGCAGTATGGCTCTATGTGATGTAATTATACAGTTAACATACAAAGGCCTTGAGGCACTATGGTTTACACATCCTTGCCAGCTCCAGAAGTTCAGTGCACATGTATTAAGTCATACAGATCTAACACATTTTTCTGAAAAACTGATGCTGATTCTCTTTCTTGAATATGTTTTAAATTTTAAGAATAAGAAGAAAGTGTATTTATACCAACTTACCCCACTGGAACGCTCCCAAAGACTGCCACTTAGATCTCGGATCCTTTCTTGCCTAGGTGCACATTCGAGATTTTGAGGCTTGCTAGCATTATAAATAAATATGGAGAGAAGGACTGTTGGGGCTTGTAGGAAAAAATCCAGGGAGGGCCTGAAATCAAAGACCAGGACGGACACTGTTGTGATGATGACAGTTGTCACCTGGGCCATCAAGACATGGAACATGTTATCTAAAAATTTCAAGATAAAAGCCACTGAAAGGCCCTGGAAGGCAGTTACAAAAATAAGAGCTACTGAAAATGTATTGTGGCCATAAAAAAACCCACAGTTCTGAATCTGATCACGGTTACTGCTCTGAAGGACCAGGGTCATCCCATTAAAAACAATGCCAAAGAAGTAAAGCTTGCTATTCTGTATGAAGATGCTCTCAGTGTGCTGTGCCCCCTCCTTCAGGATCTTCTCATTATAGATATTGGCCATTGAAGAAATAAAACACTGAACTATAATCAGAATGTGGCCCAAGCCCAAACGGATGTGACTAAAAACTCTGGCTGTGGTGTTCCAGTTGACTTCAGTGAAAGTCCACTCCTTGGCTGTACAATTGTCTCTCTGGGAGCATTCTCTTCTAAAATGAAGGCAAGAATTGGACGGGGTGAAGAAGGCATCGTGATGAAATCCATGTCCTGCCAAGTCATGCTGTGACGTTTTGGTACTGGCAGTCAGGGCGACAATAGACAAAAACAGAATCAGGAGAGAAGCCCACTGTATCCAGTTCAGATGCCGCCTATCCAAAGAGGGAGGAAACATGGTTTTATCACATCTTTTTTTTTTTTTTCCCCCACCCTGTCTTTCCCCCCTGTTAACTGTTCTGCTGAAAATTCAGAAACTTGAATACTTGGTTTGGTAAATTATACCCAGTTGCTAGTATTCCCTACAATTCAAGTGCAGTATAAACCTGACCTCTCTATTCACTTTCCAAATGCCATAGGGCCATGCTTAATTTCTCTTCCTACAGATTAGCTTTGGATGTGCAGGTGTAGGTCAGCCTCCTGTCTTCCACGGCTATCTTGGACCTCTGGCACAGAGATTTTTTATTGTGATAAACTAAATTCTGACAGAGGATCTTAGCTCAGTTTCCAAGAATCAGAAAAAGCAGTATGGATGAGCTTTAGTAATAGATATAGATAAATTTCCCCAAGGGATACTAGACCTTTCTCAAAGGATTTCATAACACATGACATTTTTGAGGACATTAGCTCCTGAGTCAAAGGTCTAACAATAAGCCACCACACAGCAAAGTACTGGATGATGAGGAAAAGAAATTATACTTGGGTAGTATTTTGCTTATAAAGCCCAACCAAGCTTTCCTTACTTGCTGTATCTGAGAGTAAAGTTGTAAAGCTATGTGCTGTTAATCTACTTGTCAATTTACTCAGTTCAAAGACATGTAATAAGCAGGCAACCTGGGCTGATAAAGATTTGATGCCCCTCCTGAGGGAGCTTATGTCACAATCAGGAGAGGGCCATGGTGCTAAGTGATTGCAGAATGTGAGACACATGACCAGGTGGGTATACTGAGGAAGGGCACTTGCAGAGGCTAAGGCAGAGAAGCATCTATGCACAGGCAACAAAGAAGAAACTGTATCTCTCTCTGGGGCTGGGGCAGTCTGCAGGGCCCCTGAGGAGAAATCCAAAACACTGAAGTCTAGAGATCAGGTGGTCAGGAGAAGATGGGAAAAACCAAGCAAAAGCAGAAGTGTAAATGAGAGAACCGGAAGTGGTAAGAATGTTATCACTAGAGCATACAGAGCACCTAGGACAGAGCAGGCAATGCCTGCTCTTAGGGAAAGAGTTAAGTGAGAGGTAAATGATTTTCCTGCTTACATGTTTATAAAAAAATAAGAAAGAGATTTGTCTTACAGCTTTGTATACCTTCCTCCTCCTAGACAGCTACAACTTTTAAGACCTATTCTAAATTCTCAGGACATACATGGAAAATGAGTCTGCCTGCAATTCTACAACTTCACTCTCTCACACTGCTAAATGCCCACACTAGCTCAGGAAGCAGCACGTCTGTATATCATGCCTTCTCATGTATAATCTTCACATAACTAGATTTAGATCTCAGTGACGGGGTTAGCAATAGCCCTATGACATGAGCAGCAAGAAAATTGCTGAAGGTGCAGGTGTATACATTAAGCAGTAGAAAGTAATGGCTGAAAAGAAAAAAAAATATAAACACAGAGAATATCTAATTTATAAAGATAATTTTGTAATGAATTACTGTACATGACAAATGAGGAAATTTTATAGCTTTCAGAAGTTTTCAATACTAACAGATTTTCTGCTAATATTGTGAAGAAAAGAATCTAAAGGAAAAGACTTTAAATAAAGTCAAAGTAGCCACTGCAAGTAATTATTGATTCAAAGCTAATGTAGGGAAAATAAAAATGACTAAGAATTTGGCTAATCATGGGATCTTTCCAGAAAAAGAATATGATGTTTCATGAACTACTCAGCTGAGCAAATGTGCATTGATGACTTGACTCCACATGGCTTGTTTACTGCTCAGTCCTGCCTTGCAGGACAGTGGCCGAAGTTCAGATTATAGCTGGATGGCTCAGAGCTTCTCCTCCCATGAAAATTATTTATGTTTTAGGTGTGTTTTTACAAAGTGACCTCTTTGGTGTCTTATGTAGCTTAACCTTATATAAATTATAAATGATAAATTATAAAAAGACCACTGGTTTTGTTTAAAATTTTTCTTTTACTACATTTATTTGTGTGTCTGTGCACACATGCATGTGTGTGCATGTCCAAAAGCACATGGAAAGGTCAGGGTACAACTTGCAGAAATGGTTCTCTCCTTCCACCATGTGGATCGTGAGGACTGAACTCAGTTCACCTATCTTTACAGCCATCACTTTAACCCAGAAAGCCATTTGCCAACCCAAAGTTTTAAACTGTTCACTATGTAAGGAACATGACAGAATCTCTTGCTCTGTGTGCCTTATCCTCTACATCAGTGGTTCTCAACCTTCCTAATGCTGTGACCCTTTAATACAGTTCCTCATGTTGTGATGACCCCCCAAGCATAAAATACTTGTTGCTACTTCATAACTGTAATTTTGTTACTCTTATGAATCGTAATACACAACTCCCCTGAAAGGGTCATTCGACCTCGAGAGGGTCGCGACTCACAGGTTGAGAACTGTTGTTCTCTGAGCATCACCCAATGTCCCTTGTTTCTATGCTGTGCATGACTTCCGGCCAGTCACTTAGCACTTGTCTGCTCTGATGGACTGTCGAGGTATCACAATGCTTGCACCAAAGTTACCCTTATTTTACTTAATAGCTCCAAAGTGTAAAGGAAGTATGTGATAGTAACAGTTTAACTTTCAAAGATGCTATAAAAGTGCTTCCTCCAAGTGAAAAAATTTCAGCTTAACAGGGAAAGGAAAAAAAATATGTTAAGGTTGCCACGATCTCTTGAGAAAAAAAAAAAATCTGTCCATGAAGTTCAAGAAAAATGAAAACCGTTCTAATTTTACTGTTACATCTCACACTATAAAAGTTACGGTGATAAGTGTGGTTAAGTATTTAGTTCAAATGAAAAGAAGTGTGTGTGTGTGTGTGTGTGTGTGTGTGTGTGTGTGTGTGTGTGTGTGTGTGTGTAGAGAAAAAACCCAGCAATATGCAGTGTTCAGCACTACTCAAGAATCCAGTTTGGGTACTGACATATTCCCCATCTATAAGGGGAACTACTATATTTCCAGTGAGCCAAGTTCTATATCCAGAGTCATAACCATGGATTTGAATAAGATTGATCATGTGCAGACTACATTATTCCTAAGCAACATAAAATAGAAATATTTTTACACTGTATCAGACAGGATAAGTAATTTAAAACTATTTGTATAACATTTACATTATTTTAGGCAGCATAAGTAATCTAAAGCACTTGGGAAAATGTGGCAGGTTACATGGGAACACTATATCATTTAAGGGACTTGAACATAATTTTTGGCATTCTAGAACCAATCCTATGGATTTTTAGGGGTAACTATACCTAATTTGCCATTATTAGCTTCCCTATTAAGTGAGCACTTAGGTTAAATTGTGTCAGGTAAGGGCAGTTCTATTGTGTTTCTTACTGTATTTGGTGATAGTATACCAATGCAGAGAAGAAAACAATGAAAAGATTAACCTAAATGCTTTCTCAAGAAAATTATACAAATACATTTTCAAGGAGCACTGGGTGAGTTCCCAGGGATCCAGAATTATGTGAAATCATAAAGATTTGTTTTGGAGAAAATGATTACTGAGTAATACCTTATTTTTCTGCTGGTTCTAATAGTACTTAACTTTATAACCTCTAGGACATCTACACTTAGGGTTTTTTTTGGTGTATATGTGTGGAGAGTTTCTCTGTATAGCTCTGGCTGTCCTAGAGCTTGTTCTGTAGACCAGGTTGGCCTTGAACTCACAGATCCACCTGCTTCTGTCTCCCAAATGCTGGGATTAAAGGCATGTGCCACCACACCCTGCTGATTTAGGAGTTTTTTTTTTTTTTAATGATCTTTTCCTACAACTTCTCTTTAATGAAAATGGAGGAATTTTATAGTTAGTAGATAAAATATTACTGATCAGTTTTATTCTTTTCCCTAAAATCTCAATCTCCAAGTAGTGCTACTTCCCAGAGACAAACAAACACAACTATACAACTATGCTAAGGTAAGAATAAACCAGTGAGGGTGGCTTTGAGCCATAATGTCTGCCATCAGTTTCTACTGTGAACTAGTGGCCACACTTCAACAGAATAAATCTGGGCAGTGGGATGGCTCAGTCCCCTGACAACCTGAGTGATTATGGGACTTCACAGCAGGAGACAAATGATTCCTGAGAGTTGTCCTCCGATCTCCACATGAGTTCCATAGCACTACATATGGACATCTGTCATACCATCTCTCTTTCTTTCTCTCCTCCCCCCCACTCACACACACACACACACACAAATAATTAGGTTTACAGATGTTACAGATGGTTTTGCAGAAAAGATACAACGTTTCCTGGTGAGTACTGGCTGATTCCTCCATGTTCTATGAGTGTATTCAGCAGTAGTCTTACTGCAACTTCTGGAGGGTAATTGAGAGCACTGGCAACGGCCTGTAATGTCTGCAGGATGCTCTCATTTGCTTTCTATGCTATGATAAACATTGAAACCAAAAGCAGCTTGGGGAGGAAAGGGTTTTTTTGGCTTACATAATTATAGTTCCTCACTGGGGGGAAGCCCAGGCAGGAACTCAGGCAGGGCAGGAAACTAGAACCAGGAACTGGAGAGAGACCTTGGAGGGAGGCTGCTTACTGGTTTGTTCTCCATAGCTTGCTTAGCCCGCTTTCTTCTACCATTCAGGACCACCGGCCAAGGAGTAGCATTCCTGGCAGTGAGGTGGGCCTCCCATTCCCACATCAATCATTAATTAAGAAAATGCCCCCAAATACTTGCCTACAGGCAATCTGATGGAGGCATTTTCTCAAATGGAGGTGTCTCTCTCCAGATAACTCTAGCTTGTGTCAAGTGGACAAAAACCAAACTGGGGGGCGGGTTAATCACTGGCCAACAACTCAAAAGAGATAACCTATTTCTGGCACTTGCCTTTTCGATAGCATGGATAGTGGGGGTACTGTCACAATGTAGAGTAACCCTATCTAGACTCATACATATCTGTCTAGAGGTCTATATTTCAGGAAGCTTCTACAGTAGTTTCCATATGACTGACTCTCTTGAAAGGTCTTTGGTGTTCATTATCCCACCCATAGTCACTCCTCTAACGGGTCCTCCAAGTCTTCACCCACTCAACCCCTTCTGTTCCATTATTCATCTTTAACTCTGTGTTCTCTTTTTCCTTGAGCCCCCTTCATCCCCTCCCAAGGCTCTGTGCTAGTTCCTGACCGCTAGGCAGGCTTTATACTGGCTAGCTTCCATAGTACTTGGAGGTGTCATGCACATTATCAGAGAAAGAAAAGTAATCATCAACCTTACCCAGCTGTGAACCCTGAGAAATACGGTAACTACCAGCTTGGCAACAAATGCTCACTGATACAACAGTGGCACAAATGTCACAGGGGTGACCAACCTCTTCTGATTGGATTTAAGGCCCATTCCACAAGTTAAAAACCATACCTGGCACTGTTACCAGTGCCAAGAACCTGTGGCTAGACTGGCCATAGGCCTTAGAGGAGAACCGACTACTACTATTATTCTGTTCAGTGGGCATATTACTAAACTGACTCCTAATGACGTATTATTACATCCAGAGATTACTGTATCTCTTAACCCTCATTAGAGGAGTGTTTTTTTTTTTTGTGTGTGTGTGTGCACTATATGGTGATTAACAGAAAGACCCACAAGTGGTCAAAGTTCAGAGAAGAAGGGATTGTCTGTGGAATGCTCAGCTCTAATGTGATACTTGTATCATACTCCCTCCTCCCAAGGCTGGTGGGGAATAGGTGGCAGAAAGGATGTAAGATCCAGAGGTGGTGAATAATTTCAAGGAAACAGTGTCTTCTGGACACAGCAGGGCAATTGCACATACAAACTCACAGCAACTGTGACAGTTTACACAAGATCTATACAAGTTCAGGCCAGAAAAAAATTCCAGCACGGAGTGGGCAGGTGGGCACAAAATCCCATCCACACATAAGGAACTGTTAGTAAGTGAGAGCTGCTAGGAGAGGGAGAATGAATTAGTACTCTTTAAGGGTGTAGCTCCTGGTAGATTGGGTGTGGCCAGTAATCCTAGCACTTGGGAAGTTGAAACAGGGAAATGATGAATTCAAGTCTATTCTGGGTTACAAAGTAAGACCTTGTCACAGAACAAACATTTTTCAAAAAACACTAAAAATTAAAACATCAATAATGTCTTACTTTTGAAAAGTTCAAGACATTTTGTACACCTGATGGCAGAGGATTTAAACAGCCACTAGAGTTGCTCTCTACATTGGATAAACAAGGTATCTAATATACAAGGCTAATTAGAAATCAAATCTTGGCCTAGAGGTTCTGAGGGCTCAGCATTCTGGGTAAATTATCTAAAACCAGACTGGCCCATTTTAAAGGATGATATATGCTTCCACAGTGAATTACTTACTTCAGCACTATCCTGAATAGAAGAGCTGTTGTTATAATGCTAAAATTCGAGAAGATAACAGCCATGGCCTAGAAAGAAAGAGAAGATAGAATTACGATCCGAGCAAAGCACTGACCTCAGAACCTCCCAGCTTGCTAGTTCACCTGACACAAGAAGCCTTTCAGTCACAAAGCAGAGGGGTTATTAGGGCAGCCATTTCACTAGGGGATTAAATTCCATTTTTATTGCTTGTTAAATTTACGCAGATATGATCAAGTTATTGTCAGGATTTGACAATATATGTTTAAATTTTGCCTTATATGCAGTTTATGCCTGCATAAATGTCCTTGTATTTAGAAATACAAATTCTAAAGGTTTAGGTTTAGAAATAAGTTACCATGATTATGAAGCACACACTTTTTTTTTTCTTACACCTATCACAGCACTTTATAGACTTCTTAAAAATTATTATTTTTGTGTGTGGTTCTGAGAACCAAGTAAGAGCTTGTGCACATAAGACAAGCACTTCACCACGATCCCCTTATAGCTATTCAATACTGGCTTTATGGGCAAAGAGAAGGGAACATGTTAGGCCTATTTATAGGGTGTGGTAGTTTGAATGTAACTGGTGCCCATAATTTCACAGGACGTGATACTATTAGGAGGTGCAGCTTTGTTGGAGTGGGTATGGTCTTGTTGAAGGAAGTGTGTCACTGTGGGGTCAGGCTTTGAGGTTCCCTATGCTCAGGATACTACCCAGTGTCTCAGTTGACTTCCTGTTGCCTGCAAGATGTAGGACTCTCAGCTACTACTCCAGCACAATGTCTGCCTGCACACTGCCATGCTTCCTATAATGATGATAATGGACTGAACCTCTGAAACTATAAGTGAGCCACCCCAATTAAATGTTTCCTTTATAAGAGTTGCCATGGTCATGGTGTCTTTTCAGAGCAATAAAAATCCTAACTAAGATATATGGTAAGAAAATATAGGCACATCTTTAAGCATTTTTGTTACTTTAGAAACTGAATCAGTTTTCCAGTTGAAATGACATGACCTGAAACATAATTCATATAAGATAGTCCTCTGAATTGATCTGAATTACTCTAAACATTTAGAAATGTATTACCTAGATTTTATAGTGGTTTGTTTTTTTGACTGCAGTTATATTTTGGTTTAAATTGAACACAACACACACATATATAAGTACTGCTCAGAATACATGAAATTCTACCATTGTTTCCTATACTGGATCTGGCAATACTAATATTTTTTTCACAACAATCATATGATACAGTTCACCTTTGTTTACTTCTTGCTATCACTTTAGGGTGGATACACAGAGTAACCAGGTGTCCTGCTGTCTGGCTGTGGTTTTAGCACTAGGAAGGCTAACACAGGAGGATCTTGAGCTCCTGTGTTGCCTGAGACATAGCAGAACCCTGCACCAAGAAATCAAAAAAAAAAAAACCAAGACTATCAAGTCTTATACAATCACTAATAACAGCAAACACAGCTACAACATAGTTAAAGAAAAAAGTGATATTGAGTTAAATGAGTAGTAATTCTAAGAATCTAATGTTTTACTATTGAATTTTCTAATAAGAACTAGTCATACAATCATGTATGTTTACTGGTCATAAAAAGTAATAATTTTAGCCGGGCGGTGGTGGCGCACGCCTTTAATCCCAGCACTCGGGAGGCAGAGCCAGGCGGATCTCTCTGAGTTCGAGGCCAGCCTGGGCTACCAAGTGAGTTCCAGGAAAGGCGCAAAGCTACACAGAGAAACCCTGTCTCGAAAAACCAAAAAAAAAAAAAAAAAAAGTAATAATTTTAAGAATCTAATGTTTTACTATTGAATTTTCTAATAAGAACTAGACATACAATCATGTATGTTTACTGGTCATAAAAAGTAATAATTTTAAGAATCTAATGTTTTACTATTGAATTTTCTAATAAGAATTAGACACACAATCATGTATGTTTACTGGTCATAAAAAGTAATAATTTACTACATATACATAATGTATAATGGTTTAATCAGGGTAATCAACATTTCTATCTTTCCAATCATGGATTATTTGTCTGTGTGGGAGACTGAGTGGATTTTCTCAGTGTACCTCACTATAAGACAAATGCTTGTGAGCTTCAGGTTAAGAGCAGAGGAAGGGATGATAATGAATGTGGCTGGTAAGAGTAGGGAAACAGCAGCCCTGAGAGATCACATTAAGAGCAGCATAAATGCACATAACTAATCAGTCTGGCTGATTTGACAGATTCTGAACATACTTCCCAAGTTAATACTAGGGAATAAATCTAATCATAATTCTTTGTCCTAAAAATTCTATGCACCTTTATTTATTTCCTTAAATAGAACGAGGCAAGAAATACATAAAATAAATCATATAATCTGTTTCATAATATTTGTGGTTGCAGCTGATCAAGAAGACCCAAGCAATAAATAGGGAAGAAGAATAAGGAAGTTGCAATATTGCTTAATACAAGTAAGAAAGAAAAAGTATAAATGTACAGCTAGTCTGTTGGTTTCCAATAAGATAGAAGTAATATTTATTATTGAATGTGAATCACCATCCTGTTGTGATAGGAATTATCTTATCTGAAAAAGTGGGAAGAATTTAGGAGAAGGCATGTTCCATGAACGGCAGCCTTACTTACTATATTACAAATCACAAAGCTGACAGGAACATATGCAGATGGTCAGTTGGGCAAGGCGCCTGCTTTGAGCTGGGTTAGCGCTTCTTCTTTATTTCACAGGTAGAATAATTGAAACCGAGAGCAGACAAGGCCTTCCAGGTCTACAGATCATCACAGGTGAGAAAGTGCCAGGCTCTTGATTCCTACTGTGTTCTACTGCTCCCTCCTTTTCACCCGATCCTAAAGCAGATCCGGGAGGTTTCACATAGAGGATCAGTGCCAATAAAAACACTATCTCTAATTAAAGTGTTTAATTTTATTATTTTTTAAAAACTTAAACCACAACATAGGCAATAAAAGCCCTCACCTTAAAAAATATTGGGGAGGGAGCAGTGGAACCCAAACTGACTATAGTAAAAGTAGAAAAACAGATTTTTTTTTTTGAGTGAGGGTCTCTGTATAGCCTTAGCTGTCCTGGAACTCACTATGTAGATCAGATTGGCCTCAAAGTTTCAGAGCTCTGCCTACCTCTGCCTCCAGAGTGCAAGGATTAAAGGCATGAGTCACAACCTAAGCAGAAGACAGACTTTTAATTGTGATTATCAATGCCTTTCAAAATTGATACAAAAGATGTATCAGAGGTGAATTCCTAGTATTATCAGTTGATTTCTATAGTTCCACACTCTTAAGTTATCTGTAGATAAGATTAACATAAAAAGGGGCCAACAAAATGGCTCAGTGGGTAAAGGTGCTTAGAGCCAAGTCCAATGACCTGAGTTTGATCTTGGAACCATATAGTGGAAGGAGAGAACCAACATCCACAAGCTGTTCTCTGACTTCCACTTTTGTGCTATGGCACATGTGTACATATATATACATACACAAACACATATGTAAGTGTAAGAAAAAATAGAAAAAAATCATATAGTAAATATGGATACAATACATACATATAGCAAATGGATAAACTACATTAAAACAGATAGAGCAAAGAGAGATCCATCAACTGCAGTATTTTTTGAATTAATACAGGAGGTCTGAATTGAGGCCTTGAACGATCATCAAATAGCTCAAACTAAAGGTAGATTGATCACATAAATCAGGGTGGTTTCTGAGTCCCTGTTCCTGGGAGCAACTTCCCCCAGTAGCCAGCACAGGAATCATTAACAGTGTGAAGATCTGACACAGTCCAGATGGTTCTAGAAACTGTCAGGAAGGCCAGTGGAAAATGAGAAAAAAGAAGGTCAGTTTGGGGACTCATCTCTTTGTGTCTTCTCAACGGCACTTCCTCTGTTACACTTGTACTTACAGGCTGAAGATAGGAGAGGACATAGAAGACAATCAAGTTATCCAGGAAGTAGAGAAAGGCAGGAATGGACCACTTCATGAAACTTGAGAATTCCTTCCAGGAAGTACATCTCAAATGTCTACTTTGATGATCATCTGAAGAAAGAAGTATATGAATCATGCAAAGCAATAAACAAATCATCTATATTGGGAATGCTTATGTTTCATTGAAACTACACTAAACTTTATGACTAGTACAATTCTATAAAATGGGCTTTATTAAATTGCTAAATGATTACAAGCCTACAGCAGTAAAACATAATATGGCATTTATTAGTATCTCTTTCTTTTCCCACCTGTGTATCAATGAGCAACCCACCAGACCCTTAGCAAAACAGAATCATAATTCCTACTAACTCAGAGCGGAAGGATCACTCAAGGTGACTCCAGACAGACTTGTGTTTTTACTTCTCTGCATGGACAACCAAGAGAATATGTTAGAGTAAGCAGAAAAGAATAATGAAGTTTTTACACTTTCATTCTCCCCTCAAAGCATGATCAGAGAAGGGAAGTAATAAGTAAAAATTTATATGCCTGGATTATAAGATGGCTAACTTTTACTAATCCCGGTTTTAGTTATTAATCCAGCTCCAGACTTCCAAAGACTTAGGAAGGCATACTGCAATAGAGATAAAATGCAAAAGAAGAAAAAAAGAAAGGAAGAAGGAAAGACAGTTTAAATTTAAGCCCTTCAAGCAATGCATGAGTTCATGAAATTATGAAATGTACTCAACTACCTAGAAACTCAACACAGACTAAAGCAATTTGGTAAGAAGACTTCCTGTACAAGGACTTTAATGCTGCAAAGGCTTTTTTTTTTTAACCTCACATAAGAAGAGTAAAAAGATAGTGTCAAAACCCCTAACTGGGAAACTGAGATGGAAAATTAATAAAAATCCACTGAAGAAAACCAAACCAGGGACAAGTGATAAGGCAGAACAATTGACAGGACACTGGGAGACAAAGCGGAAATCTAGGTCCTCTCCTAATACAACTCTGCATGACATTTTCTTTGATCCTGCTTCCCTACCTATAAAACACACTTATGCTTGGACTAGACTAAATGATATAAACTTTATGCCAGTTCCAATGTTTTTTTAATAGTGTGATTTAACAAATATACAATATCTTGATAATTACCTTTCTTTATAACACAGAGTGACACAAGTATACAGAGAATCAGCTTCATCAGTTCTGAGCACACATTCACAGTAGTAGGGAGATAGTCATACTTGTTCTCTGAAATGTAACAGGAAAATTCAAACTAACAAGTTTATTTTTACATGTAATTAATAATTTCTATATTTAAACATCAAACTTAAGACTCATTAAACATCTTTCGGCTGGCACAGCCTTTCTCAATCTGAGTAAATATGGTGGGAGGCTAAGATCAAGGACAAAGGAAGCTCCATGGGAGAGAGGCAGAGACTGACTTCAAAACAGGTAACTACCACTCAGCATCTGACTCATCAAAAGTTATGAATTTATCAGATGAATTAGTACTCAGCTTATGATTCATCAAACCGGACTTGTTTGTCTTACAAAAATCAAGGTATACCTTGCCTAGGGCACTTCTTTACCTCAGAATTTTCCAACCTGGTTCATATTATAGTGTACACAGGAACATGTTTGGTTCCCCTGCTCCTGGCATAAATGGTGAACTGGGGTAGAAAAAAGCTATCTGGCAAAGGACTGCTACTTTTAGGACTGAGAAGAAGTAAATGTAGGTCACCCACACCCATTAATGAATTATATAATACAGCCTAGGTATTAGGTAAACACCTTGGTCTTAGTTATTACCTGTCTTTTCTAAACGCTTATCAACAACTTGCTTTATCAAAGTGACAAGGACAAATAGAAACTTTATTAACTACTACTTTGCAAACATTTGGTTGCTTCTCTTAGTCATATTAAAACTTGGCAAACACTGGGGTTGGGTGGGTGCCAACTTAACCATCTTTCTCCAGGATACTTTCTTTCTCTTTTCTGAAGATTCTCTTAACAGTCAACATATGCCAAACTGACTACTTCTCTGGTTCTAGGCACAATCTATCAAACTCTGTAAGACCATTTGACACACTGTATTACAATTATTTATTGTTTTTATGTTATATTCTTAGAATAGAAATGTCTAATGACAAAAAGACCAGGTTTTAGTGACTTTCTTATACCTGACATTTAATAGATATTCACAAGTATTTGCTTATTCAACTACGCTCACCACTCAAAGCCTAGTTCAACTATCTCCTCCATTTTCTCAGTACTAAGGTTGGCTTAAATCACACTGCTACCCTCAAAAGGTGTTTTTCATAATCTTTATGACATACACACCAATCAACCAAAATGTGACTTAAAGAAATGGGTAGAGACTGGGCCTCTGGTCACACTCCTGAGGAATTATCTGGACTACATTAGCTTCTGAGCATGCCCATGAGGGATTATGTAGATCAGATTAATTGAGGTGGCAGGACCGACCTTAACTGAGGGCAACAGCATTTCATGGGCTGAGGTCTTAGACCAAATCAGGTGAAAGTGAGTTGGGTGTGACCTTTTTTTTTTTTAATTTTTAAATATTTTTCCTTTATATCATGTGAATAGGTGTTTTGTCTGCATGTTCATCTGTACACCACGGAGGTCAGTAGAAGGCTTCATATGTCACGCTAAATTGCTGGGGCTAACGTTCTAGAGTCTGGGAGAATAAGAAATTATTTGAAGGATTATAGCTAGGTGGCAGAAGAATATAGTGGGAGCAGTATAGTTGGGAGAGTAGTGATATTTGGGTTGGGGGAGCCCATTTCAACTCCCTGGGTCTGCAGGTAGTTAGTTTTGAGTTGCCATGTAGATGCTGGGAGTGGAACCGGCATCCGCTTAAAAGAACAGCCAGTGTTCTTTACTGCTGAGCCATCTCTTTAGCCCAAGCATATTTTATCTCTTTTTGCTCGATGCCTGTGGATGCCACGTAACTGCTACAAGCTTCTGCTGCCATGATCTCCCTGGCATGATGAACTGTACTCTCCAACAGGAAGCCAAAATAAACTTTCCCTTCCTTAACCTGCTTTGCTCAGCTATTTTTGTCAGAGCTACGAGGAAAGAAAGTGAAAAGAAAGATAAATTAAATCTTAGCCTAGGGCCTGAAAGATAAATATTAACTGAAGTTAAAATTTACATTCACGTATAGGCTCTCCAAGTAGACCACTAAAAGTCATGATGTCATGATTTTACAGCTGTCAATAGTTAACAAACAACCAATGCAGTTTTGTAGAATTAAATATTTGCATAAACCCTTACATTAAATAATAGATTCCTTGAATGTATATGTACCAAGCTTTTAATTTTTATCATCCCATTGACAAAATAATTATACTGACTCACAGACACCAAGAAATTAAACAAATATATTGTACTTTCAAATAAGCTATAATTGTACATTTTGCTAGAGATCCAGAAATACTTGTTGGGTGAAGTAATAATGAGATGTTATGATACACTGTGTTTTATTTTGCGCTTGAAAGATCCAAATTTCATGCACAAGGACACTTGGTTAAAGTGCTGAGGAACACGAGGTCAAAGTATAAACATTAAACACACTTTATCATTCACAAAGCATAGTACTTTAAAAGGTATTATGTATAATTTATTCCTAAGGACACCACGGACAAGTGATTAAAAGTACCCCACGCACATCCGCATGTTAACTCACCTTCATTGGCAGAATATTTTACCAGCAAGATGCGACTTGAACTTAAAGCAATGAATATAACACCTAGCAGGAATGTGTACAGTGCTGGTGGGCCTAAGCCGGGACGCCTGAAGCATTTTCTTTCCATTCCACTGGTTTTTAATTTTCTTAAAAAGAACACTTTCATGAGCAACCCTGTTGGCAGACCTAAGGATTAAACACAATGCAAACACTATAGACTGTGCCTAACAGAAAAGGAAACCTGTAGATGTCTGGCCACGACTAAATCAGAAACAAGAAAGCTGAGGGGAACGAGGAAACTCAAAAGGGAATGATCGATACTGACAAAATCTTATAGGAGGGGGTGTTCTCGAGACAGATGGGGTGTGTGTGTCTGCATTGGAAATAAGTTAGGAAGTAACTGACAGTTTGGGACTGCAGGAAAGTAGTTTATTTGTAATAACTGTGCTCCAGAAAGAAAGAATTTTGGAATCGCTTTTGGGGTGGGGTGGGGTTTCCTCACAGTAAACCAGCTCTTCCTTCAGCGTAGAAAAAGAGCGTCCTGGGAATGATTCTTTTACAGTTAACGACCACAGTGCACAGAGCTGAAACGTGGCTACGGACGTGTTCTGAACCAGGACAGGGACGGAGGGCTAACTAAGCTCAGAGGGTCAGTGAGCCTAACTGGCCAGTCTTTGAGGGACAGGTGGACACGAAACTCCAGGCAGGGTAAATACTTGCCCGAAGCGCACAAGTAGGAGGGACACATGGGAGCCATTGAGGACCGCCGACAAAGGCCCCAACTAGGGACCGGCAGCTGGGCGCAAGCGTACAGAAAGCCAAGGATGGGTCAGCAGCACCCCGCCACCACGGCCAGGCTTCCCTCGCTGCCAGGGAAACCCTCCCACACATGCGCAATAGGACTCGCAGGCGGCTCCCTCGCCCCTCGCACGCTCCAGCAAAGAGCCGCACTCTGCCCGCGGGGCGCGGTTACCTCAGTGGCTCAGGGAAGGTTCTAGCGGAAGAACGGACATCATAGAGCTGAGAGAGTGACTGCCTCGCTCCGTCGCAGCAGCGGTCGGCTTTCAGGGCCCATTGGTGGGGCTTAGCTCTGAGCCGGGAACAAAGGCGAGAAAACAAAGCAACAACAACAACAACAAAAAATAAACCACCTCCCGCCGCCGGCCTCCAGGGCTGGAGCCCAAGCGGAGCCCCTGCCGGCAGGGCCGAGCGGCCTCGGCGCCCATTGCGCACGCGCGCTCACTCGGGCGCTTCCGGGGGGCGGGCCGGAGGAGCCGGTGGGTCCCGCCCCCCCCCCCCCCCCGGCCCTTCTTGTTGTCACGTGTCGCGGGAGACTCGAGTCACGTGAGGCCCAGGTGGCGCCGGCGGCGGCGCGGTTGGGAGGGGAGTGGAAAAAGAGGAAGGGGAAGCCGGAAGGGGTGTCCGTGGAGCTAAAGGGGGACGAAAGACAGCTTCGGCGGGGGGGGGGGGGGAGGCCAGGGGGCTGCGCGCGCACCGGCCCCTGGTTCCGCGGGGCTGGGCCCCTTGTCCCCGGCGGGCAGGTGACAGCTGGGCCCGGCCGCCGCCTGGCGCCGCCCCTCCCCCGCCCCGGCGCTGCGGGTGCCGCCTGCGGGGCTCGATGCCAGTCGGCCACGTCCGGGGCAGTTTTTGAGTCCTCCCCCCCGACACCCCCCGACCCGGATCGCGACTGTCTTCCCCTCCCTGGCCCATCGCTGCTCCAGCCCCAGGATGCAGAATGTGATCAACACGGTGAAGGGAAAGGCTCTGGAAGTGGCCGAGTACCTAACCCCGGTCCTCAAGGTAAGCCTCGGCACTGACCGTCCCAGTCCGGGTCCCCAGCGTGGACCCGTGGAGAGAAGGTGGAGGGGCGGGAACTCGCCGCCGTGGGCTGCCCCTTGCCCGGGGCTTCTGGGCCGGTCCCAAGGTTTGATGGCTCCCCCCGGCTTCAACTGGTGCCTGCTGTCTCCACCGGTCATTCCTCCTTTTGCGTTGGAGTGCGGGAAGAGGTGGTGTGGAGCAGAGATAGGAACATTGAATCCAGACATCCACAGTCTTTTTAAACAGGTATCTGGGCTAAGATGACAGCTTGGTGGCTAACGGCATGCCACTTTTTCTTCCAAGTTTCATAGGAAGTTTTGATTATCCGGTGATGTAGATTTCTTTTAGTTTCAGAGGAACGTAGTAAATGGTAACATGTTAGGAACTCTGAGCGGAACTAGGCGAAACTTCTGGTTTCCCAAGCTTTTAGAGTAGCCGCAACTGATTATTAATCTTGGATTTGAAGGATCCTACGGCAGCAGTTCACCTCGCTGTGTGTGTATAGACTGGAAACAGTATAACATTTTCAGATGAAAGTTGTGATACGCGTCATCTTTCAAAAGTAAATTTCCAGAGCTGCGTTCCAGGTTTCCTTACAACTTCTAGGATACATCTTTTTGTTTTAACTTGATTTTGCCTTGGCGAAAAGCGAGCAGTAATAGTAAATGAGTGGTAGATACTTGCTTAGTTTTTGTTTTCGTTCTGTATTTAGCTTTCTGTAAGAATTTTACTAATCTGGGGGGCGCAGGGGGAAGAACAAGGGAATCTGGCTGATATGTAAAATTAAATTAAATTATAAAATAAAAAAAGCTTGAAAAAAAGAATTTTACTAATCTTACTGCAAGCAAGAAATATGCAGACAGGCGGAGCAAACTGATCTCTTTATCTTCTCTTTTCAGTTCTTGTTTCTAAGACACGTTTGAAAATGATACCTTTTTGGATCAAGTAAAAAAAGTCTGCAACACTTGTAAATGAGAATCTTAACTCTTGTTTACATCTTTATTCTGAAAGTCAGTTAAGATTACTCATCTATTTAGAAATTGAAAATAATTTCGACATTGAAATCAAATGCTTCTATTGCACGTTATAATGTTTTCAGAATATCGTATTGCCTAGGTAGACAGTGTTCTAATAGTCCACCATTTAGTCACCTTTTAGTTTAAGGAAGAGATGAACAAAACACTTCCCAATTAAATATAAAATGACTATCTTGTAGACCCCGTAGATTTTATTGCACTTGTGATGTAGAACTTTTTTTGAGGAATTCTTTGTTCTCTTCACCATTCTGAAAGGAATATTAGGAAATCAGTATGTATGGTATATATTTTTATGTTTAATTATTGAGACAGGGTCTTACTGTGTAGACTTAGCTGGTCTGGAACTCACCATGTAACCCAGGCTAACCTTGAATTCTTAGAAATCCACCTGCCTCTGCCTCCCAAGTGCTGAGATAAAAGGCATTTGCCACCATGCTCGAAGGCAATGTGTGCCATATGTTTTTAGTATAAAAGAACACATAATTAATGGCCCTCTGATTGTCACTCCTGGTTTGCAGAGAGAATCCTTACAGATTCCTTCTAGATGAAGGAAGGCAAAGGAAAAAACAAAGGACTGTCCAGAAAGATATGGTGGCCTTTTCTTAGGAAGTGAAAGTTTGGGAAGGCATGTTTGTTTAGATGGCATCAGTGTAGTAAAGCCAAAATCCTTAGAGTGCTCTTGAAGGGTCTCTTTGGCCACTGGAAGTCCCAGTCTCTTGTTCACTTGAGAACTTCGCCAGAAGCCAACCTTATTGCCTCCTCAGGACTTCAGCAAGAGGAATCTTGCTACTAGAATCTTGTATTTTTTCCCCCTCTCAGGTGGTAATGCTTTTTCCCCAGACAGCCTTAGAGTTTGGTCCTTTGTCTAGCCTTTATTTATTTATAATATATTTTGTACTTATTCCTTGGGAATTTCATACATGTTTACAATATATTTTGATCATATCTGTCCCTCACCCTCTTCCAATTCCTCCCAGATCACCCCCAGCATATACCAACTTCATGTTTCAATTTTTAACCCACTGAGCCGAGTTACTGCTGCCTGTATGTGTGTGGGTATATGGCCATCCATTGGAGCATAGACAACCTACCAGGGGCCACACCTTGAAGAAAATAGGACTTATCTTCCCCTAGCAGCCATCAACTGCCAGAAGTTGGGGGGTTTGCTTTCAAAGTATCTTTTGGAGTTAGAAGGCTGATGCACTCAAACGCAGAGTGGCTGTGATTACCTCTGCAAGATCAAGCCAATCAAATCCCAGCGGGTTCTGGAGGTGCTTGCTAAGTGGAACCACTAGCTGAAGAGTTATTTATTTTAACACCACCTCTCCCCTACATAACTATTTTTTCCTTCATGGTGTGAAGACGACATTGATCTGTTTTTCAGGCATGCAGCCCATTGTCTCCAATAGTACTGGCATATAGTGATAAATAATTAATAGCATTCTTGCTTTAGAGGAGAAAATACTGTTTTAAAATTTTAGTGAAGCAGGACGTGGTGGTTGTGAACACATTGACTAGAATTCCAGTATTCTGGAAGCTGAGGCAGAAGGATTTTGAGTTACATGCCAGCCTGGCCTGCATAATAAAACCTAGTCAAGAGGAAAAAAAATCAAAAGAAAAAGAAAGAAAAAATTATGGTGGAGATGAGAATAATGGGAAATATTAAATATTAAATGATTTCTACTGTTGGTTTCTAATATTACTCAGCTTAAATAAAGCATTGGCTATGTGAAAGTGCTGCAAAATGACTCGTTCACTGTGCAGGGTCACTGTAATCTAAGTATTAGCATGCTTTTTAATACTCATGTTTTACTGTAGTACTG
Source organism: Peromyscus californicus insignis (assembly GCF_007827085.1). Taxonomy (NCBI): domain Eukaryota; kingdom Metazoa; phylum Chordata; class Mammalia; order Rodentia; family Cricetidae; genus Peromyscus; species Peromyscus californicus. The sequence goes on from NW_026294458.1 coordinate 29,015,818, forward strand.
ATCAAATTATCCTGCAAGTCATTTCCTGTAACTCATCCACATTATACCTGTATATCTTTGTAATCAAGGACCACTGCTATTTTACCTAGCACATTTAGGTTTTAGTGTTTTGTTTCTTTCATAGCATACTCTCTGTTGTCTAGGAGTGGTAACTATTTGCCCGCAAGACACTTTTTTAGTTAAATGTGAAGATGGTCTAATACTTTTATTCTTTTTGTTCTCTTCAGGAATCAAAATTTAAGGAGACAGGTGTACTCACCCCAGAAGAGGTGAGCATTGAAGACACCCTGAAGCCTTTATAGCGTTACAGTTCTTTGACTAGTACCTTTTCCTCTGTTAGAAAGCATTTTTTGAGAAAAATTAGATTAGGTAACTCTAATAATTAGGTTAAGAGAGTTTCTACTTCCCTTAGCAGATAAAATATAACATCTTTTCATTTCGCTGCTTCTCATATTTCTCTGTAGTTGAACTTTGGAAATGAAGGTTGGGAAGGGGAGTGGAAAAATATTGTGTTCCCTTACCTTTACTGCTATATGAGGATGTGCCCTGCAGTGGGCTCTGGAATTTGCTGTCTTGGCTCTGTTTAGAGCAATGTATGTTTTTTGATGTGTTGGAAACCTTCCTAGTGCTTTTTATCCTAATGTTCAGCCTAACTGTTACACAGTTGACACTGATTTTATTTTACCATGCTTTTACTTTGTTTGCTAAACAAGTTATGTTGAAGGGGAAGTAATTTTAGAAGTATGGGGATTTTACCTGCTCACTATACTTTTTAAACTTTTTTTGCATAAAATAATGTTTTGAGGAATCATTTCACTTGTTCACCAAGTCTGTATTATGAGTTCTCAGTCATTTAGGGAGTTTATCCCGAGAGAAACTTATCCCAGACAGTTCAGTTTTATGAATAGTTGCAGTTGCATTACACTTACTTGTTATTAATAAAAGGCAACTGATTTATTTAAACTTGATCTTTAACTTTCACTGAAAATATTATTCATTAGGAATAGGATCATATTCCTTGTTTTGATAAAAAAATTATAAAATAAGCTGTGTTGTATGATGAGGTTGTGGCTATAACTTGAAAGACTTCAAACCAGAGAATTAATTGATCTTTCACTTTTCAGTTATCATGCCACCTTTTCAGTCCAGTTCATTCTGAGGCCTAAGAGTGGCTTGCTGCACTGATATTTATCTATCTATCTATCTATCTATCTATCTATCTATCTATCTATCTATCTATCTTATCTATCTGTGAAACTGCCTTTATTCTTAATAAAGACATGGAATGGCGCGGAGAGAGCCTAGGGAATCTGCTTTCTAGAACTATCTGTCTAATTTCTCTTAATTTAGACAGATTAGTTAGCTATTAAGTCTAGGCTTCATATTTACCCATCTGTAAAATGAGGGGTTTGGGATAGACATTCTTTGAAAGGACTTATTTTGCCTTGGATGTCATGAGTGTGATATGTTGAATTCCAATTCAAAGTCAGTTTTGTTCTTAGGCTGTCATTAATTTTCTTCCCAAACAGGCATTGTCTAGCCAGAGCTTTGAATCATCTGAAATCAAGAGCAGAGATAAGCACATGCTGTGTTTGCACCCTTCGGCTTTATCTCTGCTGTGTGAACAGAACTCATTGTTGGGTGCATTTCTGTAGAATTAAGCTGTTTTCAAACAAAAATTCATCCTAACATGGGTAACTTAATAGCTGCATGAAGTATGAATTTTTCCTTACAAGAATCTAAGGCAAAACTAGCTTAATTTGATACAAAGCATGTAATTCTAGGCTCAGATAGAGCATAATTACAGGATTGAGTTAAATGAGCCTGAGGGAAGACAATGGGAAGGTATGATTTGCTTGGGATAAATACTACATACTGAATTGAGCTGTTAATTTGTTTCTTCTAATTTCTGGGCTCTTACCCATCAGTTTCCAGCTATCTTTTTGTTTTCATTGAGAAATGTGGAAGAATTTACGTTTAAAAAGAGGGACAGCCCATGTCTAATACTGTATCTTTTGTGGAAAAACAAATGCTGCTGTAACTAACTTAGAGTGTTACATGAATTGAAGGTCAGTTGAGGAATAATATTGTTTGCTAAAATCCAAATATTGATTATATCTTGTTGGATACAGTATTAATCTGTATTATGTATTGAAAAATATCAGGAGAATATTTACTATGAGGAAGGTCCTATAAGCAATTGGTAGTTTGAAATTTGACTCTAACATGTTATTTCACTTGACTCTTTGAAGCAAGTAATAATGGCCGTTGCTAATGAGCACAGATATCCACATGTGCTAATTATTGGTGCAGCTCTGTGGGTTTCAGTTTTCGGTTGTTTCATAATGTTTTTGTTATTTTTAAATAGTTACTACCAAAAGACCACGAAATAAAATTAATGTCTAATGACTTGAAGGCAATATATGCAAAGAATTTCCATTTCCAAATATATATATATTTGACTTGCATTTTCTTAACTTTGTTACTTTGGTGGTGATGAATTCCTGGCAACCACAGGGCTAAAAGTAATAATTGGTTGTGGTAACCCTCAAACGCTCAAAACTGAAGGCAGAGAGAAGCTATTGTTTTTATTTTGGCTTCTGTCATTACATAACTAGTTTAAATAATTTTAAAAATGTGTTAAATGAAAGAAGAAAAAGGTTTATTTTGGGAATAAAGTTGCCATATCTTAACCTTGGCGATATATTATCTTAAAGTAGGCTATTTTCAGAATGTTTAATGCTTGAATTTTATTCTCAAATGAAAGTAGACTTTTGGATAGATATACTTTTTCAAAGGATATTGAGAATATGAAATGTATCCTAATTTTTTACTGTGTAATAAGTCCATAAATGATACAGATTTCTAAATTAGAGCTGTTGTGAAATAGCAATTGGGAAAGCATGTACAAATTGTTGCAGTTGTTATACTGTAGCTCTGCGTAGCAGACTCTTGTTTTCTGCTTTCAAAAGTCAGATTTGTATCCTTCAGTGAGATTACCTTATATTTATGAGAACTGAAAATTCTTCAAATATTAAATTCTTTTTCCCTGGGTCTAATTTTTATTTGTGAAGAAAAATGAAAGCTTATAATAATGTTCAGCTTGCTCAGAAAGTCCAAGGAATCCATTAGATCTTTTCTCTCTTTCTCCTCCTTTCCCTCTCTATATCTCCCTCTCAGAAAGTCCAAGGAATCCATTAGATCTTTTCTCTCTTTCTCCTCCTTTCCCTCTCTATATCTCCCTCTCAGAAGTTTTTGGATAGGTCCCATGTATCCCAGGCTAATCTGGAATTCACTAGGTAGCTGAAGAGGACCTTGAACTCTGCTCCTCCTACTTCCACCTCAGAATGCTGGGATTACAGGCCTGTGCCATCAAACTTGGTGGGATGAGGTGCTGGGGGTCCAGCCTGGAACCCAAGCCAGATTTTGTAGATGTTTTCATAGTTAGTCCAGAACTTAACTTTCCCCCCATTGTTTGTTACTATAATTGCTTTTTCTCCTTAATTCTTTTAGGAGTGTAATAAAACTTTCAATATTGGTCTAGTGCTGTGGCATATAGCTGATTCCACAGAATGCTTGCTTAGTTTCATGCACCAGGTTTGACCACCCAGAACCACCAAAAACAACAACAAAATGTTTCTTAAAAGTATAATAGAGTGCTGAAGAGATGCCTCAGTTATTAAGTTTACTTGTATTGCAGAAAACCTGAGTTCCATTTCCAGCAACCACATGGTGGCTCACAACCATCTCTAACTCTAGTTCCAGGGGCTATGATGCCTTTTTTGACCTCTGTGGACACCAGAAATGCATGTAGTACAAAGACATACATCCAGGCAAAACACTTAGAAAATAATTCTAAAAAAATTAAGTAATTAAAAGAGGAAGAAGAAACCTCCACTATGATTTAATGAAATAGGTTGACATTATAGACCTATATGTATTTATTTATTTAAATGTTTTCCTTGAGTTTCCAGTCCTTAATAAGAGTATTTATTGAGCTGCATGATGGATCTTGACACTTGAACTTCATTGCCTTGCCTTTAGTGATTTCATATCAGGTTTGAAGCATGATTTGATGATGCAGTTGAATTAAAGATAACAGTGTTTGCTCAGTGTGGTGGCACAGCACTGGGAGGCAGAGGCAGATGATAGGCCAGCCTGGTCTACAAAGTGAGTTCCGGAACAGCTAGGACTACACAGAGGAACCAGGTCTTGAAAAGCAAAACAAAAAGATAACAACATTCTTCTTTCTTCCAAAGTTAACTTGAGTTTTTATAGACACTAAAACTTTAAGTTTACTAATTGAAATAAATCTTCAGGTTGATAAAACAGGTTTTGCACTATTTGCATTTTAATTGATTACTAAGTATCAGAGTTACCCAGGGTGATCAGTTTGGTATTTTGCCACCCTGTACTCAGTGATGTTCAATGTTTCTTTTCTGCTTTTTCCATATTCCTTGCGAACCCTGAGTAGTTTGTGGCAGCTGGAGATCACTTAGTCCACCACTGTCCCACATGGCAATGGTAAGTAATGTTGAGTGAAAAGTTGACTACTGAAAGGTGTTTAGCTTTAGATTACAGGCAGTTTGTAAACTAGGTTAGCACGTTAAAAGTGGAATGACGAACATAACCTTCTTCCTTAGGTTCTTCTACTGAACAATACTGCAGTGATACTCCAAGGAACATAAAGGGGCAATAGGTGTCACGTATTTTACTTTGTTCTGCTGGAACCAAGCATGGGCATACTCAAATCCACTTACATCCTTTGCTCGTGTTTCCTTTGTTCTCTTTAGGTCTGACCTTGTGATTCCTTTAAAAATATGTTTAGGCATTTAATAATTGTGAACAGCTTTTGGACATTTTAATGACAAATGAAGATATTTTGTGGAGTTTACGTTCTTTAAGATATAATGCCTAAACTGTAACATCACAGGTGAATGTTATATTCCTCCTTTAGAAATCAACTAAAACCAAAGCCTTGTGGTACCAGTCAAGTCCTGGCTGGGAATAAGCCCATAATGAATTATAACTATTTTTTTCATTAACATTACTTTTAAGTACTAAAGTAGTTAATACAAATATGCTTTTGAATAAATGCAGTTTTATTACTTTTAAGTACTCATGGTAGGGGAGGGGGCTCTCAAGAGGGGGCTCTCAAATGTTCTCTCAGTAGTGGCTGAACTTTTTATTTAGGTCAAAATTATCTGTAATTAATCAATTGTCTTCATGCATATGCTTTAATATGTATCTTTCTTGTTAGTGATGTTTTTTAATTGTACTAGAAAGATACAGTTTTGATTATTGGGTTCTAGAATGACAAGGTTGTAGTTGCCAGTTTCCTGTTTGGCTAAAGAATTTAATTACCTAAAATATTTTTAAACCATAGTTAGAAAATTCTTCATTTGTGACCTGTTTTAGTTCCTTTCATCATTGGCTTTTATCAGTTGCTATGTATCTCATAGGTTATTAGTTCTTATGTATCAAGAAATGCCAGATTGTCAGCTTCATTTATTTGTGTGCGCATGTGTGTGTATTTCTGCTCTAAATTTTAAAAATCAAGTTCTTGCCATAGGAGCTTTCTGATTTAACATGTTCATGTGTGTGTTCTAAATATTTTGCTACAATTAGGTTCTCCATGTTTTTCAAGTCAAATCAGTATGAAATAAGCTAACACTTATTTGGTTAGAGGAACTTTTTAAAATTTTACTATGGTAGACCTACATTTTTTTTTTTTAATTGAGAGTTCTTTCACGGTGCCTTAAATTATCCATGTAGTTTAGATGTCATACATAAAGTACAATGTGGAAGAGTGGTATATATAGACACTATCTTTTAACGGGTATCAGTAGCTAAGATTGTTATGTTTATAGATTAAAAAAATTACTGTGCATGTGAGTGTGTGTTTGAGCAGAGCATGCCAGAGCATGCATGTGAAGGTCATGGGACAATGTGTGGGAGTCAGTTCTCTCCTTCCACCCTGTGGGTGCCAGAGATCAAACTTAGGTGCTCACTCAGGTTTAGTGGCAAGTGCCTATAGCTGCTGAGCTAGCTCACCAGCTTTATTTTTTATGGATCATGATTATTAATATAATTTTACTGTAACTGAGAACTCAGTCACAACCCATGCCAGTGCCCTCACTTTTGTCTGAATTGCTAGGGCCAAGGAAAAATTAATTTTAAATTAGTACTGGAGGCAAATATTTCCATGCTAATATATTTGTGTATACAAGTGCCATCATGATCTTATTTTAACTTCTTTCCTCAGAATTTCAGGCATTGATGTTGAGTCTGATAGTTGAACTTAGTGAAAGAAGATTATAAGGCTGTCAAATGATATTCCTGGCTTTACCTTGTTCTCAAATCTATAGAGTTCAAATTTAAAAAGCTTGAAAAGACAGCAGAAATTCAAGTTTATGTGTTGATAGTTGTGAAGGCACCATATGCCAGCTCTGTCTTGGCCAGGTCTAGTAGATGGTGCACAGAAGACTGAATAAATTCTTAGTGAGAGATGGCAGAAGAGCTCAGAATTGCTGGCAGTTGGTCCTGACTCAAAGATGGAGTAGTTGAAGATGAGTCCCAGAGTCACTTGACTTGATCCTAGCTCCTCTAGCCTGTTTTCCTGACTGTGAGCACTCTGACTCCCTTTAAACTTTAGTTTTCTTATCTATAAAGTAGGAAAAATCTTCCCTGCCTTTTAGTGTTAGAAGAATTTATTGATAATTAATGGCTCATGTTAGAGCTGGAAGTCCTGTTATTACACTCTGCAACTGGATTTTTTTGTTGTTGTTGTTTGCTTTTAAGCATTATTATTCTCAGTATTACCATCTTTGATTCAAGCATCTTTTATCTTTTAGTTCCAATTTTAAACACTAGTAGGAGGAGGGATTTAAAAGTTTAGAGTATGGTCATTGTACAAAGCAATAGTTTTCATAAAGAAATTTCCTTTTACATAGACCATATTCAGCCACCACCTGTTACCCTCTTTAGCCCTTCCCCCTTCTAGGGGATGAGGGAATCTTGCTAATTGTCTACTTTGTATGTAGTATCATACAGCTTTTTCCATTCCTTGCTCTAATGTCAAAATGAACAGTACTTTGATATTAACTGTCTGATAGATTGTATGATGGAATAGATTATGGAAGAGCTGCATTTTCTTTTTGTTTAGAGGCAAGTACAGTGGTTTTCTAGTTCTATTATTCTACCATTTTTTGCCTAATATTAAATACAAATCCCCTCTGTCTGCATCTCCTAATATATTTCACTCATGCTAGTATATGCTTTTCTATGCCTTACTTAATGGCAGACTTCCCTAACAAGTCCTAAAACAATTTCCACAGATATGCAGATTTTGTAGTCTTGAGATTTACATGTGATATCTTCTGTTACATACTGACTTTTAAAATATTTTGTATTTTGGTGCTTTTCACTGTTTTTAAAGGGCTACAGGGGAAGAATTGAAAGTGAAGGCATATCTACCAACAGGGAAACAATTTTTGGTAACCAAAAATGGTAAGCGTTATATCATTGTATATATTAGTAAATTTTTGCACAGTATATTGAAACAACAAAATCCCATTTACAGTTATTTATCCTAATTTGTGCCTGAAGTTATGCTTGAAGCTTCTTACAGATGGAAATATGAAAATTCCATGAAGCTTTGGGTTTTCTGTCCCAGGAATATTTTCCACTTGATTTTATCCCTTCTTTTTTAGTTCTTTTTACCAAAAAGATCTAATTGCCAAAATAGTGAAGAAGAGTTCCCCATGGAAACTTAGATTCCTCTTAGTTTTTTAAAGTTGATTTCATAATCAAAATATATTTAGCTGTTTGATTTTAATGTTTGTGTGTTTTTATATAAATGAAATTGATCCCACCTTTGACATAGAAAAGATCAAAATTAAATTTTTTATCATTCATTGCGCCATCGCAAGTTTACCCACAGGCACAAAAACTCTTAAAATAGATGTCATCTTATTTCTGAAGTTGATTTTTAAAACATCAGAAGAAGATTGTGATAGTCTTAAAATAGTCGTGTAATAATTCATTGGCTTCTGTTCTAATTTAACTCAACCTGGGAAGGGAGCTCGTGTGTAATAATAGCAGGTTTTGCAGGCATGGTGCCTGTGAGCATTGTCCTGCACATAGGGTCCACATATGGTGGAAGAAAGCTAGCCGGGCTGCGTAGTAAGTGCAGGGTCAGCCTGAGCTATGTAAGGAGACCATGTTTTCACCTGTTGAGAAACAAAAAGGCCAAGTGTTGGGGATCCAGCTCTGTGGTAGAGGGCTTGCTCAGCTCAAAGCCCTGTGTTTGATATACAGTGCTAGAAAGCAAACAAACAAAAAAATCCCAGCAGTTATTTCTTTTTTACAGTGTATTTATTTTTAAAATTGATAATTTATATCCTGATTATTTAATCAGGAAATTAAAACAGTGTCTTAAGTATCATGTTTATACCTTATAATATCAATTATAGGTTTATGAAATAATAGTACTTGTTAATTGATACACCTATATGAACATTTTGGTACCTGTGTTGTATTAGGAAGTAAAATTTAGCAGTTTGTTGAATTTTAATATGTTTATCCTTTGTAAATAACCAGAACTTAAATATGAATTATGAAATTCATATTGACAGTTACTTTAGCTTTGTATTCCAGAGGTCACCTCTACCACCTCTCGGTATGACAGGTGGTGTTTGCATATTTTGAGATCAGAACTGTTAGTGTGAAATATTATTCATTAGTTTGGAACTGAGCACTGTCATCTGGCTTCTGCCAGCTGTTCCTCACAAATCATCATGGTAAAGGAAGACAGAGATGCTTAAATCAGACCCCTTGTTACTTGTCTTCTGATAAAGCAGACTGGGGAAGGATTAATGGGGCGAGATCATGATGTGTCTGTGGGCTGAATGTAATTCTTAAGGTATTCGTCTCATTGGAAGGGAAGGGTTTATTTGGTAGTAGTTTTTTTTTTTTATGATAGAAGCTGTCTCTTTCTGATGTATTTATTATTAGTGAATTATATATGTATTTGACTTTTTTTTAATAGTTCCATGCTACAAACGATGTAAACAGATGGAATATTCAGATGAATTGGAAGCTATCATTGAAGAAGATGATGGTGATGGGGGATGGGTAGATACATACCACAACACAGGTGAGCGGTATACAGAATGACAGGTATTTAATATAAATTATTTTAAAGTTTTTCATCATCTTTTATAATAGGCTTGATTTAAAATTTTAAAAAGGATACATAAGGTGCAAGTTTGTCCCCAAAAACTTCACCCTGGAAAAGTAGTATCTGCTGCTTCAATTACAATTTGAAATATTCATTTATTTTCATTATTGCTATATAGAAGAGAAAGTAAGTACAGTAAAAAGCACTGCCTGTGCACATGAGTTTGCCCCGAATCTCTTGTATTAAAGCCTAGAGGAAGTGGTAGGTTCAGCATCATCTTAAACCAGTTCTGTCAGTCATTCTCCCCTGACTGATTGATGCTGTTAGCCCCTCCCCTCATCTTTCAAAGAATTTTCAGTGCTCTTCATTAGTTTTTCTCATGGCTGGAAGATACACACATTGGTAGTTGTTGACTGACTGGAATGATTATTTTTAGTATGGTTTCCTCTAAAAAGCTGGAGAAATTTCTAGTTGTATTTTATTTCAGAAGCACTATCCTAAACTTCAAGAACGTACTTATAGGATCATAGTGCACAGAGCTGAGTAGGTATTAGTATGCTTAGATTGGCAAAAGTCTACAAAAATCTGACATCTAAAAATGATTGCTTAGGGATACAGAACAAGTAGCATCGTTGTTTGTTTGTTTGTTTGTTTTTTTATGGAAAATAACAGCATTGTCCTTCAGTTCATTGAATGCATAAATTCTGATGTTCATTAGAGATACTTGTAGAATTATAACTTTAAGCTGTATCTTAGGATAAGGCAGTGCTCCCAACTGAAGCCAATTTTGCTTGCTTCACCTCGTTGGGGTTTCATTATTGCTTTTTTTCTATTATTGGCCCCTGAATTTGTCAGTTCTTTAGAGGGATAGAACCGATAGAGAGTGTATACTGACATTGCTGTAAGAATAGGTATGCCAGGAGACACTGGAGTTTTCTGGTGTGTTAGAGGAAAACCATGGGATATAGGAATGGACTCATTTACAGTTTTTACTAGACCTGGGAGAGAACATGTCTTTTTACCTTCTTTTCAGTGATGCTATAATTTTATAGAAAAGATGAAACAAAGCCCAGGAAATTTAATATAATATAAAGTAGATTTAGCTATGATATAAATTGTCAGGCCTGAGTGAACTCTTCCTCCATAGCCAGGACTTTAAGCCTGTTCTTTCCCTGGATGGAATGTCTTGGGGAAATTTTAAATTGCTAGTGCCTATCCTTTCAGGACCACTGCTACACTGTAATATAAGTAGATTTATTTTAAGGAATTGGCTTATATGACAAATGGATTTTGTAAGATATGCTCCAGCAGGTTTGAGAAACAAGGAAGGTGACAGAGTTTTTGCACCCCGATAGATAGGCCTCTCCACCGATGCAGCAATCCAAATCAGACCAAATTAGAAAAAGCCCTGGCTTAATGGGTAAAGCGTTCCTGAGTGATTCTCTGCCCCACCCCCTTCTGGGATGCAGTTTAAATACCCTGTGGGAGTGGTCTTGAGCTTCTCTGTGGTTGGTGGGCTTTGGGGAGGGGGGTTAGGGAAAGAGATGGGGGAGAGGAGTTGAGGTGGAGCTTCCACCAGAACATTCTAGACTCTTTGGGTATGTGGATGCCAGGGTGCCAGGGGTTGAGGTGAAGCTCCCACCAGAATAGAAGGGTTGATGTTACAGGCAGTCTACAGGCCTTCCTTTCCTCTGTCCTCCTCTAGTTGATTGGATACAATCAACCTACTTTTTGAAGGATGATCTGCTTTATTTAAAACTAGTTTTAGTATTTATTCATCATCTCTTAAAAAGTACCTGTACCACAACCTCTGAACTAGTTTTTGACCAGACATCTGGCTATTACAACATTAACAACCAGACATCTGGCTGTTACAACAGGTTGACAGAATAAAACATCACAATGCTAGAGTGTGACCGTGTTTAGAATTATTTGAGCTTTCTTTTCCTTTGTCAGTTGTGCCATACTTTTAAAATTAAGGATATTTTAAAAATTATCTTTTTGACAATTTCATACATGTGTATAATATATCTTGTTCATATCTATTCCCTGCCCCCACTCCCTCAGTTCCTCCCAACATGTTTCCCTTTCATCTTCATGTCCTTTTTGAAAATTCACATGTCCTTGTCATTTTTATTTTATTTTATTTTATTTATTTTTTTTTGTGTGTGTGTGTCTTGTCTGCATGTATGTCTGTACCATGTGCACGCAGTGGAGTGTCTTGTTACCTAGAACAGGAGTTTCAAACAGTTGTTAGTTACCATGTGTGTGCTGGGAGCAGAACCTGGGTCCTCTGAAAGAGCAACCAGTGCTCTTAACCTCTAAGCCATCTTTTCGCCCACCCCCATTTCTTTTTAAATGACTCACTGAGTTGATTTAGTGTAGACCACGTATGCGTGGATGTGGGACCATCACCAGAGCTTGGGGAACTCACCAATGGCCCCTCCCTCCAAAACAGACAGACAGCTTTACTCTACCTCGCTAAGCAGTCATCATACAGTAGTACTCACTGGGGGTGGAACCTCATGAACACCTTCCATGCTTTAAGATTGGCTGGCTTAATCTTATGTAGGCCTGGTGCAGAAAACCACAGATTCTGTGAGTTCATGAGTGCGTTGTCCATTTCATGTCCAGAGAGCAGCATCTCTCAGCATTCCTTCCTGTCCACCAGCTTTTTCTTTCTTTCTCCCACATCTTCCTTGATGTTCCCTGAACCCTGAAGGTGTTGATAAAGACATCCTGTTCAGGACTGAGCACTTAATAGTCACGTAGTCTTAGCACTTTGACCATCATGAATCTTTGTAGGACTGCTTCCCATTGCAGAAAGAAGTTTCTCCAGCTGGTGCCTTGGGGTTGGGTTTAATGGTATACTGTTGCATTACTGTATTTTGGCAGATAGATGAGGTTTCTTTTTATGTTCTGGGTTCAGTAAATACTCTTGTATTATTGGTTTGATTGGCTAAGATTTGGGTTTTATCATCTTGATTGATCCTATCTATTGTAGGATTGTAGTCAAACTGTTACAAAATAAAGGCTTGTAGTGCTGGTCTTTGGAGTATGCTATCTTCCGTTTGTGAAGGTGAGCTTGTTGTCCTTTGGTTGAGGAATGTTAAAGGCATGCCGGTTTAAATTAAGAAAATAAGCTGTACTTATTAGGAGCTAAATACCTTTTGAATTTAGGATCTTTTGGTCTGTAGTAACTTTAGGTACTCTCATTTTACTGAGTTTCCCATCTGGTTAAACTGTCCATTTAAGAACTCTGATAGGTTCTTGGGATGAGAATGTTATGCAGGGCCATGGTGTGGTGTTGCTGCTTATCTGCATTGTACTCTCCTATGACAACAGGTTCTGAGGGTGTGCGTAGTGAATACAGTGAGAATAAGTATCCAAGGTCTCTTTGTATGGATTTGAATCCCAACTTCCTCCTAAGTGCTGTGAGCCTCGAGCAGCTCATTTGACCTGTCTGTCAACTTCATTTCTTCATTGGGAGGAATTGTTACTCTGTTTTATAGTGAATTGTGTAAGGATTAATAAGACATGGAAATACTTGTAAAGTAAAAAGGTCCATAAGAGTGTGGAGTAGTCTTACTACATTGAGATGTCCAAGATATTTGAAGCAAATAAATAGTATGTCAACATAACTAAAACCTGATTTTGGTGAAGGTCTAATTAAAATGTAAATATAAGTCATATCATCTCTTGATTTTAGTGTGTATTGTGAAAAACATTCAAATGAACAATTGTAAATGGGTTATTGAATAGGGCAAGTCATGGTAATACAGGTAAACCATTAAATTAGAATTCTTTTGGCTTTTTTTTGAGGTGTTTTTGAGGTATCTTTGGGATTGCTTGTAAAAATTCATTTGTAAAGATTCTGTTAATATATGACTATTTCAGGGTTGTGAGAATTTTAATAAAATGTTTTATATTGTTTTATTCAAGTAAATGGAATGTTTGTAGCTTAATTTTAGTTAATTTTTTTCCTGCTGAATTTTAAACAGGCATTACAGGAATTACTGAAACAGTTAAGGAGATTACACTGGAAAGCAAGGTATTGCTTAACATTTCTAAGGTCAATAACCTAGTTTTTCGTACATATGAATTTAAATTATATTTGTTTGTTTATTTATTTATTTATGTGTCATTATCATTTGTGTGTGTGTGTGTGTGTGTGTGTGTGTGTGTGTGTGTGTGTGTGTGTGTGACAGCAAGCATGTGGAAGTATGACGGATAACTTGGGGTAGTTGGTTCTCTTCTTCCATCATGTTGGTCCCAGGGATAGAACTCAGGTCATCAGGCTTGTAACTATTACAAATTACAATAAGCTACTAGTTTAAGTACATGAAATAGGAGATGGGTAAGTGGAGCATTTGTGAGGGGTATGTTTTCTGATTAGAAGGTGCAAATATTGTATTAGTATTATATTTTGAAGTTTATTCTAAGCAATTTTATTCTGTTTTTTTGTAAAATTACTGGTAATATCTTAAATTCTGTTTTTACTCTCTGAGTTGAGACAGGGTTTCACTGTGTCACCAATGTTGGCCTACAACTTTCCATGTAGCCCAGAGAAACTTTGAACTTGAATTCTGCCTGCTATAGTTTCCCAAGTAGCTGGAATTACCTGTTTGGAGCCAGCAGGCCTGCCTAAAGAAAAATTTTAAACAAATACAGTAATGGTTATTTTGGTGCTTAACTTTCTTGTTCTAAAGGAGGAAGCAGTGTACTAATTTTTGACTAGATGTATGCTATTTGATTTTATTTATCTAGTGGTAAATAAACCCTAAGTAGGCTCTCATTAGCATTATTCTGTCTTAGACAATATTATTAATACATTGATTGAAAATAATGTTATAATTGTAAGGTTTGATAACTTTTGATTAATTCAGATAAGATATTATTAGTAAGTTAGAATATAATAGTGGTTTATACTTCATTTTAATTTACAAATGTATTTAGTTTATAAATGTATAGTTGTTCCCTAAATTGTAAGCAGGCAGGTTAAT